>NC_067495.1:81550153-81920680 GCF_947179515.1 Apodemus sylvaticus | reverse complement strand
TTTAATCCACAGGGACATGGTCATCACAATGCATCTTTCTAATTGAAAACCATACACAGCCATTCTTCAGGTGAAAATTCTTTGTTTAGTTCTGTACCCCACTTTAATAGAGTTATTTGGTTCTCTGGAGTATAACTTCTTCAGTTCTTTGTATATATTGGATATTAGCCCTCTGTCAGATGTAAGGTTGGTGAAGACCTTTTCCCAATTGTTGGTTGCCATTTTGTCCTTTTGAAAGTGTCCTTTGCTTGCACCTTAAGAAATGTTCAACATCATTAGTCATTAGGGAAATTCAAATCAAACAACCCTAAAAGTTCACCTTATACCAGTCAGAATGTCTAAGATTAAAACTCAGGAGAAAGCAGGTGTTGGCAAGGATGTGGAGAAGGAGGAACACTCTTCCACTGCTGGTGGGAATGCAGGTTGGTACAACTACTCTGGAAATCAGCCTGGTGGTTCCTCAAAAAATTGGCCATGACATTTCTGGACGATCCTGCTATACCACTCCTATGCATATACCCAGAGGATTCCTGAGCATGCAATAAGGACACATGCTCCATTACGTTCATAGCAGCCTTATTTATAATAGCCAGAAGCTGGAAAGAATCCAGATGCCCCTCATTGGAGGAATGGATACAGAAAATGTGGTCCATTTGCACAATGGAATGCTACTCAGCAATTAAAAACAATGAATTCATGAAATTCTTTTTTTTATTTGATATATTTGTATTTACATTTCAATTGATTTCCCCTTTTCTGGCCCCCCCACTCCCTGAAAGTCCCATAAGCCCTCTTCCCTCCCCCTGTTCTCCCATTCACCCCTTCCCACTTCCCTGTTCTTAGGCAAATGGTTGGAACTGGAAAATATCATCCTAAGTGAGGTAACTCATTCACAAAAGAATACATATGGAATGCAGTCACTGATAATTGGCTATTAGCTCAGAATCTCTGAATACCCAAGACACAGCTCACATATCAAATCATTCACAAGAAGAAGGAAGGAGAGGGCCCTGGTCCTGGAAAGGCTTGATGCAGCATTATAGGGGGTTGCCAGACAGAGAAGTGGGAGGAGGTTGATTGGGGAATGGGCAGAGGGAAGAGGGCTTATGGGACTCATGGGGGGGGGGACTGGAAAAGGGAAAATCATTTGGAATGTGAACAAAGACTAAAGAAAATAATAAAAAAAGAAAAAAAACAAAAGAAAACCTTACACAGTAAAAGAAATTTGATTGCATGCAACAACATTAACAAATTGTGAAAATAATTGAATGTTCAAAAATTATATTTAAATGAATAAATCTCAAGAGTCTCATGCTTTGTGTAGGTAGCTTCATTCACTCAAAGTAAAGAGTTTTCTGTTCCTACTAATAATTTTCGGGGATGGTTCTGGGCTACTTTTCATTTAATCTTGCATAAAAATGTTGGATTTAACATAAAATGTTTGGTATTAACTTTGAATATATTAGAATTAATTAAATTCAATTTTCTTTTTTGTGTCTATGGATTGTATTATCACTTACTGTACAGCTAATATCCACTTAAAGTAAGTACATACCAAGTTTGACTTTCAGTGTCTGGGTTATCTCACTCAGGGAGATCTTTTGTAGTTCCACACATTTGACTACATTTTTCATGATGTCCTTGTTTAAGTCATAATTTATTGTGTAAATGTACACCACTTTTGAAAATCCATTCTTCTGTTGTACAGCATCTAGATTGTTTCCTGTTCCTGGTTATTAAAAAGGTGCTAGTAATATAGTTTAGCAAGTATCCTTGTGGTATGGTTGAGGATCCCCTGAGTATATGCCCAGAAGTATTATTGCTATATCTCAAATTAGATATATTCCAAATTTTTGAGAAACCACAAATTAATTTCCAATGTGGTTATACAAGTTTTCACCCTCCCCATCAACTGAAGAGTGTTCCCCTAGCTCCACATTCTTGCCAGCATGACCTGTCACATGAGTTTTTGGTTGTAGGCATTTTCATTCATATTTCACTGGTGGTTAGGATATTGAACCTTTCTTTAAGTGCATTTTATCTAGTAGAGACTTCTCTGTAGAAAATTCTTTGTTTAGATCTCTACCCAAATTTTAAATTGGGACTTTGGTTTGATGATATCCAAGTTCATGAATTCTTTATATATTTTAGATACCACCCCTCTATGAGAAGTGATATTGGTGGAGATCTTTTAAAATAGGGTGTCTTTAATCTTAATGAGAAGTGTAAATAGAATAGACAGAAGTGAGTGAACAGGGATGGAGGTAGAGAATGTTGGAAGAGATAAAAAGAATATGGAGGCATCTCTGGGATGAGTTAGAAAGCTAGAGCAATAGAAAATTCAAGGAATCTATGAGGGTGACCTTAGATAAGATTCCTAGAATGGGGGATATGGAGCCTGAAATGGCTGTCTCTTGTATCTAGGCAAGATTGCCAATGGATGGATGGGCACACCAGCCCAGTCACAAAACTTTTGACCCACAATTGTCTTGCCTACAAGTTATGCAGGGGTAAAGATGGAGCACAAATTGAGGAACCATTGACTGATTCAGCTTGAGACCCATTGCATATGAGGGAACTGGCACCTGACACTGTTAATGATGTTCTGCTATACTTGCAGTCAAGAGCTTAGCATTACTTCTTCTGAGAGGCTTTACCCAGTACCTAATGAAGAAAGATGCAGTGACCCACAACCAAACATTACATGGAGCTCAAGGAATGCGATGAAAGAGGTGGGAAGAAGGACTGAAGGAATCAGGGGTGTCAAGGACACCATAAGATAATCTACAGAATCATCTATGGTGGGAGGGCAGCAGCTCAAAGAGATTGAACAACAAAACAAAGAGCCTTACATATGTAGGCCTATACATATTTGTAACAGATAGACAGCTTGTTCTTCATGTAGGACTCCTAAGAACAGGAACCAGAACTGTCTGTTACTCTGTTACCTATATTTGGAACTATTTCTTCTAACTGGCCTATTCTAGTCTCATTAGGAGCAGACCTGTTTAGTCTTACTTGAACTTGATATGCCAAGGAGGGTTGATAGCCATGAGAGAAAAGAAAAGGAGGAGGGATGCATGGGGGTGGAGAAGTACGAAGTAACAACTGGGAAGAGATAGGGGAAGAGAGTTGTTAGATTATAAAGTGAATAAATCAATTTATTAATTATAAAAGAATTATGGAAATTATATTATTCTTTGGGTATCTTTTTTTTGTATTCCTTGTTATTCCAGTATAAAGTTTTTATGTAAATTGCAGAAACATGAGAACTGATGCTCTTAAAACTTATATTTCTGACTGTATAAACTAGAAAATATTATGCTGAATTAGATAATCCTGACACAAAAGAACATAGTATATTTGCACTAATAAGTGGATATTAGCCAAAAAGTTCAGAATACCTATAACACAACTCATAGACCATATGAAGTTTAACAAGAAGGAAGGCCAAAGTGTGGGTGCTTTAGTACCACTTAGAAGGGGGAACAAAATAACAGGAAGCAGAGGGAAGGAAGGACTTGGTTGGGAGAGGGAAAGGGGAGGGAGACAGGATCAGATATGGGGAGAGACAGGAAAGAAGCTCAGAGGGCCAGGCAGCAATGTGGGTTGGGGGACATGGGGGAACCTCTAGAAAGTTCTAGATGCAAAGGATGTAACAGGCTCCCAGGACCAGCTGGGGATGACCTTAGCCAAAACGCCCAAAAGCGGGGAGATGGAACCAGAAGCAACAACCTCTAGTAGATAGACATGGCTCCCAGTGGAAGGATGGGGCCACCCAACCATCTCAACATTTTTGGCCCACTATTGGTCCTATTTAAAGGAAATGCAGGGACAAAAAATGGAGCAGATCATGAAGGAAAGGCCATCCAGTGACCGTTCCATCATGGGATCCATTCTATGCACAGGAACCAAACCTAGACACTATTGCTGATGCAATGTTGTACTTGCAGACAAGAGGCTGGCTCTGAGAGTTTCTACTAACACCTGACTGAGACAGATGCAGATACTTACAGCTAACCATTGGACTGAGCTGTGGTACTCTATGGAAGATTTAGAGGAAGGACTGAAGGAGCTGAAGGGGATTGCAATCCATAGGAAGAGCAACAGTATCAACTAACTGGATCCTCATAGAGCTCCTGGGGACTAAGCCACCAACAAAAGAGCATACATGTGCTAGTCCATGGCCCCCCCAGTTAGATATATAGCAGAAGACTGCCTTGTCTGCCCTCAGTGGAAGGGGATGCCTTAGGTCCTATGGAGGCTTGATGCTGCAGAGAAGCTGGGTGCTAGAGGGGTGATTTGGAAGTGGGTAGGTATGTAGATGGAGGAGCACCCTCTCAGAAGTGAAGGGGAGGTGTGATAGGTTGGGTGCTCATGGACGGGTACCAGGAAGGGGAATAACATTTGAAATGTAAACAAAATAAATATTAAAAAAAGAAAAGAAAAAAGTGGCTCTGCCTATAATGGAACAATTTCATTTCTAGTTCCAAATGTCCACTTTTTGTCAATTAAATGTGATAATTTGACACTCAGTATATAATGTCAGACCATCTTTTTTTTTTTTTATCTAGGTTCCTTTTAGTAATAAAATATGTGACTTGAGCAGTTATAACAACCAAGGAATCTCTTACTGAATTCACTAAATGAAAACAGTGTAAAGAATTCATTTAATTAAATGCTGCAGAGAAAATAACATTAGATACTAATATTCAGTCAAAGCTATGACTACTTTCTACATAATGCTGAGGCTAAATATCTATTATTAGTATGCTAGAAAGCTCTATTCTATAATCTACTTTGAAACCAAAATTGTAATAACACTTATGTATTGGATACATAATAATAAATATAAGTGTATTGATGAGTACACAGAAATACTTAGAACATATATCAACAGGTTACCCAGTGAATATAAGATTGAAGGTAGTTATCTCTCACATAATTTCCACTTCCAAGGAAATCAACAGATAAGACCAAGCTTCATATAAATCAACTGAAAAATAAATACACTAGCTGACTAGCAGATTTCCATAAGTTTGAGACCAGCTAGTTCTACATTAAGAGTTCCAGAAAAACCAGAGTGCTACATAAACACCTTGTATAAAACAAAGAAACAAACAAACAAATATATGAAAATAAAAAAAAACACATACACACAAAGTATGGTAAATGTTAGCCCTATATACAAAGTAAAAAACATACATGTTAGGTTATAAATATCAAGAAACAAAGCTACTATTTAAAAAGCTTGGTACTAATATATTTTAAGATATAGGTAAATACAAACGAGTTTCATATAAGATCTTTCTAGTGGAATAATAAAAACAGAGCCATGACATACAATAATTTTTTGTCTTATATAAGACAGTATATATACCTTAGGACGAGGGAATTCTTTTTGATAAACATAAACAGATTGTAATCTACTAAATAAATTCACATTTTTAACATTTATATTTATTTTAAAATATTATTTTTATTTGTATTTGCATGTGTATGTGCTTTTTACCTGCATGTATACTTGTGCACCATATGTGTTCTTGGTGCCTGTAGAAAGTAGAAAAGAGCAAAAATTCTGAAGAGTGTTGTTGTAAACTTGTATGAGAACTTATGTCGGTACTGGGTATCAAACTTGACTCCTCTGTAAGAGCAGCCAGCTCTCTTAATTGCTATTTTATTTAAGTGTGATTTTGTGAGTTGTTGAAATGGTTAAAGGCATTCTAAAAGTAAATAATGTCAGCCTGGCTAACTGTTTAATGACCTTAAAACTAATTGAATCAAATAACTGTCAAAAATTTAAGAGTTTGTCACTATATATATTCAAAGAAAGTACAGTTCATAATGATTTGTCTGTACATATATTTCTGTGCTAGTTCCTAAATGTATATTGCTGTGAGTGTTTGAAATTAGAGCAAGAAATTTTCTGTATATTAACTAATTAAAGAGGGACAGCAAATGCAGTGAAGTGCAATGAACTGTCCAATACCTAGAAGAGTGATTAAAGGGACAATACAGAATCCAAGTCTGGGAATTGTAACCCCAGAGGCTATATCTACAAAATGCTATTTTTACTATTTTATGGAAATAAAATTTTATTATTGTAAAGAAAAGGTTTTACCTAGTGAATATGTGTTATTTTGTAAGAAAAAGTCCCTCAACTTTGAAAAGCAATGAATAAATACTTGTTTATATCTGCAGAAATATCTGCATTACCATCAGACTTTATTTTCTTCAACACATGTATAAAATGAAATTAAATATATTACTTTTATTCTTCATAGAAGTTGATAGAAAATTTGGACCTTTATTGTGTTCAAATAAATTGCAACTTTTGCAATAAGTCACTGAAGGTAAATACATATTAACACTGGTTGTTATTTACATTCATTGCCCCTTTGCCTCAGTTATAAATGAATTATATAAAATATAAGTGAACTTACAATTTAAAAAATATACTTTATTGGAATTATAACAAAAATACTTTAGAAAGGTATTGCAAGGAAAAATCTTTGAAAGCCTCTGTAAACATATTCCTCTGTGATATGATTTTACATCCTTCAATAATGTATGCAATTTTAATTTGAAAACTAACATCAACCAAAACATTGATAGCTGGGAGTACAATAAGTTGAAAAGCTTCTACTCAGCAAAAGAAACAATCGATAGAATGAAGAGTCAATCCGTAGAAAATAAATATGCACCATTGGTCTCATAAGTCGTTAATATCCCAAATATGTAAGGCAGTCAATGAATGAAACAAAGATAACCAGATGGAAAAATTGATAAAGGAACTAAATATATATGTTTTCAAAGTAAGACATGAGAATAGATAGTAGATGCATGAAAAACAATGCTACATATTATTAACTCTCAAAGCATAAAAATTAAAAACTATCATGAAATATCACTTCACTACTGTTGAAATATTTATCATGAAAAAGAATGAGTACTAATTGTTCTTAAGGACAAAGAACAAGGGGAAATCTTTAACACCATTGAAGAGGGTACACATTAATAAGTCATTATGGAAATGAATTTCTTGAAGAAACAAAAGAAATATAGGAAATTAGATGTTGTCTGTGTTCACTAAATCATTATTTGCAATAGGCGGGATATGGAATCAATCTATCAAACAAATAACAAAAATAGGGTGCATCGGCAATAAATGATGCTGGTCTAACTGGCAGTCTGTATGTTGAAAAATGAAAATAGACCCACATTTGTCACCTTGACAAAGATCAAGTCCAAGTGGATCAAGGACCTCAACATAAAATCAGATACAGTGAATCTAATAGAAGAGAAAGTGGGAAAGATCCTTGAACTTTTTTGACACAGGAGGAAATTTCCTAAACAGAACTCCAATGGCTCAGGCTCTAAGAAAAAGAATTGATAAATGGGACTTCATGAAACTGGAAAGCTTCTGTAAAGCAAAGGACATAGTCAATAGGACAAATGGGCAATCTACACATTGGGAAAAACATCTTTACTCACCCCACATCAAGCAGAGGTCTAATATCTAAAATATGTAATGAAATCAAGAAGCTAACCACCAAGAAACCAAACAACCCAATTAAATAATGGGGTATAGAACTAAACAGTGAATTCACAACAGAGTGCCCTCAAATGGACGAGAAGCAATTAAAGAAATGTTCAAAGACCTAGTGTTCAGTGAAATGCAAATCAAAACAACACTGAGATTCCATCTTAAACCAATCAGAATGGCTAAGATCAAAACCTCAGGTGACATCACATGTTGGTGAGGATGTGGAGAAAGAGGAACACTCCTCCATTGCTGGTGGGATTGAAAACTGGTACAACAGCTCTGGAAATCAGTCTCAAGGTTCCTCAGAAAAATGGGACCCATGATGAGCTACAAGCTGCAGTCTTCCCAAGTTCCAGTGGTTAGCTACTGTTCTACAGCTTATATCTTCCTGGGCCATCTGCCTAGCTGGATCTAATCCCCTACATCTATAAAAGGAAAACTCCAGGCGCTTGTAATTTATCAGTCAGATTTATAACAGTAAATCTTCAACCACCAAATTGCCCACACAAAGAACTCAAAACTCAATTGATATAAATATGAGCTGCACACCTAGATTCTGCCTTCTCTTCCACTACCTAATAATAGCCTCTAGCCTTATCTGAGTAGTTATGATTTCACCTGACCTCACCTACATACAGATAACAATCCGCAAAAAAACTCTGACCCAGAGTTTTTGCTGTCTGAAAGAACTGCAGGGACAAAAATGGAGAAGAACCTGAGGAACAGATGGTCCTGCAACAGATCCATAGTGGGATCCAGCTCAAGGGGAGGCCCCAAGGCCTGACACTATTACTGAGGCTATGGAGCACTCACAAAAAGGAACCTATCATGACTGTCCCCTGAACGGCCCAAAAAGCAGCTGAAAGAGTCAGATGCAGATATTTGCACCCAACCAATGGACAGAAGCTGGGGACCCCTGCAGTTGAATTACTGAAAAGCTGGAAGAAGCCGAGGAGGAGAGTGACCCTGTAGAAGGACCAGCAGTCTCAATTAACCAGAAAACCCTAGATCTCTCAGACACTGGGCCACTAACCAGGCAGCATATACCAGCTGACATGAGGCCCCCAACACATATACATCAGAGCACTGCTGGGTCTGGTTTCAGTCAGAGAAGATGAACCTAACTCTCAAGAGACTGGAGGCTCCAGGGCATGGAGAAGTCTAGGGGGATAGAGGAGTGGGGAAATCCTCAAGGAGACAAGGGAGGAGAGATATGGGATGTGAAACAGTGAGAAGGCAAACCAGGAGGAGTATAAAGTCTGGGCTGTGAAAAAAGATTAAATAAAAAAATATTTAGCATTAAAATCAAAACAACCTGTTGTCATTTATGACTACATAGGTGAGTATCGAGGACCTTATGTTAAGTAATCTAGGAACAGGAGGATAAGTAAATGATTTAAGAGCCTATGATATAGCCAGTCTAAAATGTATATGTGAACATATATGAATAAATATATACAATTACATATACATACATAATTTTATGGTAAACAATCTTTCAAATTATCATTATGCCAATTATTCAAATCATTGATTTTTCTTATCTGCTATTATTTAACTATGACTTTACCTTTTACCATTGAGTACATATTGACTAAAATGCAATTAATTCACAAGCAATTATTTTATTTAAAAAAGTTAATCTCTTTCTATATACTACATTCTGTTCACGTGCATATTTTATCAAAGGAATGAAAATTAAATATAATATTATACTGGAAATAATCTTGTGAAGTAAGTAATAATATAGATTTACTATTAGTTTAGCAATAATAATCTGTTTCATCTTTAAAATATTTTTGACAAATAGTGTAGCAGAAGCTGAAGGAAAGGCCATCCAGAGACTGCCCCACCTGGGGATCCATCCCATCTGCAAACACCAAACCCAGACACTATTGTGGATGCCAAGAAGTGTTTGCTGACAGGAGCCTTATATAGCTGTCCCCTGAGAGGCTCTGCCAGAGCCGGACAAATACAGATACAGATGTTCTCAGCCAACCATTGGACTGAGCATAGGGTCTCCAATGGAGGAGTTAGAGAAAGGACCAAAGGAGCTGAAGGGTTTAGCAACCCCATAGGAAGAACAACAATATCACCCAAGCAAAACATCCAGAGCTTCCAGGGACTAAACCATCAACCAGAGAGTACACATGGAGGGACCATTGCTCCAGCCTCATATTAGCAGAGGATGGTCTTGTTTAGCATCCCTAGGAAGGGAGACCCTTGATCCGGTGGAGGCTTGATGACCCAAGATAGCGGGAAGTTAGGCCACTGAGACAGGAGTAGGTGGGCCAGTGGGGGAGCAACCTCATAGAGGCGGGAGGGGGGGAGGGAGGAAGTGATAGGGTATTTGTGGAGGGGAAACTGGGAAGGGGAATAACATTTGAAATGTAAATAATTAGCCAATAAAAAATATTTTGTATTTTAGTTGTGGTAAATGGGTATCTTGTAAGAATGACAAAGGCATTATTTATGCTCCTGAAGAGTTCTAAATACTTTTAATTTATAATTGTGATGTATATACCTATACATTGACTACTTCATAAAATTAACTTGCCTTTTTTATTTTATTTGTTCTCTGGACTTATGCTGTTACTTTGTGATCCTGTCTCTCAAACATTTGGAAGAAGAAGTGAAAGTTTAATGATAACAAGTTTGCAGCTTAGTTGCCTTCATTATAATGAAATCCTGTCATTCCACACTGTGATCCATATCTCCTCACCAAACATATCTAATAAATACATGACTACTAGTTATGGAATTAAAATCAGTAGACACTGGAGCATAATAATCTATTATAGATCCACACATACAGAGAAAATTTATGTTTGACATTTGTGCATAGTCAAATCAAAGGATAATGGAATGCCTTGTGACTTTGAACTAATTGTATATCCATATGAAAAATACTAAAATGATTTCAATCCATGTATTTTTGCCATATGCAAAAACATCAGCCTTAGTATAAACCTGGCAAGTATTAAACAATAAGAAAATGTTAACGAAAAGTTTCTTTAAGTTTGAAAAATGACACACTGTAATTGAAAAAAATATTACTTGAACTTCATTATTAATGTGTAGATGATCTGCTTTTTGAAAAACATGAAAGTTGTTGTTAAGAGAACATAGTGTAAGTTCAGAATGGATTTGCTCATATTTTCGCTGATGAAGGTCTCATGTGAACAGTATAGAAAGAACAATGAAAGAATAATAACAGTCACACTAACACACATCTTTACAGTGGCAAAATATGAATATTCTCTTCAGAAAAGATATACAATTGGCAAATCAATATATGAAATATTAACCACATAAGTAGTCATTGGTAAAATGAAAATAAAACCCACAACACTCTGCTATCATATTCTGATTAGAATAGCTACATGTAAAAACACTGACCACCCCAAGTAGTTTTAGTGTTGTTAGTGTTGAAAATAACAGCTTACTTGAAATTTAGATAATTTCTTTTAGCAGGAAACATGCACCTACAATGTTACCCAGCCATTCCACTCTAAGGAATGTTTTCTAAAAGAAACAAAAAGTTTGCTGTGTATGTTACATTTTAATAGTTATTTTTAGTAGGGATAAAACTGTCAGGATGATCCATAATATCCACAGCATAAACCAGAGAGAGAGAGAGAGAGAGAGAGAGAGAGAGAGAGAGAGAGAGAGAGAGAGAGAGAAGAGGGGAAGAGGAGAGGAATAGAGAGAAAGAGAACCAGAGAACCAAGAAGAAGATCAAAAATAAATGAACTTACTTCTGAACTCACATTTGGACATAATGAAGCATTGATCAATGGGTAAATTACACTTGCCATGCAAAACTAGACACTGTGAGAAGAGAGAACCAAGTCCACAAATTTGTCCTCTGGTCTCCACCTGCCAAGAAATACAGCCACACCACACTTTCAATCACATGAAAAATTTACACAAATTGTAAATTTTTGTATTTAAAAAAGGTTTATGTATATGGTCACATCAAGAAAGTTGTAAACAGTTCTCAAAGAGCTATGTACAACCTGAGTAGCTAAAACAAAAAATCTGTGATAAACATTTTCTCATGTAAAGAATGAGAATTTAGTCCCTGTTTAAAAAATTCACAAAGCAGTAGAAGAACAGATAAATCATATATTGTGTAGGAAGTTAATACATAATCTTCCGATGAAAAGTAAGTATTATAAAATATAAGAGCCATCATTTAAAATATGTCAATTACTCTAAGTACAAATAAATGGCATGACAATATTTATTTTGCAACCCAGTGATTTGAAGTATTGTTCACATATTTTTGTTTAGATTGAGATTACAAAACAAGATGTGAAAGGTAAGCCCCTTCTATTTAGCATTATACTAACATCCATCACTAATATTCCTGCCACAAGTTAAAAAAAACAAAAACAAAAACAAAAAAACAAAAAAAAAAAACCAGTCATTTGTGGTTGAAGGTTGGAATGGTTGAGCTCTTATGAATTTTAAATTACAAGAACCTTTATAGATATTTGTATTATGTTCAAAGTTATAAAATAAGCATAAGTTTTTTCTACTCTCTCAATTATCTTATGTTAATGTTCTGAAGTACATACTAATGCATGATACAGGTATACAGGAACAATTTTTATAACAGTAAAATGTATATATATATATATATATATATATATATATATATATATCAGTAAATACATGATGTGGATCACAACACGACTCTGATTAAATATAGTAAGGCAATTATAAAGGAATATTTTTCTATTTAAAAGCAATCCATTGGTCATTTCCTGTTAAAACATAGCTATGTATCTGCAAATTTCAAACCATCATATGATGCCATGATGCCACAGAGGTAAAACAATATACATAAATTATTAGGTATATATATGTATATATATATATATATGCATAAAGAAACTTCTTGAAGGAAATGAATCAAAATATAAAAATAGTTATCTTTTGATAAAATTAAGTGTCAATTATCATCAGAATCATCTATATTGAATTGCAATTTTAAAAATGTACATGTAATATGAGTTACAGTTAAGCAAATAAAAATTCCTTTTTAAACTAACAATGCATTTGTTAAAAATACATTACTAAATGAAAAATACAAACTGTATAATAAAAAAGTAGTAAACAAATGACAGTCTCATTTTAATATATTTCCTCATTTGAAATGAACAGTCCAGTATATTTCATATTCTAACACAACACTTATAGTATACGAAGATGTTTAGAAAGTAAATGTGGTTAAGTTGGTTATTTTCCATTCTTATGCCAAGTCACCTCTGTGAATATTTCTGCTTGTCTGGAAATATCAAGATATCTTCCAATCAAATCTTTAACAAATTATAGTCCATGAATTTTTATTTAAGAACCAAGGGTCAATTCTGTTTATTCATTAACAAAAGGTGGTTAATATATCCCTTACCTTTCAATGAAAAGTAAACACTGTTTTGTTTTGGGGGGTTGTAGCAGAACTGAATCCTGTAAATAAAAACAACAGATATCTGTTTTGATACCTCATTTTCAAAAAGATGGCTCACATATTTCTTGACTTACAAATCATCCTTTAATATAATTACAGTTCCAAATTAGAACAAAATTGGTGGCAGATGACATTTTTTAATATATATTTTCATTTTCTATATTCTTTGTTTACAATCCAAAAGCTAGCAGATGACATCTTAAACACTTAACAGAGGATGCACTTGGATTAAAACAAATCCCCCCCTCCCATCCTGCTGTTCATGGAACTGAAACCTGCTGCACAAAAGTCTGAAACGAATACTCTGTTTTTAAAAAATATTACCTTACGTTTAAATAACCCCTTATTTTATCTGAAATGTTGTTGCAAGCTTTAAAAAGGACTACGTGGCAATTTAGCAGTACGATTAGAGTATATAATATGCTACCTTTAAAACAGATTTAAAAAAAAATGATGTAACTGACTCACAGCAACATGCGTTTGCAAACCTTGTAGATGGATATAAACTAGGCTTGCCAAACATCACAGAGAGCACGTATTAAAGCGGCTATGCAGAATGCAATATGCATGCTGTCTAGCCCCTCCCCCCCTCCGCCAATAAAGGATTCCCCCTTTTTCAGAGTAAAACACATGCTCGTGGAATATTTAGAGGAAATCTTGTTTGTTTGCGTATGTGCTCCTCATTTTTCCTCAATCATCCACAGTCACAGTATCCAATGACGTCACTTAAAGCATTTTCACCTTTTTTATTTTTTATTAACAGTTTGTTGTGTGGAGGTCGTGATCAACCAAATAGGAATTCAGGGTGGGCAGTTGAGCATAGGGGCTCCTTTTCTTCCGTTGTAACTAGAGCTGGCGTTTTTAGCTCTTTTCTATGGTTTTTTTTTTCCCCTCTTTGAATTAAAAACCATGAAAGGACAGAATTTTGAAAGGGAGGGGGTAGCTGTCTTTAGGGGACGGTTGCCTTGGCTACCTCTGGTGCCTCTGGGAAGGTGGGAGGAGCCTGGAGGAAGGGCGTTTGCCTTTGGCCATCCTTTGGCCGCAACTGTTGTCAATCAAGTCCTCTCAGCCAATAAGGAGTGAACTGAAGGCATCCTGGGAACGAATTCAACGGGAGGGCTGTCAACAAGGGAGGGGCTGCTCATTCTAACCCAGGAGAAGGTTGAATTCGGTACTGCGTCATTGGACTGCGGCAGGTCTCGGCCCGGTCCATTGCAGCCTGAGAGGCCTGAAAGCTAAGGCTCCAGGCGGCTTCCCCTGCTGCGGTTTCCTGCGTGCCGCCTCCGTGGTCCTGCGTGCGCCACTGCCGCGCCACTGCCACAGCTGCTGCAGTCCGAGCCGCGACTGGTTCCCGGCCGCCGCCGCTGCAGTCTCTGCCGCCTGACCAGCTCCGGCCTTCGCCCCCCACTGCCGCCGCCCCCGCCGCCGCCGCCGCCGCCGCCGCCACCGGAGCATCCGTGAGTCCTTTTCTGTCCATCTCGGGGTGCACGATCTCTGCTGTTGTCACCACCTTAAGGAGGTGTACGGGGCTAGCAGTATGGCAGAAGCGGATCCTAAAATGGTCACAGAACCTGTTGCCCAGGGGGTTGCTGAAGAGGCGATGGCTAGCTCAGCTTGTGATTCTGGGGATGAATCTGACAGCAATAGCTCTAGCAGTACCACTAGTTGCAGCAGCAGCGGCAGCAGCAGCAGCAGCAGCAGTAGCAGCAGCAGCAGCAGCAGCAGTAGTAGCGGTAGCAGTGGCAGCAGCAGCAATGGCAGTCGTTTAAACCAAAAGAAGAGGGTACCTGAACCCCCCAGAAGGGCCCAGCGACGTCCCTTCGGGAAACCTTTCTTGGATAAGCTGCCCCAAGCAGTAAGAAAACGGGTGCAGGCACTCAGAAATATTCAGAATGAGTGTGACAAGGTAGACACCTTGTTCTTAAGGGCAATTCATGATCTTGAAAGGAAGTATGCTGAACTCAATAAGCCTCTATATGATAAGCGTTTTCAGATCATAAATGCAGAATATGAGCCTACAGAAGAAGAGTGTGAATGGAATTCAGAAGAAGAGTTCAGTGGTGATGAGGAAATGCAGGATGACACACCTAATGAAATGCCACCCTTAGAGGGTGAGGAGGAAGAAGAAAGCTGTAAAGAAACAGCTGAAAAGGAGGGAGAAGTAAAGGATGCTCCAGAAGAAGTTCCTGAGGCAAAAGTTGAAGAAGAGGAGGCTCCCAAAGAAACTCCTGAGATGATAAGTGAAGAAAAAGAAATTCCTAAAGAAGATGCTGAAGAAAAAGCTGAAGAACAGGAATCCTCTAAAAAAATTCCTGAGGTAAAAAATGAAGAAAAAGCAGACTCTACGGAATGCATAGATATAGTTCCTGAAGAAAAAGAAGACCTCGAAGAAGTTACCCAGGCAGAAGATGTTAGCCTGGCAGAAGATGTTAGCCTGGCAGAAGACGTTACCCAGGCAGAAGACGTTACCCAGGCAGAAGATGTTACCCAGGCAGAAGAAGTTACCCAGGCAGAAGATGTTACCCAGGCAGAAGAAGTTACCCAGGCCAATTCAGAAAATAAGGATCAGCCTACAGAAGACTCTACACCAATGGCTCCGGTAAGAGAGGCTCAAAAGAGGGTTCCTGAGACAAGGCCTGAAGAAGGAGTCAATATTAAAAGGGCTCGAAAGGGAAAACCTAAGAAAGAAGATCCTAAAGGTATTCCTGACTACTGGCTGACTGTTTTAAAGAATGTTGACAAGCTTGGGCCTATGATTCAAAAGTGTGATGAGCCCATTTTGAAGTTCTTATCTGATGTTAGCCTGAAGTTCTCAAACCCTGGCCAACCTATTGGTTACACTTTTGAATTTCATTTCCTACCTAACCCATACTTCAAAAATGAGCTCCTGATGAAGACATACATAATAAGGTCAAAACCAGATCACTACGACCCTTTCTTCGCTTGGGGATGGGAAATTGAAGAGTGCAAAGGCTGCAAAATAGATTGGAGACGAGGAAAAGATGTTACAGTGACAACCACCCAGAGTCGCCCAGCTGTTACAGGGGAAATGGAAGTCCAGCCAAGAGTGATTCCTAATGCATCCTTCTTCAACTTCTTCAGTCCTCCTGAGATTCCTTTGATTGGGAAGCTGGAACCAAGAGAAGATGCGATCCTTGATGAGGACTTTGAGATTGGTCAAATTTTGCATGATAATGTCATCTTGAAGTCAATCTATTACTTCACAGGAGAAATCAATGATCCCTACTACCATGATTTCAGGGATTACGGAAACAGGAAGTACTACAAGTAAAAAGGGCAAGCTGAAAGATTTTTCAAGAATCCTTAAACGTCAAGCAAGCAGAAGTGGAATAGAGTCATCTAAACTTAGAAAACAGAAAACATGCCCTATAACCTGAACACTAGTACTCCTTATAGTCTGCCGTTTTCATTTTTCCTGGTAGTGTCCTAAAAGGACATTAAGCTTCTGTTTCCTGGTAATGTCCTAAAAGTTGTCTTAAGCTTCTGTTCATTCTACCTTGCCTGTTGTATTGTAATATTCTTCAAAATACGTAAACTGCTGTTAATTTCCAAAGCATGTTTTGTTTGGTGCTACAGTGTTGGTTTTGTGAAGTCAGTTTTTGTCATGTTGCTATTAGATTGTACCTGTGAAAATTGTCAGACTTGTTAGAGAATTCCTTGCCTGAATAAGCCACAGTTTAAATGCCAATATACATGTGTTTTCTCTCTCTTTTTTTTCAGCCCAGAGGACTAAAGACTTAAATCTGCTTGCACTAGGTGTGCCTTCATTACTTTGCCATAGAAATGTAGTAATGATACCAACTAAAACATTCTATTGTGAAATGTAGTTGCTTGAAAAAGTAATGAGAATATACTTTAAAATGTCAGTCAGGATCACAATAGATTTTTGTGGATTTGTTTATGTGATTTATTGGTCTATTAGCAAAAGTATTGTTTACCACTAAGGTGTTAAATATGGTGTAGTATTTTAAAAATTTGCCTCGTTGTATATTGTGTAATTGAAAACTAAAGAAACCGTATTTTCTTCATGTGTTCTACTTTGCCTTTTAAAAATTATTTCATCATTTGATACATTTTCATGTTCTTTTATTGTACCCAGAGTAAATCTTAAATAAACTGCCATGCTATAAAGACTTACCATTTTCTTTTAATCGTAAAAACTGCATATCAAAAAATAAAGAATACTGAAGATGAAAGTTTAATAAGCATAACTATTAACATTCTCATATTTTTCCTAGATTATAATTCTTCAACTGGAAGATACCATTGGAAATATTGAAGAGGAATGGGATGGGAGAAGGAGGAGAACATGGGAGGAAGAAGAGGAATGTGGAAGTAGATAAGGGAAAGAAGAAGGGTGAGAAGGAAATGGGAAGAAGATGGGAGAGAAATATGGGAATAAGAAAGGGGAAGGGATTGAACTAAGGGAGGGAACAGTTGGGAAGAGAGAAGGGAGATTATCTTACTTAGAAACATTGATTTCACATGATCAGGGCCTGTCCTGTACTATGACTTTGGAGGATGTCACACTATCATGACTTGTTTTTTCTTATAGGCAACATCATTTTTCATCCACACTTCACAGATGATCTCAGGTAATCATATCCTAAAATTTTGGGTTGATTCTAGCAAGAAGAATAAGCCATCTAAATTCAATATCAGTAAAGTATTGAATGATGAATAGAGTATAAAGACATAATAAGCACTGGAAGTAATAAAGTTCTTTCCTTCACAGTTGGCATTTCTCCATATAGATGTTTTCCACCAAGGTAATAGGAAATAATGTGAACAGGAAGAAGACAGAATTATAGATTTCTAGGCCTCTGTGTATAAAATCTGGTAGTAGTTATCCTAGTTCCCACCATTTATAGTTCAATAACTTCCTTTTATCCTTGCTTAATAAGAATTTTGTCTCCCATATATATAAAAAAAGAAAAAAAAACGCTTATAACACATGGCATGTATATATAACTAATAAAATATAGTTGATCTTTAGGCTACAATATTAATATCAAGAAAGGAATTTTTACTTTATCAGTACCATTAGGCAGTCCCTTTTTTTTATTATTCTTTAATCTTGTTTTTACAGTCCAATCGTTATCTCCATTTTGGTCCTACCCTCTGACTGTTCCCACGTCCCATACTTTCCCCCAAGTCACCAAGAGGATGTATCCACACCCCCAACCACCCATGCTCCTAACCCAGTAGACTTCCCCCACTCCCTGGAGCCTCAAGTCTCATGAGGGTTAGGTGCATCTTCTTTCACTGAGTCAAAACTGGGCAGCCCTCTGCTATATATGTATTGGGGGCCTAATATTAGCAAGAATTGCTGCCTGGTTGGTGGCAGACCTTTTTAATTTAGATTTTGTACTCAAGAGTCCTTAGAAAATAAGTGACCCATCTACAGATGAGCACTCAGAATTATTTTTCTTCTGCACTAAGACCAGTTATAAGTCTCTACATTAACTGTTATCCAAAGCAGAAAGGAGCATTTCTGACTTGAGTTGAAAGCTGCACAAATCTATGAGGTTAAACATAAATATTTATAAGGTAGTTTTTCAGAAAGCCCAGTTAGCATGCACTAATTGAACAGTCTGTTATTAATAACAAAAATATAATCCATGAAGATGGGAGGGAGGTAGGGTGGAGAGAGGGGAGAAGTTGGAGGGTAGTGGAGAACAAGGGCTATGGTTAAAATATGTATAAATATATGGAACTGTCAAGGAATATAAAATTACTTTTAAAAAGAGTTTATAAGGCAGGTTTGCTTCTATGATGGAGCCAAAATAAAGGCTAGTATAAATGTGCTATACCTTAATGTGCCTGTATAGATTGCCCAAGTGCATATATTCTATAGCTGCTAGGCAACACATATAACAGAACCTTTAAAATTTGTACCTGAAACACTACATCATTCTTAGAACTCTTAACAGAAGTTTACCACCTTTTCTCTGTGTTTTTCATAATGAAAAAATACAGATAGATACAGAAGCATATTATGTTAAAAGATGACTTGCTTGCAGGTGTTTTATTCTTCCAGTCTTTGACTCAAACCCAATTGTGAATTACATTTGATAGGTGTAAGAGGAACTTACTATATTGGTAACATTAAGATTACAGAAATATAAGCAGTCTGTGCAGGATGCTTCCACTCCTTAGGGGATTGCAGAAGGTAAGAAGAACAGGAAACCTATTAAACTATGACCTTCATTGGAATGCATGCTTGTTTATCACACCTTATAAGCCAAAGGATGTTATAAAAAGTTTTATTCCTAAGAATGAAACTAGTGGAACTGTGAGAAATGCTTAGCAGGGACTTACATGACCTTCTTATGCTCTTTGTTCTTTTTTGCTGTGATTGAAAACTGAAGCCAGCTGTTCACTTTAATGCTGCCAACCTGATCAAGACCTCTGCCACTTCATCCTTTTCACTCATCCTCAGCAGTTAATGCCATCTGTTCCATGATGAGATTATTCTTGTCCAGAGTTGATCCACTCTGGTCCATCTAATCATTTACCATTTTCTTTAATAGGCCAGGCTGAGATAACAAGAGACTGTTAGCAACAACAGGAACAGCAGCAAAGTTTACTGAAGAACTCATAGAAAATCATATTTGCCCATTAGAGGCAGGAGAGTTAGGAATTAAAGGTTATCTTTGGCCTGAGAGGAAGTTCTGGATTCTAGCCTTGGCTGCTTGAGAACCCATCTAAAAATAAATAAATAGGGCCTAGAAATGTGACTCGGTGGTTAAGGACACTTGCCTCTGTTTCAGAGGACCTTGGTTCTTTTCCCAACATTCATATCCCCATTCACAATTCTTTTTAATTCTAGTTTCAGGGGATCTCCATGCTTTCTTTTGGCCTTGGGAACCAAATGTGCATTTAGTGCACATACATACATGCAGACAAACATAAACATAAATTTATTTTATATCTTTAAAAATAAAGCAATTAATAAAATAAATAATTTACTATACTCTCCCATAATGCTTTAAAGGAAATTGTGTGGATATCAGTTGCTAAACAATGATGTTTGTTATCTGAATCAATTGGAATCAGTTGGAGCCAGTGACAGCTCCTTGTAAAATCCTGTTGAAGATATTTGTAAAGTATTCCATTATTTCCCTATAAGACAGAACAAACTCCTTTGGGACAGACCACTAACAAAGATCCACAGTCACATGACAGACACACACAAGAACAGATACAGACAAACATTTGCTACCTAGCTATCAAGGAGGCACAAAATAATAGTCATTTCATTATTATAAAATAATATTTTAATGAATAATGCTAATAAAAATATATTAAAGTAATTACATTTAAATTAATATTAGTAATGAAATATTAGTCATAGCAGACAATATGGAAGACACAAGGAGTATCAAGTGGAGAATTCAAGTCTAGGCTCTCTTGACTAAATGACTCCAAGGTAAAGGTTCCCCCCCCCCCCCCGCCCTGTCTTTCCTTAACATGACACTGATTTTTGATGACTAGGAGTTAATCATTAATATGCACAATCCATAGACTTTGCACATACTTGTCCCATGAATAAAGTAGTAGAATATGGAGTTAAGTATGTTATCTGTCATGATGGTTCCTATCTGTAATCCCAGCATTTAGGAGGGTGAAGAAGGATTAGGAATTCAAGGTTACTCTCAACTATATAGTTCCCTGCCAGCCTGAGCTACATGAGAAACTGTCTCAAACACTATAATAAGCATACATTAAAAATAAAACAAGCACTTTAAGAAACAAATTAATATAAATTATTCTATATTGTTTTTTGCCATGAACTTGGGCCTATATAGAAAATAATTAATCATGAATTGTTTCCCACAATGGTCTTTTACTAAGACCATTTGTAAATGGTTTTATTTCTCTTTAGCTTTAAAACAAAGATGATTAGGCATATTTCCCTTGCAATAATACTTTTGTTTAACTGAGTATTGTGATTAATGTGTTTAGCTGTTACATTTTCAAAATCTGCAAAGCAGTATAAAAATTATTCTCTACATTTTGAACAGTACGGACTCCTGTCATATCCATCCATTGCAAAAGGAATCTGCTTTGATGAGAGATGAGAAGCTATACTTGAGTGTGAGTATAAGAATAAGTATTTAGAATGCAGTTATAAACTATATTAGTTTAGAGAAATATTAAATATCTCTCTAGCTTCATATATCTGACTGATTTTCCAGTAGTAATAAATGTCGATTCTTAAACTCCCATTGACAACTGTTTAGTTTCCCACTAGATAAAAATGCTGCTATCCACTATTGTACCATTGGTAAATATGTTGCTATGTATATTATTGTGGTTTGTAGGCTTTAAAGATGGATAGGATTATCTATTGAT
Source organism: Apodemus sylvaticus (assembly GCF_947179515.1). NCBI lineage: Eukaryota > Metazoa > Chordata > Mammalia > Rodentia > Muridae > Apodemus > Apodemus sylvaticus. Next base: position 81,899,279 of record NC_067495.1, on the reverse strand, counting down.
TCTCTTGGTGGTGTGTTCACCAATGATGTCTCCAGGTTTGTGGAGGCAACCAAAGATTATACCAATGGCCTAGGTGTCCATCCGGTACTGAATTTCAATAGACATATTTGCAACATACCCCCTATGCCTAAGGTTCAGGAAAGAAACATCACAAAAGAGGTGACAGAAACATTGTAAGAGCCAGAGTACTAGGGTGCCTTTTGCTAAATAGGCTTCCCTACATATGCCAAGGAAATACAATGATGAACTTTCAACACCACAGTTCCCCAAATAAGACTGTCATTACAACATGATCTGACAGGCTTTCATGGATATGGGAGATTTCACAGGGTCCTACCACAATATCTAGAGCCACAAGTGGCCATTGTGGTTGAGAGAGGGAAAATCAGTTTCCTTGAAGGATGAGCCTCCATAAAACTTATCCAATCCCAAGTGGTCAGCCCTGGATACATGCACATATTGACAGATTCCATGTGGGCATATAGCTATTAATTGTTTGAGATATATACTCATTTATCCCTAGATGGCACTGAAGTGACTAAGTTGCTTAAAATGACCTTGAAGACCTAATCTTCCTGCCTTAGCCTCTCTAGTACTGAGACCATGCATTTGTACCACTGTGCTTAGCTTCAAGGTAATCGTTTCTAAAGTCTAGCAGAACTGATATAATGATCTTTACATTCAAATATAAACATTGTAATTTCAATCCTTTCCATGGCCCTATTAAATAAGTATTATTATTATTATTATTATTGTTATGTCTGTTCAACAAACCGAAAAGTAAGATAAATAGAAGTGTGCAAGTTCACATACCTGATAAGTTTCAAAGCTAGTCTCTAAACTTGGCAATCAAGCTATAGGTCATGCCTTTAACTATTATAACATGCAGCCACTCTTTCATGCTACTCCACGCAGTAAAACCACTTCTTGTCCATACTCAGGATAAAACTGAGAGAAATAGCAGATCAGAAAATAGACTATAGTCAAGGAAATGCTTGTAAATTCCAACTTACTTAGAAGTAGTGGCTCACTGAATTATCCTATAACACATGACTAAATCATTCTGTAAAAGTAAGCTTATCATAACACTTGAATAATAATCTAAAATATATTCTTACATTTATTTTTATATAATTTCATTTTTTAATATTTTTATTTTCTATATTCTTTGTTTACATTCCAAATGATTTCCCCTTTCCCGGGTCCCCCCTCCCCATATGTCCCATAAACCTTCTTCATTTCTATGTCTATATGAAGTAGCCTGTTACATTAATAAATATTGGAATTATTGAATTCAACATGCTCAGAAATAATAAAATAATAAGTACAAAATATGTTTAAAATGCTATTAACTTGCTAGTTTATATTTTAATCCTAGAGAAAAGTATCCTCTGATTTTCATGGATTTTATGTAAATATTATTAACCTTTATTGTATTTCCTTTTTCTAATTCAATAGGTCTTACCTAATCATCTGGTATAGCAATCTTGACTTTATGGGATTTAAGATCCCAAATGCAACAAATCTCTAGGAATATGTGCAAGAGTGTATCCAGAGAAGTTGTACTGAAGTGGGAGACACACTTGAATATAGGAGGCAACATTTCATGGGCTGGGGGTGGGGATCTCCAACTGGAGAAAAAGAGAAAGCAAATGTTGCTTCAGTATCCATTATTCTTACCTTGGATTCCATGTGACCAACTGGCTCACACTCTCATCCCTGTGCCGTTGCTTATAAGACTGAACTTTGCTCTCAAAACACAAGCAAAAATAAACCTTTCTTTCATCAAATTGTTTTTGTCAAGGATTTTGTCACTACAATGATAAAGGTAACTAATGATCATACTAAACACTTAAATACCTGTGTTATCTTTATTTTCAGTCTTTCAAAGCAATGATGAATTTTTATTCATTCCTTCAGTTGGTCAATATTCTGCCATATTTGTTGACGAAAAGTCTACCAGTTGCAATATTTAGTAATATCAAATAACAGAATACCTTTTCATAGATCTTATCTCATCTTTCTTTGTTTACATTTTAGTAATAGACATCAATGAAACAGTAGCCCCTACATTTCAAAACAGTTTACAGAAATAAATGCTTTTGGTCCAACTCTTCTAGTCCTAAGCAGTATATTATTAAGGGAGACAAAATTGGGTCAATAAATTTGTGACGTGTAATTTTAAAAGGAACATTTGGTAAGAAATATTTTTAAGAACTAATTATATGTACATATTTAAGATAATAGAGAAGTAAAAGGCAATGAATGACCTACCAGATGATCACTATTTAAAAGATTTCTACCACACTACGTGAGAAATGGAAGAAAAATAATATCTCCCTAAAACTAACACTGCTATTTAAACTTCAGATAAAATATCACTATTAGAGACTTGCTGAATTGGTGTTAACTCACTTATTTTTATTTCAACAGAAAGAGGACTCTGGGAATCCCACACATTACTTATAATTATATAACTGTACATGAATTTTAATAAGCCTCTTCAGGCTTTGAATTGAGATATAGACATAAAATATTCCAAGATAGATAAATCTCTCATTTGTTACATGCTTTGCCAAATGAGAATGGTACTTTTAGGTGGTGTGGCCTTATTGGAGGAAGCTTGTCATTGGGGGAGTGGGTTTTGAAGTCCTGCCCAGTGCAGAAAAGTCTGTTTCTCCCAGCTGCAGTCAGTTCAAGATGAAGAACTCTCAAGTCCTCCAATGCCATGCCTTCATGGATGCTGCCATGCTTCCTGCCATGATCATAATGGACTGACTGTACCTCTGAAGCTGTAGGCTAGCTGAAATTAAATGTTGACCCTTATAGAAGTTGCCTTTGTTGTAGTGTCTTTTCACAACAGCTAATACCCTATATGCATTTATGTAGAAGAGTTACATTGCTGAATCATGTGATACATACATTTTCAGCTTTCTAGGGGAAAAAAAGCCATACCAATTTCTACTACGTTGCACTTCCACAAGCAATGAAGAATTGTTCCTTTTGCATCCTTACTATCATGCGTTGTCATGTGTTTTATTGATCTTGGCCACTTTAATTTGAGTAACTTGAAATTGAAAAGTAGTTTTTCAATTTCTTATACCTTGATATATGCAACATGTATTATAATTTTCTAAGCTAATTGTGTTTCATGTTTTGATAGCTCTGTTTAGATCTATACTACATTTTTGAGCCGGATTATTTCTATCACTGATATTCTCATTTTTAGTTGTTTAAACGTTCTAGATACTAAAACTCTATCAAGTATATAATTGATAAAGATTGTTCCCATTCTGAAGATTTAAACATTACTTATATCATATTAGACTCTTCTGTACAGAAACATTTTAGCTTTTGAGGTCCATTATCAATTAATAATGTTAATGCCTATGCTACCACTGTCCTTTTCAGAAAGTCCATTCTTACAATGAGTTCAAACCTTTTCCATATCAGATTCAGGTTATCTGATTTTATGTTGAGGTCTTTTATTCTTTTGGAGATGAGGTTTATTTTTAGGATTATACATGGACATCTATTTTCATCCTTCTGCATGCGCCTATCTAATTTGGTAAGCACTATTTCTCGAAAATGCTGTTTTTTTCTTTAGTATATGATTGGATTATTTGTCAGAATTCAAGAGTTCATGGACATGTGGAGTTATGTCCATGTCTCCAATTATATTTCAATAGTTAATATGTCTTTTTATGTCAATACCACATGCTCTTATAATTATAGCTCTGTACTGCCATATGAAGTCTGGGATGATAATACCTCCAGCATCCCTTTTTATTCAGCATAATTTTGGCATTCTTGGAGTGTGTGTGTTTCTATATGAAGGCGAAAGCTAAACTTCCATGAAGATTTTTGTTGAAAATTTGATGTGGATTGCGTTGACTTGCTAGATTACTCTTTGTAGGATGATCATTTTTCACTACATTAATCCTACTGAACCATGAGTTTGGGAGAACTTTCCATCTTCTGGTGTTTGAATTTGATGCATAGATTTTTAGATCTGTGATATCCTTCTGGTAGACTTTTCTTTTATGGACTGTATGTAGTATTCTCTGTCTTTTATGGCTAGTTTAGATATGTTTTATCTGTTTAAACAGATATAAAATAGCTATATGTTTGCTTCTCAGCTCAATTTGTTTGGAATAACTTTTCCCATCTTTTTATTATAACTTGATGGCTGTCATTGTTAGTGAGGTATGTTTCTTGAATGCTTAGCTCATAGGAGGTGCTCTGTAGTCAGGCTGTAGCAACACTAGAATGGAGAACAAGAAGGAAATGAACATTTCTTATAGAGTTCTAGCCTAGTGTGCTATCTTTGAGACACTAGTAAGAAGAGGTATTGGAGGACAGTAGAGTTAAAAAGGCAGGGAATGGGCTAGCAGAACATGCTGAAATGGGTCACCAGGAAGAACTAGGGAAACCCTACTTGTCAAAGGTTTCAACTCAGAAAATAGCAATATATTTATCTGTACCAAAAATGTAGTATGTGTTTTCTGAAACATCCGAAGATTATATTTTAAACTGAGTTATTTGAAATAGAATGATAACATTCCCTCCAGGAAATATGCACAGCATAACAAAATGTTCAGTGCTCTTCATGTGGCACCTACAGTTGTGTTGTTTTTCAAAGGGATCCATGTGATCCCAAACCTTATGGGCCATTGTTATTTACCTTCATTGCATTTAAGAACTCTAATGAAAGACTCTGTTGCTGAAGACACCACAGATTTAGAAAAGTGGATGAACTAAACTGTTACTGATTTAGACACTTCTTCTGCAAGGCTTGTTCTTAGGTGTTGGAGCTACCAAAGAAGAGAGGGAACCAAGAGTCTTACCCGACTGTAAGGCCTGAGAACCACAGCAATTTCAGGACTGGCAAGATATCTGTAATGGTGCAGTAGTTGTATTTATATTTTATTGGCAACCAACAGCTGCCAACTTGAACCAGCAGCACACTACATAGGAAGAAAACCATGGCCTTTTCTGTAAGCCAATCCAAGAATCCAAAAATGGAAGAGACATACATTCTGGAGAAGAACAGTATTAACACTTTTAAAACATTACTATGGCATTTAACTATATCTTTAAAACTCTTGTTGAAAGAAAGCAATCATGGGGGGCAAAGGGAAGGGAGACCTGTGTGAGAAAGGGAACAGGGAGGGGAAAAGAGAAACATTAGGTATGTAGGGGTAGGGAGACAGGAGTCAAGTCCTGGGAGCCTGTGGAAAGAATGGAAACAAGCAACCTTGGGAGGTAGGAGATGGTGGGACCCTCTAGAATGTACCAGAGACCTGGGTGGTGAAAGACACTCAGGATTCAAAGGGAGGGACCTTAGATGAAATGCCCTACAGTGGGGAGAGGGAACTTGTAGTGTCCACCTCCAGTAGAAAGACAGGGCATCAATTGGATGGATGAGGGTGCCAGTCACAGTAAAAAATTCTGACCCAGAATTGTTCCTAGCAAAAAGAACTTCAAAGGGAAAAATTGGAGAAGAGACTGAATGAAAGAAGGTTCAGTGACAGGCTCAAGTTGTGATCTACATAGGGAGAAAACCGTGCGCTTTGCTATAAACCTAGTGAAGAACCCCCAAATGGAAGAGTCATATATTCTCAAGGGGAAGCTCCAAGGCCTGACACTATTACTCATGCTATGGTATGCTTACAGACAGAAGCTGAGCATGGCTGCCCTCTCGGAGGCCCAACAAGCAGCTGACTGAAACAGATATAGATACTTAAACCAAACCAATGGACTAAAGACTGGGGCCTCTGTGGCTGAACTAGAGAAAGCCTTGGAGAAGGTGAGGATAGGTGCCCCCATAGGAAGCTCAGCTGTCTCAACTAACCTGGACCCCTGAGATCTCTCAGATACTGAGCCACCAACCAGGCAGCATAAATACATACATACATACATACATACATACATACATACATACATACATACACACACACACACATACACACACATACATATACATATATATATATACATATACATGTACAAGAGAGGACTGCCTGGTCTGGCCTCAGGGAGAGCAGATGCACCTAACCATTGAGAGATTTGAGGCCCCAGGGAGTGGAGAGGCCTGGTGGGGTGGAATGTGCATGGAGACTTCTTCTTGGAGTCTGTGTATGTGGAATTGGATGAGGAACTGTTGGAGGACAGACAGGGAGGGAGATAAGGAGATAATGACTGGATTGTAAAAAAGATTTAAGTTAATTGAAATAAGAAAGAAAATAGATTACTTCCTCATACAATATATTTTGATTATACTTCCCAGTCTCCACTTCTCTCCCCTCCTACTACATCTACTTCCTTTCTGTGCATTATTAGAAAAAGAAACAGGCTTCTAAAATGTAACAATAAAACGTGACAAAAAAAGTGTAATAAGATGAAGCAAAAATTTTCATAATGAAGTTGGATATGGCATTCCTACCAGAGAGAAAGAGTCCCACGAGTAGGAAATAAGTCATAGACCCATTAGTTCTCACAGTCAGGAGTTCCATAAAATGCTAAGCTAATCCCTGTAATCCATATGGATCAGAAATGTATACGCATATAGGTCCTGTGCTTGCTGCTTCAATCTCTGTTAGCTCATGTGGCCTTGATTAATTGACTCAGAAGTCTTCATTCTCCTGCAGTCCTTTTAGTCTTACAATCTTTTTATTACTAGTTATTTTCTTTATTTACATCTCAAATGATATCCCCTTTCCTCATTACCCTCTGAAAATGCCCTATCCCATTGCCCTCCCCCCGCTCATCAACCCACCCACTCCTGCTTCCCTGTCCTGGCATTCTCCTACACTGGGGCATTGAGCCTTCACAGGACCAAGGGCCTCTCTTCTCATTGATGTCCAAAAAGGCCATGCTCTGCTACATATGCTGCTGGGAGCCATGGGTAACTCCATGTGTACTCTTTGGTTGGAGTTTCAGTCCCTAGGAGCTCTGGGGGGGGGGCATACAAGTTAGTTCATATTTTTCCTCCTATGGGGCTGTGGGCCCCTTTCAGCTTCTTGGGTTCTTTCTCTAGTTCATATATTAGGAACCCTGTTCTCAGTCAATTGGTTGGCTGTGATCATTTACTTCTGTATTTGTCAGGCCCTGGCAGAGCCTCTCAGGAGACAGTTATATCAGGTTCATGTCAGCAAGTACTTGTGGACATCCACAATAATGTCTGGGTTTTGTAACTGTATATGGGAGGAATCTCCAGGTAGGGCAGTATCTAAATGGCCTTTCCTTCAGTCTCTGCTCCACACTTTGTCTCTGTATCTCCTCACATGTGTTTGATCTCATTTGATCCCCCTTCTAAGAAGGTCTGAATTATCCACACTTTGGTTTTCCTTCTTCTTGAGCTTCATGTGGTTTGTGAATTCTATCTTGTGTATTCCGTGAGATTCTGGATAAAATCCACTTATCAGTGAGTGTATACCATGTGTGTTCTTTTGTGATTGGGTTCCCTCACTAAGGATGATATTTTCCAGTTTTACCCATTTGCCCAAGAATTTAATGAATTCATTGTTTTTAATTGCTGAGTAGTACTCCATTGTGTAAATATACCACATTTTATGTATCAATTCCTCTGTTGAGGGACATCTGGATCCTTTCCAGATTCTTACTATTAAAAATAAGGTGGCTATGAACATAGTGGAGCATGTGTCCTTATTACATGCTGGAGAATGTTCTGGATATATGCCCAAGAGTGGTATAGCAGGGTCCTCTGGTAGTAAATGCCCAATTTTCTGGGGAAGCTCCAAACTGAAATATGGATACTCTGGTCTTTCTTAGAAGGGGGAACAAAATACCTGCAGGAGGAGACACAGAGACAAAATGTGCAGTAAAGAACTGAAGGAAAGACCATCCAGAGACTGCTTCACCTGGGGATCCATCCTATATGCAGTCTCCAAACCCAGACACTATTGTGGAGGCCACAATTGCTTGCTGACAGGAGCCTGATATAGCTGTCACCCGGGAGGCTCTGCCAGTGCATGACAAATACAGAGGGGACACTCTCAGCAACCATTTAACTGAGCACCATATCTCCAATGTAGGAGCTAGAGAAAGGACCCAAGGAGGTGAAGGGGTTTGCAGCTCCATAGGAGGAACAACAATATGAACCACCCAGTACCCTAAGAACTCCCAGGGACTAAACCACAAACCAAAGAGTACCCATGGCTCCAGACATATATGCAGCAAAGGATGGCCTTGTTGGACATCAAAGGGAGGAGAGGTTCTTGGTCCTGAGAAAGCTAGATTCCCCAGTATAGGGGAATACATGGAAACTGGAGTGTGTTGATTGGTGATCAGGGGGAGGGGTAATGGGTTAGGATGTTTTCGAGGGGAGAAACCAGAAAGGGGGCAACATTTGAAATGTAAGTAAAGAATATATCTAATAAAGTAAATAAATAAATAAATAAATAAATAATGATCGAACCTTTATTTTCAGGTATTCACTTTTCATTTTAATAATCTTAGAAATGTTCAGCCTTCCTCTTCCAAGAAACCAAACTAACTTAATCAAGTAACCTAGTCCAAGTCAACTTTTTCTTCAAATATTTTTGATTAACATTAGAGGTTACTTGGTTATATATGGCAAAGTGCCTATACATTTCTTTTTTTCCTCTTTCTTGAAAATGTGCTACAGAGTATTCTTAATTGTTTTTCTATGCTGTTTCATAAACATCTTTGCATGTTTGTATCACTGCAATCTGCATGATACTCAGAACCAACATCTCGCACTAAGGAGTAAATCCTATGTTATATACATTTAATGCTTAGCAAAAGTTTTCTGATATCTTGGGGGTAATGCAATAAAATCAAAAGGCAGCAGAAAGATAAATTCAAAAGGCCTGCTGAGATTTAGTCTCTTGATCTTGTCCCTTAATTGGTGCTTATCAAATGGCTTTGCCATTGCAAGTGTCTACAAATTCCTCACTCTCTGAGTTTCTTTATTACCTTTGCCGATTGTCATGAGTTTTTGTTCTCATAAAACAAAAAGATAAAACAATTGCAAGACCACATTGCCAAGACTGTGTTATTGAGATATATGTGTAGCGTATGAACTTCCTTTAGGGGGCTTATGAACTTCCTTTAGGGGGCTGATGAGAGGATTTTAAATTATACAGCACAAACAGGTTCTCCAGATGTCTCTATATTGTGTGCCATCTCTATTTCATCTGTTTCTTTCACTTTCTCTTGGCTTCTACTTTCTGACTAACATTATTTGCCTTTACTCTTCTCTCTTTTCCTTTTACACACCATCTTGTCTTCAACTTACCAGACAGATGGTTAATTCCTTGTTTCTTTGACTACTGTTTTCTGTGCTATTTCTATACAAAGTTAATATGCTGCAATCTATAAAAATGAACTGGTATTAAAAAGCGTAGAGGTTGTTTTACTTCTAAATGGGTTAAGGTAATAAGTCTATCAGTTAAATTAGTGTAACTTTATAAAATTAGCTGAGTAAGCATGTAACAGATACATATCTTCATAAGGATACAAAATAAATTAACAACAATAGACTTCCAACACAATGCCTAGAAACGTTTAGGAATTAGTAATAGCATAAATTAGGGTTTTAAACATAGCTGAAACATTATTTTCACATTATTTTCTCTGAGATATCAAAGTTCTCTTGTCACCCCTTGGCTACATAATGTTTTACTTTTACTATGTATCTGAAATAATTCTGTTTTTTATTTTTAATAATTTTGAAGTATATATGTCTAATAAATGAAACAAACAGTAAAATGCCATCTGAACTTCCATGCTAATCACAATACTAGTCCAAATTTACAAAGTCAGAGTTCAAGTTTATTGCCTCAATAATGGATTCAAAGCTGTGGTTCATGTACACAAGAAAATAATTATTTGACCAACAAAACATGATCCTCACAATTTGCAACAGCTTAAATGTAACTGGAGATCATTATAAGGTAAATAAGCTAAGCACCACATGGAATTACTACATAGTTTTACTCATTCTTTTAAAAAAAAAATTTAGAGAAGTTGAAAGTAGAATCATGGTTATCAGAGACTAGGAATAGTAAGATGAAGAGTGTCCTGGAGACACATTTAGTTATTACATTTACATCTATAATAAATGTGAATCTAATTTTGAGTGTGGTAAGAAACAAAGATTGTTTTTCTTGTTCATGTACAATTGTATTAACATCATTTTTGAAAAAAATATTCTCTTGATTCAACCTTATTTGGTGCATTTAATAGGCTTTTATCTTGTGGACTAGGTCTTAGGTCAATTAAGAACTGGTTCAGGAAAGTATTTCTAAAAGGTCTAAATGAATGTAGAAGACCAGATTCTTACCATGAGACCACCAGACTTCATTTCCTAAATGGACTATTCCCAGACTTGTATAATTGTGTCTTCTGGTTCTCATCTTCTCAAGTGCACACACAGACTTTCGCTCTTGAATTATCCAGTCCATATCAAACAATTCTATTTACTAAGTTTCCATTATAATATGACTCAAATACTTGCCTCCCAAAGTTCATGTAATTATACATTCGCTTTATTGGTTAAGTTCTGTTCCTCTAGAGAACCAGATAAGTAGAGTACCCTTGAAAAGAATCAATTCAGTGTGTAAATACTTCTGGAATCAATTTTCTTCAACTGATTTCTATATTGTCCCTCATGCCAGTGCTCCAAAGCAATAATTAATGTATTCATTTATTAATTAATTGATTTCCATTTTTTAAAATTGATTTAATAATTAGGTTGTTTACTTTACAATCCAATCTCTGGTCTTCTTCCTCTTCTCCTCATCCTTGCGTCTCAGAAGTTCTATGCCCCATCCACTTCTCCTCTATTTCTCCTCAGAAAAATGGTAGGCTTACCATGAATATCAAACAGCCTTGACATATAAGTTGCAGTAAGACTAGGCACATATAATCTTGAGGCTAGACAAGGCATCCCAGTTAAGGGAAAGGCATTAGAAAGCATGCAACAGAGTCAAAGATAGCTATTTCCACTGTTAAGAGGCCTACATGAAGTCCAAGTTGCTGCAAAACTGCTACCTATGTGTAAAAGGCCTTTGTATATCCAATACTATTCATGCTTTCTGGTTGGTGGCTAAGTCTCTATAAGCTCCTCTGAATGCAGTTTAGTTGATTATGTAAGTTTTCTTGTGGTATCCTTGACCCCTCTGGTTACTTCAACACTTAACCTATTCCACAGGATTCCCCATGCTCTGCCTGAAAATTGGTTGTGGGTCTCTGCATCTGTTTCAATCAGTTCCTGGGTGAAATCTCTATGGTGATAGTAATGCTAGGCTCCTGTCTGCAAGTATAGCAGACTACCATTAATAATGAGAAAGAATGCATTTCTTTGAGTACTATATTGAATAGATATGGGGAGAGTGTGTCTCCTTGTCTTGTCCCTGATTTTTGCTTCAACTATCTCCCCATTAAATTTGATATTGGTTTTTGTTTTTCTGTATATTGCTTCTCTTATGTTTAAGTATGGACCTTGAATTCCTGATCTATCCAATACTTTTAACATGAAGGGGTGTTATATTTTATCAAATGCTTTTTCTGCATCTAAGGAGATCATCATGTGATTTTTTTCTTTGAGTTTGTATAGAAGATTTGTTTATATAGAAGATTATATTAATGGATTTTAGTATATTCAAACAACATTGCATCTCTGAGACACAAATTGGGAAGGAGGAAGTCAAGATATCACTATTTGAAGATAAGATAGTAAACATAAGAAATCCCAAAAATTCTACCAGAGAACTTCTCCAGCTGATAAACAGCTTCAGCAAAGTGGGCAGATATAAAATTAACTCAAATAAATCAGTAGCCTTCCTTTATACAAAGGATAAACAGGCTGAGAAAGAAATTAGGTAAACAACTCCCTTCACAGTAACCACAAATAATATAAAATCTCTTGGGGATAATTTTAACCAAACAAGTGAATGATCTGTGGGACATTAACTTCAAATCTCTCAAGAAAGAATTTGTAGAAGGTCTCATAAAATGGAAAGATCCCCTATTCTCATGGATTGGCAGAATTAACATAGTAAAAATGGCTATTATACCTAAGGCAATCTACAGATTCAATGCAATTCCCCATCAAAATCCCAACACAATTCTTCAAAGACATGGAAAAAACAATTCTTAATTTCATCTGAAAAGGCAAAAAATCCCAGAGTAGCAATAACAATTCTTTTTTTTTATTCGATATATTTTTTATTTACATTTCAAATGATTTCCCCTTTTCTAGCCCCCCACTCCACGAAAGTCCCATAAGCCCCCTTCTCTCCCCCTGTCCTCCCACCCACCCCTTCCACTTCCCCGTTCTGGTTTTGCCGAATACTGCTTCACTGAGTCTTTCCAGAACAAGGGGCCACTCCTCCTTTCTTCTTGTACCTCATTTGATGTGTGGATTATGTTTTGGGTATTCCAGTTTTCTAGGTTAATATCCACTTATTAGTGAGTGCATACCATGATTGATCTTTTGAGACTGGGTTACCTCACTTAGCCTGATGTTCTCCAGCTCCATCCATTTGCCTAAGAATTTCATGAATTCATTGTTTCTAATGGCTGAATAGTACTCCATTGTGTAAATATACCAGTTTTTTTGCATCCACTCTTCTGTTGAGGGATACCTGGGTTCTTTCCAGCTTCTGGCAATTATAAATAGGGCTGCTATGAACATAGTAGAGCATGTGGCTGGAAGAAACACCACCCCATACCTCAAGCCTTACTATGGAGCAATAGTGATAAAAACTGCATGGTATTGATACAGAAACAGATACATTAATCGATGGAATAGAGCTAAAGACCTAGAAATAAAACCACACACTTATGGGCACTTGATCTTTAACAAAGAAGCAAAACATATACAATAAAAAAAGAAAGCATCTTCAATAAATGGTGCTGCTCTAACTTGCTGAAATATGTAGAAAAATGAAAATAGACCCATATTTGTCACCTTGCACAAAACTCACATCAAAGTGGATCAAGGACCTCAAGACAAAACCTGATACACTGAATCTAATAGAAGAGAAAGTGGGAAAGATCCTTGAACTCTTAGGCACAGGAGAATATTTTCTAAACAGAACTCCAAGGGCACATGCTTTAAGATCAAGAATTGATAAATGGGACCTCATGAAACATCCAAGAAAAGAAGTTCTAAATAAGACACATATATAATTGTATATGTATGTGCAGATTAATGTGTGCATATGCACACACACATACATACATATGTATATATTCATAAATACAAAGGGTAGACACTGTTTAGGATATATAAAAAATGAAAATAAAGTTCATGACTATACTAGCCATGGGAAGCTGGCTCTGATTCTAGCACCAACTGTTGGTTCCCGCGTTGATTTCTGTGCTCGCTCGAATGTCCTGTCTGCTCCCTGCGTTGTGGCTGCCTCTGCCCACTGGGCCCACACGTGTGCACCCCGGGCACCTGGCCGCGGGCGGCGGTGGAACCGTGAACCGCAATGAGACACGCTAGACCAGATAGCTCCACGTGAGCTTTATTTAAGAAGGGGAAGGGGTAGCCGGCGGGAAGGAAAGGGGGAAGAGAAAGAAAGAGAGAGAGAGGAAAGGAGCGCTGCTCAGTTATATACTGGGGGTAAGTTAATTACAGGTAAACGTGGGCTATGGAATTCTGGGTAAATGGCAGCCGTTGCCTTGGCAACAGACCTATACATTGCTTTGCATGGCGTCACAAGCTTTGCAGGCCTCAGGCCTCGGGTACCTACACCAACCATTGTTTTCTTTCTGTGGAATGAGCCTTAAGTGCAATTAGAGAGCTGTTGCTTGATATTGACATGTGTATGCCATTTATTGTACCGTACCGTTATGTATTTCTTGCCATGCTGGTAATTGTCATAGTTCATATGTGTTGAAGCTGGGTAGAAGTTTTATATTGTTTTAATTGGAAAATATATTTTGATAATGGATATATCTGTAGTGAAAGAGTTGGAGAACATTTTACTCAACAGGTGTGCTACTTGGGTATTGGAAATATCTTACCATATTTTTTGTATATTTTGGGAAATAATCAATGTTATGATTTGGAGCTATCAAACTGGTTTACCTAAAAATGGATATATAAACTCAACATTTGGTAAATATATGAACTACTACATTTTAATTAGTCTAATAGACATTTAGTTAATATATAAATCCCCTGATCTCTGACAATGTCCTACAACTGAATCCATTTAATAATATAAATGATTTATCTATGTATGTATTAAAATTTTAATGCAGAAAGAAAATACACAGATAAATAATTTGGAGTCATATTATTACCCTTAACTTTATATCTTCTTTTATATTAAAAGTGATTCACTTATTGAAGACTAAATGATTAATAATTGGATTGCAGTATTTGAATCCAATCCATTGCCACTGTCAAGCGCTGGGGCATTTATTAATCCAATTTACTTACCAGAGGTTATAAAAGACATCATAGGGCATCAATTCAGTGGTAATAAGAACTTCTTTCCTTGTACAAAATTGGTTCATATTCAAACATCACACCAAAGCCCCTAATTTTGCATCATTATGAATATTTGTCTGTTTGACTCATGCATGAATCTCCATGGAAAATTGACAAGAAAGTGTTTAATAGATTCAGTATTCTCTGGGAACAACTTAGTATTCTAATGATAACTTGGTACCTTTTATTTTCCAAGAACCAACATATTTTCTATATCTCATCACCTGAAAATAACCTAAATGTTTTTCAGATGATGAATAGATAATGAAAATGTGGTACATATGTGTGATAAAAAAAGTATTCAATTGTAGAAAAATATGAAATTGTGAAAGTTTTAAGTGGATTGAAATGAAAAATATTATATGGACTGAGGTAACTCAGACCTTGAAAGGTGAACACACAATGTTATCTCATCTGTGATTTCTAGCTCCAAATATTAAGTTGTCACTATATCACTTGGATAAGCTCAGAAACCAGGACACTAAAAGGAAACATGCTGGGGAAGAACTAGAGAGGATAAAGGTATAAAGGTAATATGAAGGTGAAAATTGAAAAAAAAAAAAAACACGAGGGTGTACTTTAGCTGTTTGGTATGCAGGGAGTACAATACAGAAAATGGAGAATGACTTTATAAATCACACTAAGAATGTTAGAAGACAGCACAATACCTTTCATTTATCTAAAACTTCATATAATAATAAGACTAGGCTGTTACCTAGGTAGATGAAAAACAGAGAGACAGACAGACTGATTGAGACAAACACGTACACATGCAGAGAGTGAGAGACAGACAGACAGACAGAGACAGAGATAGACAGACAGAGTTTAAATGAAGTTACACCTCTTGGCGTAATAATGCTTTCCCCCCTAGGACCATGCACTCTCTAATGAAAACCCCAATGTCATGTCTAGGAAATCTCTCTTCAAGTTGTTGATTAAGGAAGTTCATGAGGTTTCCCAAACAATATAGACTGTTGCTGTGTCCTTTTGTTGCCTCCTAGAAATTGAATGTAAGTTATTATTGCTGAACTACCATGCACTTTGAACAGAGGATTTTGAGGATTTGAACTATCTATGCCTGACCTAGCTTTTATAGTACCAGAAGGTGCTATGCAAGCTTCTAAAGCAGAAAAGCAGCCAATAGTCCTATTTAACTGTAAATACTATTAACCACAACAATGGCCAGAATGGTTTAGTATTCCATAAATATGCAATAGTGGCATTTATATGTTGGAAGTAACCAACAGTTGTTTAACTGGAGTTAAGGCATGTGGCAATAGGAGTTATGAATGTCTAGTTCTGTAATTGTAGTTAACTATCCAGAGTTATTAAGCTGATGGATTGAACCAGTATAATTTCTTATAGCATCCTAAAATTTATCTTTATACCTACAGTTAAGTAGCTCTCTCCTCTCCTCAAAAGATCTTTTTCTTGCAGCAGTTTGATGATCATTACAAAAATCCCTAGCTAGTCAAAACATGGAATAATTGGCTGTGCTGTGCTCAGCTCTAATTGATATAAGCACAGCATAACTTATTATAGCTCAGGAAACATTGTCAAAGAAAATTATGTACTCTTATAAGAGCAAGACAACCAGAATGACTACAGCAAGATTCTGTCTTCTATATTTAAAAGAATTGCCATGAAATCTCACCAGTATGGCTGCCAAAATAATACCTGAACAATGACAAGAGTTGAAATACTAATGCAGCAGGGAAAAATCTCATTTGACACTATCCTTAGATGAAAAGGTATATGCCATTAATGACTGCTAAGAAAGAAAATTTGACTACTCTATGAATGAGTCACCTACTTGGTTATCTAATAACAAGTGGTTGTTCCTAAAAGCATACAAATATAAACAACCCTAAATGAACTCAACAAATAGCTATGTATTTATTCACTGATATACACACATATACATACAAATATATAAGTATATCACATATATGTAACACATATCTGTAATAATGATAAAGAGGCCATGAATTTAGAAAGGACTACATGGAGGCATGAAGGGAGGGGAAATGGATATAATTATATTTTTTAGAAAGTAATATTAACTTTACAAAATAAAAAGATTTAAAGTCAAATGAAATGTAGCTATAAAAGTGAATTATCCTAAAGGATAAGTATTCTTGGGCATCTACAGTCTAATATTAAAAAGCCATTTGCTGAGAATGTACATGTACCTATATCTACCAAAACTTTTGCAATCTTATTCAGGCAATACTTTTTAGTGTTATAAAAGTACAAAACTAAGTTCTCTATGAAAAACTAGAATATCACATTATTAGCTTTCTGCTTTCTTAGAAACTCTTCAAGGGCTGAGACTGTATTATGATAGGTAGTGTTAAAAGTTGACTACTTTGGAAAATTATATCTGAAATTCCCTTATATTTAATCAGAATTTTCTAGTAGAATGTCTTAGTTATGCACTTTTTGATAAATAATTTCGTTGTTTCTTCCATAACCATAAATAATTCTTTCTGTTTTCCATCTGGATTCATCACATATTCTAAGAGAGGAAATTTATTGTCACTTATTTAGGGTAGAATAAAAATTGTCCTTGAATTTCACCAATCTCTGTATATTCTTTATAGACAGGGAGAAAAAAATGAACTACATATTCTACAATTTTATATATAGAATGAAGAAAATGTATCTTAATGAGTCGTCATATAAGAATCAGGAATAATAGGATTTAATTAATCTACTAATATAATAAACACCTCTACTAGTAACTGTTGTAGTTTATTAATTACTAAATTTGTGGTACTAAAATTGTGTTAAATATTTTATTACCACAGCTATTTCACACAAAATAAGGTAGGCAAAACTATTTTTCAAAATTTCCTCTCTACCTGAGGAGTTAAATGGAGTTGCCTCAATTTTCCTGATGGTGAATTCGAAACTGAGTTCTAAGCAAGTTTTCTCATTGATATGTTATAATGCACATTGTATTGGTCAATTTGCATGTGCTGTTTTAAGCTCCTTGAGAAGTTGGGTTTAGATGTGGAGCTCTGTCACATTTGTCCATAAAAAATTCAAGCCTGTTTGTCTCTAAGTTCCCTTCAAGGCTATTTATTTGACTGGGCATAGAATAGAACTTCAAGACTGCTCAGGTGGAAAATCACTGTATGCTTGAGAACAGCTAGGAGGTAAACTATTTTCTAAGCAAAGTTACTATTGCTTATCCAATGACATAAAAATGCTTACAATGAGAAATAGAAACTGGATATTCAGTCATTGGGAAATTCTTTTTTGGAGAAAAAATTCAATTGGGAATTCCATCTGACTGTTTAAATTCCCCGTTTGAATTCTACTAAATGTTGTGAGTACAGGATTTAATGGTGTCATCTCTCTGTGTTGTTACTTGTTCTTTTATTTGCAAGCCTCATCTGAGGGGACTCTTTTCCTCTAGTTCAGAATCTGGATGGGGAACTACAGGGTGCTACCTGAGGAAGTTTTTTTTTTTTTTTGTTTTGTTTTGTTTTGTTTTGTTTTTTAACCTGGGTATTTCTAAGCACCTGATGATTACTTCCAACTAGTATTGGAATCTCAGCCCCACAAGGACTGTCTTAGATGAAAGCTCGAACTCCCTGGTTCCCAAGGAATTCTCAGTTTTTGCTGCATAGTACTTTGTAGCTGCTTGCATTCTCATGCTAAAATCTTGAAATGTTAAAATGATGAAAGTTGCCATCAGCCAATGGCTGGGCAGAGAAAAAAGGCTGGACTTGTAATATTCCCCTGCAAGGGACCAATGAGAAGGAAGAAAGATCCTCCATTTGTGAGGAGAAACAACACACCAGACTGAGATATGCAGAAGAGAGAACATAGTCATCTAGTCATTGTGCAAGTACTGGGGAACACAGCTCATGAGGGCTGCAACTCTAGGTCCAGGACAGCAAAGGTGGAATATAGATTTTAGTAAATAATAACTTGGGGATATCTGAGGGTGGATTAGCCACTTGGAGATTAGGAAGTGGCCTAGCCATTCAGCTGTTTACAGCATATCAAAATATATAAATGCTGTGAGTGTGTCTCTCATTGGAGAATATAAAGCACTGGAACAGGAAACAGGAGCCTGCTGCTGCCTCTGCTGGAATCATTTGGGTAGGATTACTTGGATACAGCTGCAGTTCAGAGTTCCGGTGTGAAGACTGGAAAATGCGAATGTCTAACTGGAAAAAGTCAGACAGAAGAAATTCTCAATTCTTCCTGATAGAGTAGGCAATTTACTTTTATCCTGGTCTCCTAGTTATTGGATAGAAGCTACCTATATTAGGTACTTAGTTTGTCAATGCAAATGTTAGCCTTATTTAAGAACACTAACCAAATAAACCTAGAATAATGTGTCAACAAAATATTAGCATAGAATGGCCCAGACAAGATGACCTATTAAATTGATGACCACACTGGTTTTAAGCATTAAAATGGTAATTTGCTAGAACTAATCCTCTTAAAATAATACTCTTCAGACTGGGAGGAAAAGTTGGTGTGATAGATTTGAAACTGACAATTTATACATATTTTTAAAATATAATTGCACTAGGTATGCAAAAATTTAAGGATCTGACATTAAATATTTTACATAAAGTATTTGTACAACTCAAATGTTCATGATAATCACCTGAGTGCTGTAATTATTAGAGTAACATAGGTAATAATCTTTTTTATTGGATATTTTATTTATTAAATTTCAATGTTTTCTCCTTTACAGTTTTCCACTCCAGAAACACACTATCCCATCTCCTCTTCCCCAGCTTCTATGAGGTGCTCCCCCACATTCCTACCCATTCCTGCCTCCCTGCCCTTGAACACCCCAAACACTGGAACATCATGTCTCCACAGAACCAAGGGCCTCTCCCATTGATACACTACGAGGCCATCCTCAGCTACATATGTGGCTAGAGTCATGGGTCACTCCATGTGTACTCTTTGGTTGATGGTTTAGTCTCTGGGAGCACTGGTGGGTCTGGTTGGTTGATATTGTTGTTCTTCCCTGTATTTGTCAGGGTCTGGCAGAGACTTTCAGAAGACAGTTATATCAGGCTCTTGTCACCACATACTTCTTGGCATCAACAATAATGTCTGCATTTGGTGTCTGTATATGGAATGGATCCCAGGCAGGGCAGTCTTTAGATGGCTTTTCCTTCATTCAGTGATCCACACTTCCTCCATATTTCCTCCCAAGAGTATTTTATTTCCTCTTCTTTTTTATTAATATTTTTATTTTCTATATTCTTTGTTTACATTCCAAATGATTTCCCCTTTCCCGGATCCCCCCTTCCCATATGTTCCATAAACCTTCTTCTCTCTATCCATTCTCCTATTACCTCCCTCCTTTTCTTCTCTGTCCTTATATTCCCCTCCAATGCTAGATCAATCCTTTCCAGGATCAGGACCTTCTCCTTACTTCTTCATGGGAGTCATTTGTTATGCGATTTGTGCCTTGGGTATTCAGGGCTTCTGAGCTAATTAATATGCACTTATTAGAGATTGCATTTCATGTGTATTATTTTGTGACTGTGTTACCTCACTTAGGATGATATTTTCCAGATCAAACCATTTGCCTAAAAATTTTGTGAATTCATTGTTTCTAATTGCTAGGTAGTATTCCATTGTGTAAACATACCACATTTTCTGTATCCATTCCTCCTTTGAGGGGCATCTGGGTTCTTTCCAGCTTCTGGCTATTATGAATAAGGCTGCTATGAACATAATGGAGCATGTGTCTTTATTGCATGCTGGGGAATCCTTTGGGTATATGCCCAGGAGAGGTATAGCAGGGTCCTCTGGAAGTGTCATGTCTAGTTTTCTGAGGAACCACCAGACTGATTTCCAAAGTGGTTGTACCATCTTACAGCCCCACCAGCAGTGGAGGAGTGTTCCTCTTTCTCCACATCTTCGCCAACACCTGCTGTCTCATGAGTTTTTGACCTTAGCCATTCTGACTGGTGTAATATGAAATCTCAGGGTTGTTTTGATTTGCATTTCCCTAATGACTAATGATGTTGAGCACTTCTTAAGGTGCCTCTCGGCCATCCAAATTTCTTCAGGTGAGAATTCTTTGTTTAGATCTGTACCCCATTTTTAATAGGGTTATTTGGTTCCCTGTGGTCCAACTTCTTGAGTTCTTTGTATATATTGGATATTAGCCCTCTATCAGATGTAGGGTTGGTGAATATCCTTTCCCAATTTGATGGTTGCCGTTTTGTCCTTTTAACAGTGTCCTTTGCCTTTATCCTTTCCAAATTTGATGGTTGCCATTTTGTCCTTTTAACAGTGTCCTTTGCCTTACAGAAACTTTGTAATTTTATGAGGTCCCATTTGTCAATTCTTGATCTTAGAGCATAAGATATTGGTGATCTGTTCAGGAACTTTTCCCCAGTGCCCATGTCCTCTAGGGTCTTCCCCAGTTTCTTTTCTATTAGTTTCAGTGTGTCTGGTTTTACATGGAGGTCCTTGATCCACTTGGAGTGAAGTTTAGTACATGGAGATAAGAATGGATCAATTTGCATTCTTCTGCATGCTGACCTCTAATTGAACCAGCACCATTTGTTGAAAAGGCTATCTTTTTTCCACTGGATGTTTTTGGCTCCTTTGTCGAAGATCAAGTGACCATAGGTGTGTGGGTTCATTTCTGGATCTTCAATTCTATTCCATTGGTCCACTTGTCTGTCACTGTGCCAATACCATGCAGTTTTTAATGCTATTGCTCTGTTGTATTGCTTGAAGTCAGGGATACTGATTCCCCCAGAATTTCTTTTGTTGTTGAGAATAGTTTTAGCTATCCTGGGTTTTTTTGTTATTCCAGATGGCTCAGCCATTAAAGGCTAGGCTCACAACCATAAAATGTATTTCCTCTTCTAAGAAGGACTGAAGCACCCATACTTTGGTCTTCCTTCTTTTTGAACTTCATGTCGGCTATGAATTGTAGCTTGGGTATTTGGAGCTTTTGGGCTAATATCTACTTATCAGTGAATAAATATCATGTGTGTTCTTTTGTAATTGGGTTATCTCACTCAGGATAATATTTTTTAGTTCCATCTCTTTACCTAAGAATTTCATGAATTCATTATTTAGGAGAAAATCTGTTTAAGAGCAACACAGAATGGATGTATTTTAGTAAGTTTAGTCAGCTCAGTCGAGTAGGGAGTTGATGCACTGAGTGTTATGCAATGAAGTTGAGTTTATTTGTGAGTTCATGCATTTCAGTGCAGGTCAGCAGAGGCAGTTGAAGCAAGGGAATAAGAAGAAGCCAGATCAGACAAAAATCCAGAGTTAGTTTGAAGGAAAGCAGCACAGTTCAGTGAGAAGCTGACAAAAGCCCGACTGAATTAGTTATCTTGTCCAGGAGTTTAAGACAGAACAGCTAAGGTGAACTAGCTAGTCAGATATCAAAGAGAACTAGGAATGGGTCAGTATATCCATCAGTAAAAGCCTTACTTCAAGACAACAATTACACCTGGTGAATATAAATTACTTTTATAGGATATATAGTAGTGGTTTATATATTGTGAATTGTGAGCTATACATTTTTTGCAAAATATTTCCTGTAAAATATTTCAAATCTCTATGATCATTTGGGGGCTATCATTTTATAGTAATATAATCTGTAATACTAGCTAAAACTGCTCTGTTACTTTCTGTACATTAAGTGATAAATCCATTCCTTTCCTTGAAGGCATATTAATTTTGGAGAATGCCTGTAAAATTTAAATTCCACCTTGGCTACTTCCTAGTTGCATATTAGGAAATAAATATTTAACCTCCCTTAGTCCCAGTTTCCTCATACAAAATAGGAAGGATAATAATGTTTGATTTAACAGTGATTGCATTTCTGTACATGTGATAAAATATAGTATTTACTCAGAGGAATTTTGCTTAGTAAATGACTAATCAAAGTGAAAACAAAAAAAAATATGACTTAATGTAATATTTTAACACTGGTATAATTTCGGCAATGTCATTTTAATACTTTTAGTTTTAGCTTAGTCTTAACTGATTTTCTTGTTCAGTAAAATATTCTGCATGGCTTGCAATTTTTCCTTATGGAAAAAAGAATCAACTGAACCAGCAGCAGTTATTTTTATTGCGTACTTACTAAGTGTCCAGCATAGAATTTCACACTATGTGAAATATAGGAGAAATACATGCTGTAGTGCTTGCACTTAATGAACTCGGCATCTAATTATGAGGCAGAATAAAAATCAAGTGCATAAAAAGTTAGAGTAATACAAAAATATCTGCAAGGTGGCATAAAAAGAAACGGCTCGAGAGATGAATTTTGGGTACTGCTTTTGAGTTCTTTCTATTTCTATTATTTGTCATTAATAATTATGTTTTTAGTATGATTTGATGTTATGTTAATAACAATTGATGTAAAATTCTAACTGAATCTTAAAAATGAGTTAATAGTATATTTGCAATTTAATTCAATGCTTTTGAAACCCACACAGTATGTTTCATTCACTTGTTTTTTATAAGGCAAATATATGTGGAACACTTTTCTAATATAATAATCAGGGATGAAATTTGAACAGTAATGAAAATATGGAGAAACAATCTGCCTTTTCTCCACAATGTTTTTAATGGAAAAGGATGGCAAAAATATCATCTGATAATGACTTTCATTAGGGTGCGCAGGAAACATGCATGCACAGAGTTAACACTTGTGAGTGTAACTCAGTAAATCAGTTACGATTTTGTGTTGTGCTGCACTCCATAAAATGTCATTCTTCAGGAGTAAGTTGGACAAAGGAAGGGCATGCTGCTATCAAGTGTGTTGGAAATACAACACAATTTATCCAGTTTTGTCTGACCTACAGGATATGTGCTTTGAAATCTTAGAATTCCAATTTCCACAGAGCTCAGAATATTTTGTGTTGTATCAGTAACCTCCCTCTCTCCTTTTTGTTGAATCACATAACTAGTTACCAGGTAATTTCATTTCTGTTTTATTTTTTAAAGTATATCATACGTTTTTTTATTTTATTATTTTCTATATTCTTTGTTTGTACAGAGCCAAATTGGGGTATCAAGCCTCTTGGTAGGAACTTGACTTTGGCCAAGGACAATCCCTACCTTTGGGCAGGAATCTGAGGTTAGGACTATAGGGAAGTAGGTTACAGCAGGAATTTTTATCCTAGGGTGGAGAAGCTTAGAGTGAAGGTTAAGCTGGTCTACAAATTCCTGAATTAAGCAGGTGACCCACCCAGCTGTCTGAGCAGTCTGGCCAGGTGAAGCCAGCCTACTTCACCTGAACTCAGCCTGGAGTCTGGGGGGACGGGCGTGCCCAAACTGTTAAAAGGTCTGACCACCATTAAAGTTGGGCCTCTATTGGTAAAATATCTTCCTGGCCTCATTCTTTTTACCCCTTCCCCATACAGCCCTCAGCTTTTGTTCCAGAAACCCAGTTCATAGTAGCAGCTGGCAGCTAAGGAATACAACATTTGTTTACATTCCAAATGATTTTCACTTTCCCGGTTCCCCCCTCCCCATAAGTCCCATAAGCCCTCTTCCCTCCGCCCCTTCTCCAATCAACCCCCTCCCACTTCTCTGTCATGGCAATCCCCTACGCTGCTACATCAAGCCTTTCCAAGACCATGAATGAGTTACCTCACTTAGGATGATATTTTCCAGTTCCAAACATTTGCCTAAAAATTTCACGAATTCATTGTTTTTAATTGCTGAGTAGCATTCCATTGTGTAAATATACCACATTTTTTGTATCCATTCCTGGAATGAAGGACATCTGGGTTCTTTCCAGCTTCTTGCTATTATAAATAAGGCTGCTATAAACACAGTGGAGCATGAGTCCTTATTGCATGCTGGGTAATCCTCTGGGTATATGCCCAGGAGTGGTATAACAGGGTCCTCTGGAAGTGTCATGCCCAGTTTTCTGAGGAACCGCCAGACTGATTTCCAGAGTGGTTGTACCAACTTGCATTCCCACTAGCAGTGGAGGAGTGTTCCTCTTTCTCCACATCCTCACCAACACCTGCTGTCTCCTGAATTTTTAATCTTAGCCATTCTGACTGGTGTAAGGTGAAATCTCAGGGTTGTTTTAATTTGAATTTTCCTAATTACTAATAATGTTGAAGATTTCTTAAGGTGCTTCTCAGCCATCTGAAGTTCTTCAGGTGAAAATTTTTTGTTTAGTTCTGTACCCCATTTTTTAATAGGGTTATTTGGTTCTCTGGCATCTACCTTCTTCAGCTGATAAACAACTTCAGCAAAGTGGCTGGTTATAAAATTAACTTAAGCAAATCAGTAGCCTTCCTATACTCAAAAGATAAGCAGGCTGAAAGAAATTAGGGAAATGACACCCTTCACAATAGCCACAAACAATATAAAGTATCTTGCTGTGACTCAAACAAAACAAGTAAAAGATCTGTATGACAAGAACTTCAGGTCTCTGAAGAAGGAAACTGAAGAAGAATCAGAAAAAGGAAAAATCTTCCATGCTCGTGTATAGGCAGGATTAATATAGTTAAAATGGCCATTGTGCCAAAAGCAATATACAGATTTAATGTAATCCCCATCAAAATCCCAACTCAATTCTTTATAGAGTTAGAAAGAGCAATTCTCAAATTCATCTGGAATAACAAAAAACACAGGATATCTAAAACTATTCTCAACAGTAAAGGAACTTCTTGGGGAATCAGTATCCCGGACCTCAAGGAATACTACAGAGCAATAGTGTTAAAAACTGCATGGTATTGGTACAGTGACAGGCAGGTAGATGAATGGAATAGGACTGAAGACTCAGAAATGAACCCAACACCTATGGTCACTTGATCTTCGACAAAGAAGCTGAAAACATCCAGTGGAAAAAAGATAGCCTTTTCCATGAATGGTGCTGGTTCAATTGGAGGTCAGCATGTAGAAGAATGTGAATTGATCCATTCTTATCTCCTTGTACTAAGCTCAACTCCAAATGAATCAATGACCTCCACATAAAACCAGGCACACCGAAACTAATAGAAAAGAAACTGGGGAAGATCCTTGAGGAAATCGGTACAGGGGGAAAGTTCCTGAACAGAACACTTATGCTTATGCTCTAAGATCAAGAATTGACAAACGGGACCTCATAAAATTACAAAGGTTCTGTAAGGCAAAGGACACTGTCAAAGGGAAAAAAACAGCAACCAACAAATTGGGAAAAGATCTTCACCAACACTACATCTGACAGAGGGATAATATCCAATATATACAAAGAACTCAAGAAGGTAATTTCATGGCAATCCTATAACTTATATGCTTCGATACTATCAGAGTAATTACCTGAGGGTGGAGGTGGAGATGAAATATGTAGATACTACAGATTTGTGGGACAAAATATTGTTTTGCTTCATATCAGAGATAATTCTGACAGCTGCCACTGATGATTGTCAACACTCATTCTCAGATCAGTACTGGAAGAGGATGCTTGTATGACATAAACACTAAAATATTATTTAAAGACTTATTTTCAACAAATTCATTAGAAAAGACTTCTGTTGTACTCTGTTGTCACAAAATTTAACCAAATGTATCACTTTTTCATAGTATGTTCTCCATTTTATACACACACACATATGTATGTGTGTGTGTCTGCATGTGTGTATATAAATACATATACATGGACATATATTTGTGCATTAAGTGTGTATGTATACTACATAAATACATATATATATATATATTTATATGTATACATATATGTATGTGAGAGTGTGTGCATATGTGTGTGTCTAAGTTTCATCTTAGCTTCCTTCTTCAACTAATAAAAAGTTTTGCTTTGACCTACATATGGTAAAAGAGAAATAAATATGAATTTTATGGCATAAATGTCTATAAAGAAAAAAATGTTATGAAATTATTTTGTTTGGCTGGTTGTTTTTGAGACATGGTTTAATGTAGCTCATTCAGACTGGCTTTTAACTCACTCTGTAAATTAAGATGACATTGAAATTCTCACCTTCCTGTGTGTATCCATGAATACTTGGATTACAGGAGTATGCCACTTACTTATTTTTAATGTTCTCAGATTTTAGAAAAACATCACAGTATTGTGGGAAACCATATATTAAATATAATTATATTATTCTAATATGAAGCATTAGAAACTTAAATACAAGATAATTAGATGGCATAAAATTTCGCCATTAAAAATAACCATCCTACCAGTTATTTCATGAAAAAAAATCCCACAGAGACTGAAAATGAAAACCTGAAAGCAAGTGACACAATTTAATCTTTAGTCAAAGGAATATTGTGGCGAATGAAGAGGCGGTTCATTGGTAAAGAGCACAGGTTACTCTTTCACAAATCCCAGCATCTTGGAGATAGTATCTTGTTAGGACTGCTTACTTAGTTGTCATTTACTGAAAAGATTATTTCTTACAAATGATATATAGTTCTCTACCTACAATGTATGGAATATAAAAGGTGCATAGTTTATCAAAAGATGACTTATTGCTACTTTAGAGCAGGTGAAAAAGATATTTGTCTCTTTTTTTGAGGTAGTTTGATTATATAAACAAACTGTAATGTAAGTCTCCATTCATGCCATATGAGAGGATGGTATGTAATAATACATCATGAGAATTCTGTAGCCAGCAAGATTTATGAACCATGTAAACTGAGGTTCTGGCTGGAGACATATATGTACCAGTCAGTTTCAGAGTTGTTTAAATATCGGCTTTAGGATTACACATTACTGTTTCATTTTCTCCTTTTGATTTTCTCTTTTCTTCCTGCAGCCAAGATCTTCAGGAGGTATCCCTCTATCAAATCTGGTTCTTATTATTTTGGATGGCATCCAAAGACTTTTTTTTTCCTTTTCTGTTAACAGAAACAGAATCCTCTCCCCTCATATAACAGTTTTTCACCATCAGTATGAAATCATTAAAAGTATAGACTGGTCTAATACATCCATTCCATTTTGATCTCTTTTCAAAAGGAAGTACAATATCACCATTACCATGCCTGATGACTGAACATATAACCATTGTAATTTTGATAATTCAAAACAAGATTACATGGAGTCCAAATACCCTCTTCTACAGTGACATCTATTTGTTATTGTTTATTGAGGCAGAGTTTTTTTGGTAGCCTAGGCTGACTTGGGACTTGCTCTATAATTCAGGCTGGTCTCTGATTCATAAGGAATTTATCTGTGTCTGTCTTTGCTTCCCAAGTAATCAGATGAAAGGCATGAGTTTATTTATTTAGTATCTATGTACCCTTGAAAACAATTTTATCAGTTTTCTCTTTCTTCCTTCTTTTCAGATTATTATCTATGTGGACATATTTTTCCTCCCCTTTCCTCTTTATATGAATTCCTTATAATCTTAGTGTAATATTATATTTGTTCACATCTTTGCCTGGGTTATGTGCCATAACCTAGGCTGAGCTATTATCAGTTCTCCCATGGGAGCCCACATCTAAGGAGACTGGTTACTCAGAGCAGCATTGACACTATATTCCATGTTAGCTTTCATGAGCTACCATTAGTCTTCCTATGGTACCTCAATATTTTATGCAGACTTTATTGGCTGCTCAAAATAGCATGGTATTTTAGTTATGTTAACTCTCTATATAATTCTTGGCTATGGAAGACATGCATCTTGGTCTCCAGACAGCAGGATTAGGATTTTTCCAGCCTTATTGCATAGCAAGGTCATTCATTGCCTGTGTGATTAGGCTCCTACCAATCCTGAGCATGCAATGCTGCACTTCCATGACAGAGCAGAGCAAAACAGTGTGTGGGAAGAAGGCATTTCACCCTACCATTTTTAGCACAAGAGCTCTGCTGCCTGTTGCATGGTGCACTCAGGTGACATACCTGTTTCTAAGTTTATGCTCTGACCACTTGGAATCATTCATGTATAACTAGAATACATTCTAACCCTTGACCGGAACTCCTAAATGCTTGGGGAAAAACAGAGATTGTTAAGGAACCATTTTTTCATGCCTTCCTAGTCCCCATCATGGCTTCTATCTTAAAGATACAGTGGGGTCATTTATCAAGGTATCTGAACTCTTAATTTGGCTTAAAGGTAAGTTCTAAGCCCATGTTGCTTGACCAAAATGTTATAGTAAACACTAAGTGAGGTTTTCTAACCCACCTTGAGTAATTGAGTTCCCAGATAAAAGACACAAACCTTTCATATTTATAATAATCCTTAAAAACATTAGAACAGATATTAACCCTATATGCTATTTTGTCTACTTCCTTGCCAATAACCCTGAGATATAACTTGCCATGTTCCTCATGGGATGCTCATATTCTAACTGGCTTGCACTTATGGCCATGTTATCAGGACCCAACTACACAATTGTGTCTTCTTCCTTCTTCTTTCATTTTTTTCCCCTTATGCCTCACACCTCAATCTAAGGAACCAAAATCCAACTTATCTCTCTTCTGCCCAGCTACTAGGCATCTTTATTGAGAAATCAGGGATAATGTGGGTTGCAAGGTTGCATATTGTTTTATTCTGTAGCTCCCTGTAGCTACTATGAACTGAGTTGCTGGAACAGAAGTTGAGGGATAGATGGGGAAAGGGTGAAAAGAACGAGACCAGGACGATTCTTTACCGATCAAGGCCCAAACTTTAATGGCAGTCAGACATTTAAAAAGTTAGGGCAAAGTCCCTCCCCACAGATTCCAGGCTGAGTTCTGGCAAAGTCGTCTGGATTAGCCTGGAGGTCCTTGGCTTGACTACTCAGGCAGCTAGGTGGGTCACCTGCTTAATTCAGGAATTCATAGACCTGGAAGAACAATGAACTTAACCTTCACTTTGAGCTTCTCCATGCTAGGTGAAGCAGGATCAATCTGTGCTCAGTGTAAACTGGGAGAAGTTCACCTTGACCAATGTCAAGTACACTCTTAGAACTCTACCCTAGGATAAAAATTCCTGCTGTAACCTACTTCCCTATTATGCCCTAACATCAGATTCCTGCCAGAAACAGAAATTGTCCTTGGCTAATGTCAAGTTCCACCATGTGGCAGGATACCCCAATATGGCTCTGTACAGCATAGTATCAATTGATGTATGTGAGAATCTGCTTGTCCCTGACAATCTCCGCAGTGAGAGCACACATTTCGTGGGGTGCCAGTATTTAACATGACAACACATAGCAACAGACCAAACATCAGCTCAGGTCAGGGAGTTCCATTGACTACAACAGTCAGAGACAGGCACAGCACCACTTGTGGGGAACCCACATGAAGACCAAGCAGCACATCTGTTATAAATATCCAAAGGAGCTAGTTCAACTAGCTCATGGTTTTTTTTTTTTTTTGTTTTGTTTTGTTTTTTGTTTTTTTGTTTTTTGTTTTTTGTTTTTTGTTTTTTGTTTTTTGTTTTTTGTTTTTTGTTTTTTTTTTTTTTTGGTTGATGATTCAGTCTCTTTAAGTACTGCTGATCTCAGGTTAATTGACTCTGTAGGTGGCCTTGTGGTGGCCTTGATCTCATCCACTTCTTTTATTTTTTTTTTTTTTTTTTTTTTTTTTGCATATAGCATCAGACTCTTGTTTAATTCCAAAGTGGCAGCAATATATAAAGATTTTTTTATTCGATATATTTTTTAATTACATTTCAAATGATTTCCCCTTTCCTGGCTCCCCACTCCCCAAAAGTCCCATAAGCCCTCTTCCCTCCCCCTATACCACCATCCACCCCTTCCCACTTCCATGTTCTGGTATTGCCCTACACTGCTGCACTGAGTCTTTCCAGAACTAGGGACTACTCCACTGATCTTCTTGGACAACATTTGATATGTGGATTATGTCTTGGGTATTCCAAGTTTCTAGGCTACTATACAATTATCAGTGAATACATACCATGATTGATCTTTTGAGACTGGACGCCAGAGAAATCTAATGGACACAGCCAGCTAGCAGACATAGCCAGAGGCTACCATCGCTTGGGTCTAAGACTGTCAGGCTTTTGCCTGCACCCAGGCCCTGGGAAGCTCAGTGAGCCATCTGTGCTCCAACCCAATTGGGGGTCATTTGCCCTGCAGACTGCCCAGCACTTGCAAGGGCATGCCTTGCCATCTTGGCTACCAGACAGAGCCAGCTAGCAGACATATCCTGAGGCTAACATCGATTGGGCCTAAGCCTGTCAGGCTTTTACCTGGACTCAGGGCCTGGGCAGTTGGTGGTCCATTTGTGCACCAACCCTGTTGGGGGATCTTTTGCCCTGAAAAGGTATCAACACTTGGAAAAGGTCCCTGCAACATCCGTCACCATCACTCCCTGAAGGAGAAGACAGGCAGCACCAGGTCCAAAGAGACAACTTGGGGCAGGACACACTAGCTCTCCAAGGGCACCCAAGAGGAGGACAGCACATCAGTAATCTGTGCCAGGGGAAACCCAGCCATCCAGAGGTGCTGAAATAGCCTTATAGGCTCACAGGAAATTCAAACACCAGCCAGTGACAACAAGACCAACTAACTCCAGAGATAACAAGATGTCAAAAGGCAAATGAAGGAACATTACTAAGAGAAATCTAGGCAGCGTCTGAACCCAATTCTCCAACAACAGCAAGTCCTGGATTCCTCAACATACCAGAAAAACAAGATTTGGATTTAAAAATTACTCGTCATGACACTGCTAGAGGAACACAAAAAGGACATAAATAAATCTCTTAAAGAAATACAGAGGAACATGAATAATTTAGAAGACCTTACAAAGGTTCACCTACTTTTAACCCCAACTCTTTTATAAGACTTCCTGTGCATTTCCAGATGTTTGCCTGTGCGACTCTGGCTCTGCATGATGAAGACTCTCAGAAGACCGTTATGTTATGCTTCTTTTTGCATGCATAGCAGACTATTATTAAAATTTCAGGGTTGACTATCTTATAGGGGATGGGTTTCAAGTTGTGGCAGTCATGGGTTGGCTGTTCTCTTAGTCTCTGCTCCATCTTTTTCTCTTTGCATCTTATAGACAGGACAGATTTTTAATGAGAGGCTTTGTTGATGGGTTGATATCCCACTTCCTCCAGTGGAAGACCTATTTGACTCGGGGGAGGGGTGGCCACATTATTCTCTATATCTCCTACTGATAAGAATCTCAACTAGGGTTATGCCATAGACTCATTATAGCCTCTCCTGTCCCAAACTCCAGCTATTCTGTAGATATACCATATTTTATTTAACCATTCTTCAGTTGGGGGACATCTTGGTTATTTCTAGTTTTTGGCTATTATGAATAAAGCTGCTATTAACATACTTGTGCAAGTATCTTTGTAGCATAAGTTGGGTATTTTTTCGGTAAATGCCCAGGAGTGGTATAGCTAGGTTCTAGGTTCTAGGTTCTAGAACTATTCTCAGTCTTCTGAGAAACTGTCACACTGAATTCCACAGTGGTTGTACAAGTTTTAACTCCCAACAGCAGTGAAGAAATGTTCTCCTTATTCTACATCCTTGCACAAGGTTCTGTCACTACGGGTTTTGATCTTAGCCATTCTGATGGGTATAAGATGTAATCTGAGTATCATTTTGATTTTTATTTCCTTGATAACTAAGAACAGTCCATTATTCTTTAAGTGTTTATCAGCTATTTGAAATTCCTCTGCGGAGAATTCTCTGTTTAGCTCTGTTGCCCATTTTTCAGTTAGTTTATTTGGTTTGTTGGTATCTATCTCCTTGAGTTCTTCATATATTTTAGATATTAGGAATTTGTCAGATGTAGCATTGATGAAAGTCTTTTCCCTTTCTGTAGGTTGCTGTTTGTCCTATTGATGGTGTCTTTAGCCTTGCAACAGATTTTCAGTTTCTTGAAGTCCTCTGTGCCTGTTGATGTTAACATAATGTTCAAATTTGGATTTGCCATGGAAGACTTCATTTTCTCCATCTATGTTCATGGAAACTTTTGCTCAGTTTAGTAGTCTGTGATGGCATTCATGGTTTCATAAAGACTACATAATATCTTCCAAGGCCCTTCTGTCTTTAGAGTCTCTGTTGTGAAGTCTTGTGTAATTTGAATAGTTTTCCCTTTATACATTACTTGGCATTTTTCCTTTGAGGTTTTTAATATACTTTCTTAGTTCTGTACAATTATTGTTTTGATTGCTATCTTCAGAGTACTTTATTTTCTGTTCCAATCTATTTGATGTTCTGTAAGCTTTTTCTATGTTTATAGACATAGCTTTTTTAGGGTAGGGAAATTTTTCTTCCATTATTTTGCTGAAAATATTTTCTTGGCCTTTGAGCTGAGACTCTTCTACTTTTTCTATTACTATCATTCTTAGGTTTGGTCTTCTCAGAGTGTCCCAAATTTCCTGGATGTTTTGTGTCAGAAACCTTTTAGATTAAGCATTTTCTTTGCCTAATATATAAATTTCTTTCATCTTATCTTCTATGCCTGAGAATCTCTCTTCCATGTCTTATATTTTATTGGTGTTGGGGTTCTGTCTAAGCTCCACCCCACACCTACCTGGCAATAGCCAGGTATGCCCTGCCCCAGAGATCTGTCCCACCTCGACTCCTTCCCGCAAGCCACTGAGCCACACTCCCCTAACACCCTATACTCTCCCCTTTTAAGCCCCTTCAATTGGTGATACTTGTGACTGTATTTTTGGTTCTCTTACCTAGATTTTTGAACTTCGTAATTCACACAGCTTATGTTTCCTTTATTGGTTCTGTTTTACTTTCAGGTTTTGAATAGATATATTCATTTTGTCCACCTCTTTGATTGCACCTTCCTTCTATCATCTTCATACAGTTGGAATTAAGGTCATTTTTTTACACTTAAGCTATGTTAAGTTGTGTAGGACTTGATATAGTAAGATGCCTGGGTGATGGTAGTGTCAAAGTACCCTGCCTTTTATTGATTGTATTCTTTTGCTGACCTTTAGCCATTTGGGTTTTATGGTTATTATATTTTTATTTCTGATTTGATCTTTGTTGGATGCATGAGTTTTGGATGCTTTTTCCTGTTGGTTTCTCTTTCCTCTTTGTCTTCTGCCCTGAGTGTCCTAGGCTTCTGGTAACTACTGAGTCTTCAGGTCCAGCAGATTGTTTCTCCTGGGGATTTCATGTCCTATATATCTTCTGAGATTTGCAATGTTAACCATTCCTCTGGCTACCTAGTACCTGCAAGGCCTTGGGTCCCTGTTGCCAGTGTAGCCTACTGAAAATGAGGCAGAGATGTGGGCTAGAAAGTGGAATACACAACTGAGTGCTGTTTATTGATGTTGCATGTGCCTAAAGTGGAGTTAGACACCAAGGGCTTTGTGGCGAGGTGGTGAATAAATATTTCTTTCTAAAGTAATTTTTTTCTTTTCACTTTGACTCCTGCAATTTTTTCCAGAGAGAATACAACATCTGATTATTTAGTTTGGTAAATTATAATAGATTATATTCAAGTAATTTTTAAATGTAAAATGACAAAGCATGACACAGACTTGCCTGCATTCTTTACTTTCATAACTTAGTAGAACATTGTAACACTGCAACTTGTATGCTTGTATATATAGTACATAATGTTTTATTATTATTGTTATATGCAAAATAGGTAGAATAAAAATTCCTGAAGTAAAAGCAAAACTATTAGTTTACAAAGTTCATGATGTTCACATCTAAGAATGAAAAAGTTACAAATGAATAAATTTTTAATTTTTAAAATTGCATTTGTTTATTTAGGATGCTCATAGCAAGCATGTAAATTCCAAAGTACTTACATCAGTCAGTCCTCAAATGCTACCATGTTGGCCCCTGGAAGTAAACTTAGGTTGGTAGCAGTCACCAGTAGTCATTCAAGAATCAAGCTGGTCAAAGAAACAACTTTTTTGAAAGTCGGTTTACCAGTTTAATCAAAGTATTCTCTCATGACTTTAACTTTGAAATATTACACTATTGTATAATTCTCAAACACTTCTGTTTGACATAAATAGTGGTGTTATAATATTTTAGAAAGCTAAGAATTCTCTCAAGCAAAAATTTTAAACTAATTGTTATATTAAATTTAAAATATTAAAAGACAATTATGTAAGCAAGACTATGCATATTATAGTCTGGCATGATAGCAGGGTCAATATAAGAATAAAGAGAGAGTTGTGCGTATGAGGAAGACTTTTTTTATTTTATCTCAGATCAGCTTTACTCAGTTTCCAGGGTGTTAAATGTTCATGGTCACCATAGCCTCCACAGAAGCCAGCAGCTCTAGCTTCTTTGCCTTGTGAACTCAAAGAATAAATTTCATGGAGGACAAAGAATAAGTATAATGAGTAGTTATTACAATGACAAAGCACATAAAACTCCAATGTAGAGGAGGATTTCTAAAAAAAAATGGGTTTTATCTACTATTTAGTAAGGCTTTTTAATTTTATTTATTAATTTCTCTCTGAGGGTACACACTTCTGTTTGAAATGACTTGTCTGAGATACCCCAAGTTAGGCTAGACAGTCCAATGAGCCCAACCATATATCTCTACAAGATGTCAATACGCCTCTTCATCTTAATGAATGAACTAGGGTTCCATATCACATATTCAAGGGCCAGTGAAGATTTTGATCACAGATAGTTTGCAGGTAGTTGTGCTCATTAGATTGTTATACACAAGGAGATAAAAAAAAAAAACCAGCAAAAGCATGAATCACACATTGTCTGTGGTACATTGAGTATGACAAGCCTAAAGTGGCACTACTTGAAAGTATGGACTTGTTGGAGTAGGTGCGCCCGTTTTGGGTGTGGCCTTTAAAACCCTTGTCCTAGCTGTCTGGAAGCTAGTGTTCTCTGGTTTGCTTTTGGAACAAGATGTAGAACTTTCTGTTCCTCTTACACCATGCCTGCCTGGATGATGCCATACTCTTGCCTTCATAATATTTGACTGAATCTCTGAGCCTATTAGGCAGCCCCAGTTAAATGTTGTCCTTATAAGGGTAGCCTTTGTCATGGTGTCTGTTCACAGCAGTAAAACTTTGACTAAGTCACTGATTCTAGCAGAAATGTTTCTGGCATTTTGGGCTTCTAGTTAGGATAGCATATCCAGTAGAAGCAAGGTTATTTTTTGTGTCTGGTCAGGATGGAACTGTCTGATTTCATGGTCTCTGCCTTAAGTTTAATTGATGATTTACTTTATTTTATACGTAAGACCTTCAGTGTTCTGAATTCTCAATACTATACACTATGGCTACTTCTTCTATAATGTTTTTTTTTTGAGGTTCTAATATATTAAACAGACTACTGGAGTCCCCTTCCCTGACTCTCTTAACAAACTGGGACAAAGTGTGTGTATGTCGGTGGTAAAATTATGATTATATTGTTCAGAGGATGAGCCTTGACAGCTCCAGTAGAGCAGGTTTGGCTAACTATCTTTTGTAAGCAAATTGAACAATAAGATAAAAACTAAGATAAAAACAAAAGAGATATATTAAAAACTGATATATCTGGAAGAGAGACAGGATATTCAATAAAATCCAAGTCCATTGTTAGGTTGAGACTTGAAGTTTAGGTTTACAAAGAATGCAAAAGATAGGCAAATTCAATCAGTCTTCAAAACAATATGGCAATGCCTATGAGTGAACCATAATTATCTGGATTTAGTCTCATTCTATGAGAGAATCATTAGAATTGTATGAAATATTTTTTAGAAGACATGTTTAACCTATGGCTAGCAATAAACTTAAGAATTTACTTTCTCAGTGTATGAAACTACAGAGAAACTTTCAAATTCCTTGGGTTTATTATTTCAATAATTTAATAGACAAATATACAGTTAGAGGTACTTATTATGATTATGTCCCATTTATTTCAGGCCAATTACAAGAATATAGGGAGAAATCACACAAAAGATAATTATAATGCAAGAAATGTAAAACAAAATGGGTTGGATGTTGAAATGCTTTCTTGGTACATTCTTTACAAGATCTTGAAAAATGTTCTTTCATATGTCTAGTCAAAATATAGAATAAAAAATATGGTCAGCATAAGAACTGACTTTTTTTGGAAGATTTATTAGCCTATGCACATGGATAAAGCTTATTGATTAACATTGCATCCTTTATCTAAGAACAGGTTATATGATATATATTATAACTTGGTTGAATAAATAAGTATATAGCATAATGAGACAATAATAAATATGTTAATTGTTTTAACAAGTCTAGAAGACTAGCCTAGAAGGCAAAAGATTTCACATTTTATGCATAAGAAAATTAAATCTTATCAGGCTATTAGATTAAAACTATAGAGCAGTGACAGAGAGAGTGTGCATTGAAGAGCAGGCCTATCCTATTGATTATCATACACATTGCCCAATGGGAAAAAAGGAGGGTGTGGAGAAGCACGGCTTTACTAAAATACATGTTCATGTATTTCTTGCTTTAAATTTTCTTTGGTATTTTTTTCTTGAACCTTGATGTCTGTAAACTTTCAGTTTAAAGCTGCCCACCACTCAAACCTGATGACTCTGCATAAATCTTTCTAAATCTCCCATCTAAGCAGTAGGGATTTCTACTGAAATTCCTTCCGGCCACCATGTAATTGAATTTGCCATAAGTTTATTATGTTTTTCCCATTTTATTGTTAGTCAGCATTGTATCCTAATGAATATAATGTCCTTTATTTTTTTAAAGGAGGGATCTTGGATGAACTGCCCTACAGAAGGGAGAGGGAACTTGTAGAGTCCATATCCAGTGGAGGGACAGGGCATTGAATAGAGGTATCGGTTGTCATCACACAGTCAAAAGCTCTGACCCATTACTGTTCCTGTCTAAAGAAACTGCAGGGATAAAAATGAAGAGCCTAAAATATAGGAGGTCCAGTGACAGGTCCAAATTGGGATTTAGCTCAAGTGGTGGTGTGTGGCCTGACACTATTACTGATGCTTCAGTGTGCTTCCATACAGGAGCCTGGCATGGCTACCCTTCGAAAGGCCCAGCAAGCAGCTGAAAGAGTCATATTCAGATATTAGCACCAAACCAATGGATAGAAGATGCGGTTGAATTGGGAAAAGCTGAAAAAAGCTGAGGAGGGCAGGCCCATCGGCAAACTATCCATCTCAACTGACCTGAACCCCTAAGATCTCTCAGACACTGGGCCACCAACCAGGCAACATACATAAGGTGATATAAGGCCCCCAACACATATACAGCAGAGGACTCCCAGGTCTGGCCTCAGTGAGAGAAGATGTACTTAACCCTCAAGAGTCTTGAGGCCCCAGAGAATGGGGAGGTCTGGTAGGGTGTGGATGGCATTTGGGAACATTGTCTTGGAGGTGGTGGGGGAGGTATGGGATTAAAAAAAGAATAAAATTTCAACAAGAATAAAACTAAAGAACAGACTTTTTAATAGGACTTTTTATTTTTCTGAGAGCTACAGATGAGATTATGCCTCACTTAGCTTTTTATGAATATACATGTTCCCTATTTTTTAATAGGGTTATTTGGTTCCCTGGGGTCCAACTTCTTGAGTTCTTTGTATATATTGGATATTAGCCCTCTATCAGGGATAGTGAATATCCTTTCCCAATTTGATGGTTGCCGTTTTGTCCTTTAACAGTGTCCTTTGCCTTACAGAAACTCTGTAATTTTATGAGGTCCCATTTGTCAATTCTTGATCTTAGGTCATAAGCTATTGGTGTTCTGTTCAGGAACTTTTCCCCTGTGCCCATGTCCTCAAGGGTTTTTCCCAGTTTCTTTTCTATTAGTTTCAGTGTGTCTGGTTTTACATGGAGGTCCTTGATCCACGTGGAGTGAAGTTTAGTACATGGAGATAAGAATGGATCAATTCACATTCTTCTGCATGCTGACCTCCAATTGCACCAGAACCATTTTTTGAAAGAGGCTGTCTTTTTTTCCACTGGATGTTTTCAGCTCCTTTGTCAATCTAAACAAAGATCTATACAGATCCAAACAAAGAACTTACACCGGAAGATATTTGGATGGCCGAGAGGAACCTTAAGAAGTGCTCAACATCATTAGTCATTAGGGAAATGCAATCAAAACAACCCTGGGATTTCACCTTACACCAGTCAGAATGCTAAGGTCAAAAACTCAGGAGACAGCAGGTGTTTGCGAGTATGTGGAGAAAGAGGAACACTCCTCCACTGCTGGTAGGGCTGTAAGATGGTACAACCACTTTGGAAATCAGTCTGGAGGTTCCTCAGAAAACTGGACATGACACTTCCAGAGGACCCTGCTATACCTCTCCTGGGCATATACCCAAAGGATTCCCCGGCATGCAATAAAGACACATGCTCCATTATGTTTATAGCAGCCTTATTTATAATAGCCAGAAGCTGGAAAGAACCCAGATGCCCCTCAAAGGAGGAATGGATAAAGAAAATGTGGTATATTTACACAATGGAATACTACTCAGAAATTAGAAACAATGAATTCACAAAATTTTTAGGCAAATGATTTGATCTGGAAAATATCCTAAGTGAGGTAACCCAATCACAAAAGAATACACATGGAATGCAATCTCTGATAAGTGGATATTAATTAGCCCAGAAGCCCTGAATACCCAAGGCACAAATTGCATAACAAATGACTCCCATGTAGAAGTATGGAGAAGGTCCTGATCCTGGAAAGGATTGATCTAGGGTTGGAGGGGAATAGAAGGACAGAGAAAAAGGAGGGAGGTGATTGGAGAATGGGTGGAGAGAAGAAGGTTTATGGGACATATGGGGAAGGGCAATCTGGGAAAGGGGAAATCATTTGGAAAGAATATGGAAAATAACAATATTAAAAAAATGATTATACATGTTTCTTAATGAATGTTCAAAATTAGCCATATCTCATTTAGGATATTTTTTTTTAAAGCTATTAACCCGCATCTATATTTAGCAACCAAAATATCCACAAAGCAATTGGAAATTATTTAACTATAGTCACTAATTAATGCTACTTGTATTTTGAGATAATTACTTGGCATGTGTTTGATGGTTAGGCAAACTAACCATCTCAACTGACCTGAACCCCTTAGATCTCTCAGACACTGGGCCACCAACCATTTACACTGGGGAACCAAATGCTTTTAACCATTTACATGAAAAGATGAAGTCCAATTATACACTGTAAGAGTAGCAATAAAGGTTCGTTGAGAGAAATTTTCTTGTTAAGATGGAGCTCTGACTATATAGTTGGGCCAATCAATCTCCTGACCTAGGAACCAAACCTCAGGAAAGAGGAACTATCACTAGGAAGGTGGTGTCACCTCAAGCCATGCCAAAGAGATAGGTAGACTGAATAGTTCATTCATGATATACTAGGTTTTCATTTCCCAAATTTCCTGTTCCTTAACACAGACCCTTCAAGCAGTGGTGATATTCAACAGGGTCTAACCATATTACCCAGAAATGTAAAATTTTTCTTTTCCCCTTTTGTCTC
Source organism: Apodemus sylvaticus (assembly GCF_947179515.1). Classification (NCBI taxonomy): domain Eukaryota; kingdom Metazoa; phylum Chordata; class Mammalia; order Rodentia; family Muridae; genus Apodemus; species Apodemus sylvaticus. The sequence goes on along the minus strand of NC_067495.1, from coordinate 81,859,445 downwards.
TTTCTCTTAGATCCTGTACAGAACATCTATATGTTTTGTGCTGATTCTTTGGGCTGCATTTATTCCTCTAAAGCTGCCAATCCTGTCATAGTATCTGATCCCATGAGAGAGACCTCAATGCCAGTAATTCAAATAACTTGTTTCTCCCCTGTGCCCCCATGCATTTATTTTTCCTCCAGGCAGCTGCTGAGATTTAGGGTATACCTATTTGTGACTTTTTCTTTGAAGCTCTAATAAAATTATTCCCAAGCTTAACTTCAAATTCTTAATTGTTTTATTAAAAAGACTAAGGATATTCAAAGAGGACTCTGATTTCCCCTGTATCACTACCAATAATCTTCTTGTTTCATAACATGCTATTTCTATTGTTATTAAATAATTACATCAAAACTAAAACAATTCAATCTCACTGAAATATTTTCATATGAATAGAACAACTGAATATAATGGCAGGATGACACATAATTTGAAACTAACAATTTTGTAAGTAAGAGTCAAAATGTTGTGTTTTAGTGGGAACCAATTCAAATACAAAAGGAGAACATTGATTGCTATGCTATGTGGAGAAATAAGCCATCCTTGAAAACAAATTATGTTTTCTCTGCTCAGTGAAGGATAACTCATAGGGGCTAGGGTCTCCTAAAATCAAAAGCTACCTTAGCCATCCTGGTCAAATAGGTGCTGGGTATTTTGGTCTTGTGAATAAATTTGATGGTTAATGCGAAAGTGAGATATTAGAAAGGATTTTTTGTAGGAAGGAAGCAGAGCTCCTATATAACAATGGGAGACCTCCCAAAGGGAAGGCAATAAGCTTCTCATTTAGCTTTTTTTTTTTTTTTAAATACAACTTATGGCTGAAACTGTGCTAAGGTGTATGTACTAGAGTTTTGGCCACTCCATCATGGAGTGTCTATGCAGTTGTAACTGCAAAGATAACAAACAATCAATACACAAATCATAGATACTCAAATACTTCTGGCATTACTGGCTTCTGGCAAGGGAAAAAACCCCTGTTAACAGAATCACAGACATTTCTAGATTCCAAGAGAGTTCAAGACTTAGAAATGATTATTTTCTAGGTCTTGGCTATAAAAATTCCTGGCTAGTTTCTGTCTTCTGCTCTGATCACTATTTGTGATTTGCTTAAACAGCAAGAAATAAACTCTGAAACAGACTGACATATAAACTATACTTATTTTTGGTTTAAAATTCCAAAATAAATAGATGCCCTAGAGTGGACATAAATTACTCTTCTGAATAAGCATAGGAAGCTCTCTTGGGTGAATTCTCCAGTATGCGTGACTTCTCCTGCTTACCCCTCTGAAGCTGCGAGCTAATTGAGGCACATTAACTATGGTAACTAAATGAACACAGGAGTAGGAGTGAAGAGCAAGCAGAAAGATAACTTTATTTTCAGCCTGGTCAGGCTTTCTTTTACCTCATTACCTCAGTGTAACAAAAATTAACCATTTGTTTGTAATGGAATAATCTGTTGTAACAGTAGGTGGCAAAGTCTTGCTAATAGTGAGCATAATCTTTCCTTTTTTGTTCGCTTATTGTTGTTGTTGTTCTTGATTTTGAGACAGGGATTATCTGCAAAGCCTTTGCTGTCCCAGAACTAACTTAGTAGATCATACTGCCTTTAAACTCAAAAATCCCATCTCATGAAGATGATAGAGGACTTTAAGGAGGACATAAATAACTCCCTTAAAGAAATACAAGAGAACATAGGTAAACAGATAGAAATCCTTAAAGAGGTAACACCTAAATCCCTTAAAGAAATACAGGAAAACACAATCAAACAGGTGAAGAAATTGAGTAAAACTGCCCACAATTTAAAAATGAAAAAAGAAACAATAAAGAAATCACAAAGTGAGGCAACCCTGGAGATGGAAACCCTAAGAAAGTGATCAGGAGTTACAGATTCAAGCATCACCAAAAGAATGCAAGACACAGAAGAGAGAATCTCAGGTATATAAGATACTATAGGAGATACTGACTCAACAGTCAAAGAAAATAAAAAGTGTGAAATACTCCTAACCCAAATCTTCCAGAGAATTCAGGACACAATGAAAAGACCAAACCTGAGAATAATAGGAATAGAAGTGAGTGAAGATTCCCAAGTCAAAAGTCCAGTAAGCATCTTCAACAAAATTATAGAAGTGTCCCTAACATAAAGAAAGAGATGGCTACAAATGAAGAAGAGGCATACAGAGCACCAAATAGATTTGACCAGGTAAAAAATTCCTCTTGTCACATAATAATCTAATGCTATTTATTCAGAACAAAAAATAACTGTAAGAGAAGAACGAGGAAAAGGTCAAGTAATATATAAAGGCAGACCTAACAGAATTACACTTGATTTCTCATCTGAGACTCAAACAGCTAGAAGGGTATAGGACCATAAGAGACCATGGATGTTAGCCTAGACTACTATAACCAGCAAATTTTGAATCACCAGAGATGGAGAAACCACGATAATCCATGAGAAAACCGTATTTAAATACTTTCTTTCCACTAGATCAGGCTTACACAGGATACTAGAAGGAAAATTAATCAAAGGTATTCTAAATGCACTCAAGAAAATAGGAAAAACATTCACAACACTGAAACCAGTAGACAAGGAATACACACACACACACACACACGCACTGTGTTTATCATTTTGCTACTCTACCTAAGTTCTAGGAATCGTAAACAAATACCAGTCCTGACCCAGCTTCCCTTGAATCCACATATTAAAGACATACACACAGTTGTTCGTTTTCAACTTGTCTTTTTGACACAATGACTGTTTTGTTATTAAACTGCAGATGCTATCATGCCCTTATTAATACTCTTATCTCTACACCTTCCTCCTGCTCTAGAATTTAGTGCTAAGGTACATCTTGTCCTTGTTAAACTTCCCTAAATACACACCTATAGGAGCAGCCACATACTATAATTCCTCACATGGCTGTTTGGTTCTTCTCTCTACAAAACAAGAGGGCCTCTCCTCCTCCATTGCATGTGTGTCTCTTTTTCAACAGGGATCCAGAAGTCCTGCCTATTCTTTCTCTGCCCAGCAATTGTCCCATGGCTTTCTTTACTGACAGATTAAGAACCTATTGGAGAGCAGGACCTTAGCATCACAACTGCCCCTACACACACACTCATCCATCACAAACATGAAAATAATAGAATGTAACAATCATTGCTCATTGATATCTCTCAACATAAATGGTCCCAATTCCACAATGAAAAAATACAGGCTAACAGAATAAATATACTTTATATAGAAACACACCTGGGTAACAAAATAATCATTATTTCAGTACAAAATACTGGAAAAGGGTTTTCCAAGAAAATAGATGAAGAAACAAGCTGGAGTAACCATTCTAATATATAATAAAACAGGCTTTCATCCAAAAATCAATTCAAAGAGACAGGGAAGGACACTTCATACGCATCAAGAGAAAAATCCACCAAGACAACATCTTAATTCTGAATATCTATGCCCCAAATGCACAGTCTCTAACTTAGATAAATCCATAGGTTTGGGTGTGCATGTGTGTGTGTGTGTGTGTGTGTGTGTGTGTGTGTGTGTTTCCATGCATGTGTAAGCATATGTATATATATATATATATATGTGTATATATATATATATATATATATATATATATATATATATATATATATATATATATATTATGTATGTATAAATTTATTAGAGAGTTTTACAACTGTGGACCACCTTGTCAAACAATGGCTACCCATGAAAGCAAGGCCCAAGAATCTAGTAGTTATTCAGTCTGTGAGGCTGAATGTCTCAGCTGATCTTTAGTAAATACTGGAATCCTGAAGAAGTAGGCTACAATGTCAATGAAGGTTTAAACTGTCAATGAAGGTTTAAAGTGTCAATGAGAATCAGAAGAAGAAGACAATGAGGGAATATTTACTTCTTCTATGTCCTTAATAAGGGCTGTCCATAGAAGATGTGGCGAGATTAAAAGTGGGTCTTCTAACTTCAACTGATTTAATTAATTAAAAATCTCTCAAAGGTGTATCTAGTATAATGGGTTTTGGTTAATTCTAGATGTAGTAGAGTTGACAGCAAGAATAACAATCACATTAGTGCATCAACATGACATCATAAAATTTACTCATATGGATTATTTCAAAATTTATGTGACTGATCTAAAGACAGAATATATAATGGCAAACTTTTGTGCATCTTAATTTCCTAGAAAGAAGCTGTACCTATAAAGGGTAATTGACTGATTAGAATTTCAAGGATTAGCACAGGTTGGAATGTTATAAGGCCTGAGCCAAATTATCATGAGCCATCTTTAATCTCCATAATAGCCATTTATTTCTATGATGGTTAGTTTTAAATGTCAACTTACTACAGTCTAGAATATCCTGTAAATAAAGACCCAGTTGAGGAATTATCTGGATCAAGTTGGCCAGTGGGAATGTCTTTTGGGGATTGTTTCATTAATTGACGAAGAAATAGTAGCTCATGGTAGATTGCACACAATTATTTTTAAAAAGGATCCTGAATTTTAAAGGTCAGGAGAAAGCCAGATAAAAGAAGAATAAATGACAAGCAGGCATCCTGTGGGTATTCATTTCACTCTTTTCTTGACTGTTGATGTGATGAAAACAGTTGCATGACTTCCTGACTTTATTTTTCTTCCATGATGTACTGTTGTCCAGAATTGTAAGCCAAATAAACTTCTCTTCCTATGTTGCTTTTTGTCAGAGAATTTTCATCACATGTACAGAAATGAACTTAGGACAATCACACACAAATCTTTGTGGCTTAACATCTTTATGACACAAAAAATAGTAATCCATGATAGCATCTGTGAACTATATCTGAGATTTCCCAGTTTTTCTGTAAGTCACGTGCTTAATAATCTATCAATGTACTTTAAAAATATCCAAACTTATTAATTTATTCATTTCTGTTACTATAAACTCTCATGTTAGACTATGCAATTTAGGTTAAAATAATTCTGTGTTCCCTAGCTATGTATCCAGAATAGACACACTCTTATTAGTTTTGAAGGGAGAATTGTGTTTCATATGTGGAAAGCATTTTAGACAAGGAGCACAGGGAAAAAGGAGTATGATTGAGTTAGGAATCAGTGCAATTGGGTTGAGTTTGTTCATGAGATCAGTAAAGCCATATTTGAAAGTGATATGTAATTAATGTAATGATATGTAAAACCATCCAGTTGAAAAAATATAGTATTTTCATCAAATGATGCTGGATCAACTGGTGGTTAGCATGTAGAAGAATGCAAATTGATCAATTCTTATCCCCTTGTACAAAGTTCAATTCCAAGTAAATCAAGGGCCTCCACATAAAACTAGATACCCTGAAACTAATAGAAAAGAAAGTGGGTAAGACCCTTGAGAACATGGGCACAGGGAAAAGTTCCCGAACAGAACACAAATAGCTTATGCTCTAAGATCAAGGATTGACAAATGGGACCTCATAAAATTGCAAAGTTTCTGTAAGGCAAAGGACACTGTCAATAGGACAGTGGACCAATATCCAATATATTTAAAAAACTCAAGAAGTTAGACTCCAGAGAACCAAATAACCCTATTTAAAAAATGGGATACAGAGATAAACAAATAAATCTCAACTGAGGAGTACCCAATGGCTAAGAAGCACCTAAAGAAATGTTCCAAATACTTAGTCATCAGGGAAATGCAAATTAAAACAACCTTGATATTCCACCTCACACCAGTCAAAATAGCTAAGATCAAAAACTTAGGTGAGAGGAGATGCTGTGGAGAAAGTACACTTCTCCATTTCTGGTGGGATTTCAAGCTGGTAAAACCACTCTGGAAATCAGTTTGGCCATTCCTCAGAACATTGGACACAGTACTACCTGAGGACCCAGCTATACTACTCCTGAACATATACCCAGAATATGCTTCAACAGGTAATAAAGGCACATGCTCCTCTATGTTCATAGCAGCCTTATTTATAATAGCCAGAAGCTGGAAAGAACCCAGATGTCCCTCAACAGAGGAATGGATACAGAAAATGTGGTACATTTACACAATGGAGTACTACTCAGCTATTAAAAACAGTGAATTTATGAATTTCTTAGGCAAATGGATGAAACTAGAAAATATCATCCTGAGTGAGGTAACCCAATCACAAAAGAACACACATGGTGTGTACTAACTGATAAGTGGGTATTTGCCCTGAAGCTCAGAATACCCAGATATAATTCACAGACCACATGAAGCTCAAGAAGAAGGAAGACCAAAGTGTGGATACTTTGGTCCATCTTAGAAGGGGCACAAAATACCAATGGGAGGAAATACAGAGACAGTGTAGAGCAGAGAGTAAAGGAAAGATCATGCAGAGTCTGCCTCTTGTGGGGATCCATCCCATATACAGTTATTAAACCCAGACACTATTATGGATGCCAACAAGTGCTAGCTAATAGGAGTCTGATATAGCTGTTTCCTGAGAGGCCCTGCAAGTGCCTGACAAATACAAAGGGTGATGGTTACAGCCAACCATTGAACTGAGCACAGGATCCCAAATGGAAGAGAGAGAAATGAGCCAAGCAGTTATTGGGGTTTGCATTCTCACGGGAGGAGCAAACAATATGAACCAACCAGTTCCCCCCAAAAGCACCCAGGGACTTAACCACCAACCAAAGAGTACACATGGAGGGACCCATGGCTCCAGCTGCATGGGTAGCAGAGCATGGCCTGATCAGACATCAGTGAGAGTAGATGTCCTTGGATGTGTGAAGGCTCATTGCCCTAGTGTAGGAGAATGCAAGTTCAAGGAAGTGAGAGTGTGTAGGTTAGTGAGCAGCATGAGGGGTGATGAGATATGGTGTTTTCAATGGGGAAATGTAGAAAGTGGATAACATTTGAAATGTAAATAAAGAAAATATCTAACACAAATAAAGAAATAAAAACAATTTGCAAAATGAGTCAGAGATATGCCCAAGTCTCTGGAGAAAATCTATGTTAGAGTAGTGCAGGGAGAGTAAGAGTCAAAATATGGAATTAGCCTAGATTTCCCAAATTACGGAAATCTATACAGAAACTGCCATGATAATATAATTTAAATGGTGCTTTTACAAAGAATTGAAGCCTTACATAAAAATACCAACTTTGTAATCTATTCATAATAAATTATAGAGCATACAAAACTAATATGTTGTTGAAATTAACCAGAACAAGAGTTGCATTTAGTTGGTGAACTTGATTATCCTTCCTACTAAAATGATGGTAATGAAATTAAAGGTTCAATTGCTTTAAATGGTATCAAGAACTTAGAACGTTAGACAGTTTCCTTTTTATGCTGAGACAGGATCTCATGCAACCTGACTCACCACTGACTTGGGCTATGTAGCAAAGGGTGCTCTGAGTATTTTGTTCTTTTAAGTGCTGGTAAATCACGCATATTTTAGCACAATTATTTTATGCAATATTCAGAGCTTTATGCATGCTATACAAGTGATATGCCAACTGAGTTTATATCTTCTGTCCCTGATATTTTCTGACAAACACAAGTATGATTGTATAGTGAAAATATGTGTCTATTATTTTAATCTTCAGAATGCAAAAGCTCCAAATGGAGGATAACTGGAATTATGAATAACTTTAGAAGAAATATGTTTACCAACATAAAATGCCATTGATGATAATGAATAAAAATTATATAATAAAAGCTTTCTGAATTGACTTTTCCTACATTGTCTTGGAGACCATATGAATAATCAATGAGATAGTGATAAAAAGTTATGTACAAAAGTTCTAGTTCATCACCAGTTTATAATAAAGATTGTTTCTTAAATGCTTTCTTCATTCAAGAAAACAAAACAAACAAACAACAAAACCCAAAACTAAAACCAAAACCAAAATCAAAGCAAACAGCAACCACCCCTCTGAGAGGTATATGGTGCATTCATTATCATCTCCATTTCACAAATAAAGTAAAACAGATTCAGAGAGATTGATATATTTCATTGAAGAATTGGAACAGGACCAACACAGTCTTGAGTAATGCATTTATGCAAATTCATAAATTATGTTCAGTCAATTTCTTAATGTCTCATTTATTCTCTTATAGATTTATTAATTTGTCCATTTGTTAATAATTCTATACATACCAGAAATGTATGTGCATGACTAATATTGAATATGTATTTCAATAAAAATTTGTTATTATAGGTCTATGTTTGACAATGTAAGTAAATGTTTGATATTTGTGAATTAAACTTTTCTTTATTTTCAAAGTTATTGGTCCATATTAGTAAGCTGAGGTTTCACATTTTGGTAGACATTTTTATGTTATCACTTCTAAAGCATTAAAACATCACATTATAAAAGTAACAAAATATATTTTAGAAAATTGGACATTACAGAAAAGAAAAACAATCCCTGTAATTTCTCCAACATAATTTCTGTTATTGCTTTTAGTTAGTTGTCTCTGAAATTTAGCATTGCGTGGATTTATCCTATCAAAAGCTCTGTGTACAGTTTTTAAATGTTTTATTTAAACCTCATCATAGTCCCTATACTGAGCAAAGTTTTAGCTCCACTTCAGAAAATAAGTTATAAAACTAAAAATTATAGAACATTTAAACTTACAGTTTTCCATCAGCGCTTGATAAATATATGTTAATGAACAAGAAATCTCTACTAAAAACCATTGTTAGAGTTCCTAAAAAAGAACTGTCTCCTATCACCACATCACTGCCTGTATGACAGTCAGGCCTCTTCCATAATCAGTTCATTAACGTTGCTTCTAGAAATTTCAATTTGAGCTTAGAAATACCAATTCCCATAAGCAATTCCCCACAGAAATTTTACTTGGCTGATGGTCTACAGAAATTGACACCTTTAATCTTTGCCTTCTTGAAAATCTTATCTTCCTCAGTATGAAAAGAATGACACTCCCTTCTACACTGCTCTCTACAGTTATCAGAAGGTTTTAAGGAATAGTTTTCTTCCATTTGGATTCTATAATACTAATATTCTTGAATAACATTTTTGTTTACTTTTTCATCTAACTTATTCTTTTTCCCACGTAATTAATTTATGTATTCACTTTACATCATCATCATATCCTTTCTTTTCTTATCAGTCTTCCCCTCAAATTGACTCCCCCCCATTTCTTTCTGCTTTTCTTTTATAAGAAGTGGAATGGCACCTCTGGGAATAAACACATCCAGGTACCTCAAGTTACTGCAAGACTAGCCTCATTCTCTCCCACTGAGGCCAGACAAGGCAGCCCATTTAGGAGAAAAGGATCAACTGGAAGGCAACAGAATCAGGATAAGCCCCTACTCCATTAAGTGGGGGACCCACATGAAGACCAAGCTGCATATCTGCTATATATGTGGGTGTGGAATGAGCTTGGCTCAACTCAACTCCTGTAGTGTTTTTGGTCTGTGGTTCAGCCTATGGAAGCCCCGAGGGATCCAGATTATTTGAATCTGTAGATCTTCCTGTGGAGTCCCTATCCTCTTCAGATACCTCAATCCTTCCCCAAACTCTTCCATAACACTCCCCAAATTTCATCTAATGTTTGGCTATGGGTCTCTGCATCTGTTTTTAGCCACTGATAGGTGGGGCTATCAGAGGACAGTTATGCTTTGACTGCAAGATAACAGAGTATCCTTATTAGTGTAAGAGATTGGTTCATGACCATGGGATAGTCTCATGTTTGGCCAGTTACTGGTTTTTTATTCCCCCTAATTCTGCTCCATCTTTTTTTTTTTTTTTTTGTAAAGTTCCTTCCATTACTCTCTGTTTTCTGTTAGGTGTTAGATAGTTCACTAATGACCTGTTATTCAAAGGTACCCCAGAAGAAACAAAGAGCAATCTCTTTCCTTGTTTTTGAATATTTTTCTCTCTGCTTATACAGTTCCCTTTACCTCTCTCCCAAAAGTGTACATAGTAAAAGCTAGCAACCCATTACACTATTGTCCTACTACCTTTAATAAATACTACCAATTTTAAAGGCATTAAAAATAAAAGTGTTCTGTATACCTATTTTATCATCATTAAATCAATCAGGTAGAAAAATTAGATTAAAAACAGAATAAGTGTGTTTGTTTTACTTATATGCTTCCATGTATGTATGCCCTAAAGAGGTCAAAAAATGGAATTACATATAGTTGTAAGCCTTCATGTGGGCTCTTGGAATAAGCCTGGGTACTCTTAAAGAGTTAACAAGCCTTTACTAAGCTCTTTTTAGCCTTTAAATTGCTTAGCTTTAAATCCTTTATTGGATACTCTATTCTAACATCAATTGCCTTAAAGATAAACTTCAAACTCATAAGCTCGAATGTAAATGTCTTCATCACATAAATGAAATTGTGTGTAGTACCAGGTCCAGTAACGTAAACCTATCCTCTTCATGATCTGACTATTGGTCATCAATTTGAGATTATTTCATCTTTATACTGCCTACTTAAATTGAACACTAGTAATACTGAACTACATGGTATTGCCTAAAAATTTCAATTTTCATTGTTAACTTGAAGGTGTGAAATATTTTTTCTGATGCTTATCTCTTTTTTTGATCGCCACTAGCCATGACAACCTAAGACAAAATAATAGTGTTTCACAGAGATGTTACCATCCCTACAAAGTTTTGACTATCATTAGCTACTCCACACAATTCTAAAGGAGAGCAATGTAGTTAGTAAATATTTGAGTGTTTAAACATTTATAGTAGAGAATTGTCTATAGTATATAGTTCTAAACAGAAACAACAAAAAGCACCATGTATACATTTTTACTTGAACAGTCGAAATAATATTAGGAAAATGAGGATCATATATGAAATGTTATAATAGATTAGGATTAGATAGTAGGTTATAGAGTAATCATATATTTGTACATTTAACATTAACAAATTTAGTTAGTGCTCACATTTGACATATGTCAAAAATATATCTTAAAATCTTTTCATACTTCATTCAGTGGAATAGTTAAGAACGATCTGTCTCTCCAGCAAGAACTTAAATGTTTTAGCAGAAAATAGGGACAAAAATATAAGGAATCAATGAGCATATTTTTGGAAATTGTTTAAATAAGGATTATTATGAATTATGGCTGGCATAAACACTTGTGATATTTAAAATTAACATTTATGACCTCATCTGTGTTTTATTAAAGCAAACTACATATCAAGACAGGAAGTAAATAATAAAAAGGCATTTTTTTTTATTGTGGTAGATTGTTTTGAAACAAAGAAACCCTGTGCTTTAGTTTCAAATATGGAAGGATCTTGTATGTTGAGGTATATTGTGTTAGTTTAGATTAGTTTCATGGATTAGTGCATTGTGATGCTTATTAGTGTTGTTTTTGGCTTAAAAAAAAGACATGATTTTCAAATTACAGAAACATGGCAAAAAGTAGAACCCTCTTAAAATGTGTAACCTATTGCTTTTATTGCTAACAGAAGGTGTGATTGATTATTTCAGTTAAATTTTAAATCATATCTAAAAGGCTGTCAGTGACAGCCATTTCACACTATTAGAACTTCCTGTCATTTAGTCTGCTTTGATTCAGTTCCAAATTCCATATTCATTTTATTATTTTAATTAAATTTTTGTTAGCCAAGTACTATATTCTCATTCTAAAACTTTGGAACAATTCAAACACCTATAGAGTAAAAGGTGAGTATTTCCTCACAGTACACTTAACTTCCTTTCCTAAGTGAATGTTTTCCTCTAAGTGATAGCTATCACAAATTTCATATATGTTTTTCAAAAATGCTGCATTTGTGGTTATATACACATATGCACAAATGCTTATATATTTTCAAACATTTATTTATAGAAATATATATGCAGAGAAATACATATATTTACATTTTTATGTGTATATAAACATATATAAAATTGCAAAAAATATATCTGCAAGTACATATCCTCATGCATATTTTAAAGTTGAAGTATCTTGTATATAGCACTCTACAATTTAATTTACCTCTGATAATTTTTAACCATGTCAGTACAAACAAAATAATTTCTCTTTGTTTCTATTCCATTTCAGTTAGTATCAATGCACAACATGTCACTAATCACTCTCCTTTTTGATAATTGTATTTATTTATTTATTTTTATTTTTATTGTGCGGATGTTTGGCCCACATGGATGCAAGAGCCTTTAGAGAAGAAAAGAAGGAATTTGATGCTGTGAACCTGGAGACACAGACAGCTTTTAACTACTATGTGAGCACTAGGAATCCAAGCAAGGGTCTCTGTAAAATTAACAGGTGCTCTTAAGTGCTGAAGCTTCTATTCAGATTCTTCAGTAACAAATATTGATGTTGAGTTGCTTACTTTTTAGTATTTTCCTATATCAATCCTGTGGTAAATAAACTTATAAATGTTTCTTTAGGCTCACATTCTAATATTTCTTTTAGGCAGAATATTATTGATAGGTTGGTTCACTTTTATCTTTAAAACTTACTGCCAAAATGTTCTTCAGAATTATATCCCAACTAATAATTGATGGAAGTATCAATTTATGCATACTCTAATCAACCATGGAGAGTTTTCCTGGATGGGAATGGGTTGTTTCTTTTATCATCAATTAGTAGGCACTTGCTTCATGTTTTAGGTCATTAAATTTTGGGTTAACCGTGATGAGTACATAAATAAATAAATACATTTGCAACAGTATCAGTTGTCTTTTCTTTCACCATCATCACTTTATACACAATTCTCACTTTTCTTTCAGGTTTCAGACCAGAGTTCCCAGTAATTCTTTGCTTTTTTCCCTGTACACTTAAGGTTGTTCTAGTTTCTCTCTCTCTCTCTCTCTCTCTCTCTCTCTCTCTCTCTCTCTCTCTCTCTCTCTCTGTCTCTCTCTCTGTCTCTCTGTCTCTGTCTCTGTCTCTGTCTCTGTCTCTCTCTCTCTCTCTTTCCTCTTTCTTTCTGCCCTTTTATTTTGTTTCAGTATTATATAGATAAATGCATATTTTACTTATGGGTAGATTTTGGTACTGTTTTTGTTATTATGCTATTGTGCATTCTATGTGCTTCCTGACATTTTTAGATCTGTGGATTGATGTTAATCAGTAATTTATTAAACATTTCTCACTTTCTATGGCTGGGAATGTTGTTTGGTGAAAGAACACAAATTCAGTTTGTGCATGACCTAATATTAAGCCACAGTAACATACTGTAGTACCATCCTTCTACTGTACCCACCCCACAGCCTTGAGTTGGGGAAACCTCAACTTATGGCTTGGCTCTTGAGAGCTGCAGGTCTTGCCCCCTTGCATTTTCCAGACCAGAGCCTTGAGGTGTTGACCACCTACTGAGCTTACTTTTCTACTCAATCCAGTTGAAACAAAGCAACAGAACTCGGCCAGAACAATGAACTTGTCTCTGGGTTTCCCCCTATATATTCCAGGTTAATTTATTAAATGATGAGCCTTGATCAGAAAGAATTTTGATTTGGTTCTTTATTTCTCTTGCCTGCCTTTTCTCTTTCATCCCCAGCTCTCCTTCCACATGTACCCAGTTCTCCATGACCACAGTATAGCTACACTCTACATTAGAGGGAAGGTCTTTATGCCAGATATTCTAAAGAAAGTAAAGTAAAGTAAAGTAAAGTAAAGAATCCTATCCTGTAGGAAATTTTATAAAGAAATATGATATTCTAAGTCATTGTTTTCACAACACAAATTGCAAACAGAAGTGGCCTCTTGTTTAAGTTGAGGTCCACACCAGGAGAGGATTTCCATGACCTATACCGACTGGATGGCCAGGAACATGAAACTGGATATCTCAGAGACCTCTGGTAGAACCAAACAGGACTGGTTAATAAAAGGAAAACAAGAAAAATAAACAATAAAATGATCCCTAATGATATTCTTCTATATTCATAGCAATTATTATCTGAGAGGCTTCTTCAAGCAGCAGATGGGACCCAGACACTTTGGACAGAAAGAGTCTAAATTGGAGGTTTCTATGGTCCCCTCCCTTCTAACTCTAGGAACCACAAGGAAGTTGGGGAGGAAATATTGTAGGAGCCAGAGGGGATGAATGATACTAGGTTAATATGGCCCACTAAATCAACTAGGCAGTGCTCACATGGACAGACAGAAAACTAATGCCATAAGCACAGGATCTGCTTAATTCTGTACTGGGTTCTCTGTATATGTGTTATGGTTGTTAGTCTAGTGTTTTTGTGGGAAATATAACAGTGGAAACATGTTTGTCTCTGACTCATTTTTTCTACCCTTATGACATATTTCCTCCTATCAGGTTGCCTTGTTCAGCCTAAAATATAAGGTGTGATGGTTTAAATATGCCTATCCCAGTGAATGGTACTATTAGGAGTATGGCATTGTTGGAGTAGGTATAGCCTTGTAGGTGGAAGTGTGTCATTTTGTAGGTGGGCTTTGATACACTCCCCTTAGATGTCTGGGAGGCAGTCTTCTTCTGACTGCCTCTTGATGAAGATGTAGAACTCTAGGCTTTCTTCCCGGCACTGTGTCAGCCTGGACCACGACATGCTTCCTGGCTCAAGGAAAATGGACTGAACATCTGAACCTGTTATCCAGCCTCAATGAAATATTGTTCCTTATAAGTGTTGCCTTGGTCATGGTATTCTTTCTCAGCAATGTAAATCCAAACTAACACATGAGGGCTTTTATCTTGTTCTACTGTATTTTGTTTTTCACTCTTTGGTTGTTTTCTCTTGGAAACGTGCTCTTTTCTGAAGAAGAAGTTGAGGGTCAGTGGATGTTCAGGAGAAGGGTGTTTGAAGGAATGAAGGGAGGGAAAACTGCTTGAGATGCATTGCATAAGAGAAAAATATTTTTAATTTAAAAGAGAGAAAGAAAGAAGCTGTTAAAAGTATGGCCTAAGGGGAGGTAAGTATCTTGTTGAAAAGTTTATTAAATTCAGTACATAAACAGAAAAATTGCTTCATTCATTGAAAATGACCAGATTTACTAAGTCCCTTCTCCAAGCATATAAAAGCAGTAAGGGCTGCTGAGAGACACTCTCAGATCTGTCAACCTAACTGAAAAAGTCACAGACAAAATGGATTGCTTTGAAAACATTCAGACAAACAGATATAAGCAAAGAAGATTCTTCAACTTGGTGAGCTGCCTGCAGGTTATGCAGTTCACTTTAGACCTCTAGCTTCAGTGAGATATACATTCCACAAGACAGAGTGTGAAAGGAAGGAAGGCAGGGAAGAAGAAAGGAAGGCAGCAAGGAAGTAAGAAAGCAAGCAAGGATGGGAGAGGTGGAGAGAGGGAGACTGCACTCATATCCCACTTTATGGAACTCCTCATCCATATTCCTATAAACAACTCAAATAAAACTGAGTTGTTCATAAAGTTGTATCTTGGTCCATATCCAGAATATGGTCTTTCAGCAGTAGTCTATCGGTTCATATCTCCCCAGAAGTATAAAAGTTTCACAAAATAGACACACATTTCTTAGCTCTGTCCTTTCAATATTACTTGCTAGGTTGTCTAAGCTCTTTGTTCTACAATTATGCATTGCTTAATATTTTATAGTTGTTCCACAGTTGATTGTTTTTATTATTTTTATCTTTCTCTGCCATCAAAATTTATGATCCCAAATTCTTTTACATATTGCTAAATGACATGTGGCTCTGCCTGTTTGTCTCTTGATGAATATTTTCAATGCATGCCCTTAAGACTTTAATGTTTCGCCTGGCGGTAGTGTCGCACACCTTTAATCCCAGCACTTGGGAGGCAGAGGCAGGCGGATTTCTGAGTTTGAGGCCAGCCTGGTCTACAGAGTGAGTTCCAGGACAGCCAGGGCTACACAGAGAAACCCTGTCTCGAAAAAAACCAAAAAAAAAAAAAAAAAAAAAAAAAAAAACGTGTTATATCACAGCACAGTTGGACACCTATCAGACACTTCACATTGTTTCTCAGGCCAGAACATAATGATTTTTTTGGTAAAAATTTCAATTTTTGCGTACATAGTTGTACTGGTTGGTTTTGTTTGTTGATTCAAGTTGAGCCTCAGTTGAGAAAAATGCTTCCATGAAAAACAACTTTAAAGCATTATTTTTCAATTAGTGATAGATCAATGAGGGAGGGCCCAGCCCAGGGTTGATGGCGCCAGTTTGTGGTTCTGGGTTCTTTAAGAAGACAGGTTGAGCCAGCCATTGGAAGTAAGCCAGTAAGCTGCACCCCTTCCATGGCCTCTGTACTTGTTCCTGCCTCGGGTTTTTGCCATGTTTGAGTTCCTGATCTTCCTTGTAGGCTTAGATTTTTTCAAAACATAATTTATGTATTATTTTTAAATGCTTCAACCTTTCTTCTAATCCACTGACCACATGTAGGGAAAAATAAGATTAATAGGAAAAGGGTATTGCAAATCAGTTTAAAAGTTGTTCCTTAGGGCAATTCTACTATTCTTTGTCAGAATACTAGCACACCAGTTCAAAGGCAAACAGCAAGCACAAATCTGTAGGGGTAGCATGGTCCAGCAGAAAGAGCAAGTCTCTGCTGAATTAATAGGAGTCAGTGGAAGCTCCCAGATATTCTTTGGCACATTTCACTCTATGAAGTAAAGACCAGGGAAGACTAGCCAAGTGTTTCACAGCATAGCAATGCAAGAGTATACTTTCACTCTTTGTAGGGTTCCATTTATATTGTTTTTAACTATTATGTGCCCTCGAATGTGCCTGCTTTCAGCAAAGCATCACCTGTCCATTCATAAGACAGCGTCTAGAAAAGCATCACATGACACAACTAATTTGTTAAAGAAGCTATAAATGTCTGCTTCAATTCTTTCAATGATGAAATGTCATTGTTATGAAAGCATAAGCCTCTGAATAAACCCTTACCTCCTGAACTTCTTTTTTGGTCATAGAGTTCTGTTGCAACAATAAAACCCTGATTAAGACAATAATGTAATAGAAACTGAGGGTAGTAACCTATTTAAGAAAACTTCCACATTAACTTGGTGATACATTTTATTTTGATTTATGTGTCTATAAGTGTAGATGCTAAACATCTTCAAGTGTCCCCAGTAATAACACTCTTTATTTCATTTATTGTTTTTGAACTTTGCCAGAATTCTACCTAAAATAAGGATACTTATACAGAAAAGTATCTTTCATTGAACTTTCCATATTTTGTATATATAATTTTGTAGAGATGAATGTACTGTTGTTTCATCTCATATTTTCTGAGACTTATTTTCTTGTTTAAGTTTAACCCGGTTTTCTTTCTTCTTTTTTTTTAAAGTAAGATTTTTATTTTTTTAGATATTTGCATTATTTACATTTCAAATGGTATCCCCTTTCCTTATTAACCCTCCAAAAAAACCCTATCCCATCACCCCTCCCCCTGATTACTGCCTCCCCTCACTTTCCTGACATGGCATTCCCCTACACTGGGGCATTGAGCCTTCAGTGGACCAATGGCCTCTCCTCTCATTGATGTTTGAAATAGCCATCCTCTGCTACATATGTAGCTTTAGCCATGGGTCCCTCGTTGGTTACTCTTGGGTTGGTGGTTTAGTCCCTGAAAGTTCTGGGGGGACTCGTTGGTACATATTATTGTTCCTCCTATGGGGCTGCAAATCTCTTCAGCTACTTGGGTCCTATCTCCAGCTGCTCCACTGGGGACCCTATGCTCAGCCTATTGGCTGAGTGTGAGCCATGGGTATTTTGATCCACCTTCTAAGAAGGATCAAAGTATCCACACTTTAGTTTTCCTTCTTGAGTTTCATGTGGTCTATGAGTTGTATCATGGGTATTCCAAGCTTTTGGGCTAATATCCACTTATCAGCAAGGACATACCATGCGTGTTCTTTTGTGATTATACATAACTCACTCAGGATAGTATTTTCTAGTTCCATCCATTTGCTTAAGAATTTCATGAATGGACATCATTTGATATGTAGATTATGTCTTGGGTATTCAAAGTTTCTAGGCTAATGTACACTTATTAGTGAGTGCATACCGTGATTGATCTTTTGAGACTGGGTTATCTCACTTAGTATAATGTTCTCCAGCTCCATCCATTTGTCTAAGAATTTCATGAATTCATTGTTTCTAATGGCTGAATAGTACTCCATTGTGTAGATATACCACATTTTTTGTATCCATTCCTCCGTTGAGGGATATCTGGGTTCTTTCCAGCTTCTGGCTATTATAAATAAGGTTGCTATGAACATAGTGGAGCATGTGTCCTTATTACATGCTGGGGAATCCTCTGAGTTATATGCCCAGGAGTGGTATAGCAGGGTCCTCTGGAAATGACATGCCCAGTTTTCTGAGGAACCGCCAGACTGATTTCCAGAGTGGTTGTACTAATTTGCAACCACACCAGCAGTGGAGGAGTGTTTCTCTTTCTCCACATCCTGGCCAAGACCTGCTGACTCCTGAGTTTTTAATCTTAGCCATTCTGACTGGTGTGAGGTTAAATCTCAGGGTTGCTTTGATTTGCATTTCCCTAATGACTAATGATGTTGAGCATTTTTTTAAGAAGCTTCTCAGCCATCCGAAGTTCTTCAGGTGAAAATACTTTGTTTAGCTCTGTACTCCATTTTTTTAATAGGGTTATTTGGTTTTCTGGGGTCTAACTTATTGCAGAGGAGTAGCCCTGGTTCTGAAAGGGCTCAGTGCAGCAGTATAGGGCAATACCAGAACAGGGAAGTGGGAAGGGGTGGATGGGGGAACAGGGGGAGGGAAGAGGGCTTATGGGACTTTCGGGGAGTGGGGAGCCAGAAAGGGGAAATCATTTGAAATGTAAATAAAAATATATCGAATTTAAAAAAAGTTAAAAAAAATAAAAAGAAAGTATTTCATGAATGCATTCTTTTTAACACCTGAGTATTACTCCATTGTGTAAATGAAGCACATTTTCTGCATCCATTCCCACTTGAAGCAATACCACTGAAATCAAGGACTTGACAAGGCTGCCCACCCTCTCCCTATCTGTTCAACATAGTACTTGAAGTCCTAGCCAGAGCAATTAGACAACAAATGGAGATCAAAGGGATACAAATTGGAAAGGAAGAAGTCAAAATATCACTATTTTCAGATGATATGATAGTGTATTTACGTGACTCCAAAGATTTTACCAGAGAACTCCTAAACCTGATAAACTTTAGAATAGTGGCTGGGTGTAAAATTAACTTCAACAAATCAGTAGCCTTCTTATACTCAAAGGATAAAGAGGCTGAGAAAGAAATTAGGGAAACTACACCCTCCACAATAGTCATAAATAATATTACATACCATGGTGTGACTCTAACCAAGCAAGTGAAATATCTGTATGACAAGAACTTCAAGTCTCTGAAGAAAGAAACTGAAGATCTCAGATTAAAAGTTCTTACATGCTCATGGACTTGTAGGGTTAGTATAGTAAAGGTGGCCATCTTTACAAAACAATGTACAGATTCAATGCAATCTCCATCAAAATTCCAACTCAATTCTTCATAGAGTTAGTTATTAACCAGGATTTATGTGCTGTCACGTTTTGTTTTTGTTGTTCTTCACATTTGCATTTTAGACTCTGTGTGCGTATTTATGTGTATCTAGTTATATACAAGTATATCTATCTATATAGCTAAATAACAGTAAACATGAATGTATGAACTTGAGTCCTGGGTTCAGAAATGAGGCACTTAGAAGTGAGGTAGTGTCAGTAACTTAAATGGCCCCTGTACTATAATTCCATTCCCCTTCATGAAGTAACTAACTAGTAGAATAAATACTGTGATTATTATTTTATTTTTTTACCCTTTTTCTCTTTTTTTATCATTGATATTACTATTGTTATTGGTGGTTATGTATTTTGTATGTGATTAATATATTTTTGTGTATAAATATGCATTCCTGGGAATATGTTTGTCAAGGACAGACATTGATGTTAGGTATTTTCATCCATTATTTTTATCCTCATATACATTGAATGTGGAGTATTTTTTCCTTTAATCTATATTGGTAAGCCCACAAACTCTAGGATCCTCTTTGAACTTTACCAACACTGGGACTACAGTTGTGTTCTGCCATGATGGATTTTTACAGACTGGGATTTTTGTATAGGGAATTGAAGAAGGTCAAGTTCTAAATCTGTTGTATACATCAGTAGCTAGAGACCCTTAAGAGTCTCTTTGTTAATAGTTTCAGTAGACTGTATGTATTCACTTATAAGGGGACATTAGCCATAAAGTATAGTATAACCATGCTACAATCCACATACCCAAAGAATCTAAGTAACCTAGAGTGGCAAAGAGTAAATGATTGAATCTCACTGAAAAAATAAAATTGACATCAGAGGTGAATGTAGGTAAGGGAAAAATTAGGGTTTGGAAACAGGAGAGATAAAGTCAGGGGAGGATGGCAGGAGAGAACATTGAAAGAGACAAATGGAATGGGACAAGCTAGAAACTTGGGACAATGGAAAATCCCAGGAATCTCCGGAGGTCAACCCTAGCTAAAACTCGTAACGATGGGAGATCTGGCGCTTGAACTAGCCATATTCTGCAAGCAGGCAAGACTTCCAATGTAGGAATTGGGACACCAAATCAGATACAAAACATTCATCCCACAGTTTGTCCTGTCTACAAGACATGCTATGGTAAAGATAGAACAAAATTTGCGGGAAGGGCCAACCAATAACTGACCTAGCTTGAGACCCATGCCATGAGAGAAAATTTACCCCTGACACTATTAATGATATTCTGCTATACTTACAAGCATGAACCTAGCATTATCTGTTATAAGGGAAGATTTACCCAGCAACTGATAGACACTGATGCAATGTTTTGGAACAGTCAAACATTAAGTGGAGGTTGAGGAATCCTGAAAACAATGGGGAGGAAGGACTGAAGGGTACAGAGGGGTCAATAACACCACCAGCAAACCTACAGAATCAACTTACCTGGGCCCATAGGAGGCCACAGAGACTGACTGCCAACCAGAGAGCTTAGGCCCACTGCACATATGTGTAGCTGGGACTTAATGTGGGACTCCTAATAGCAGGATCAGGGGCTTTCTCTGAATCTGCTACCTGCCTTTGAATCTCTTTTTCTTAACTTGCCTTCCTTGTGTAACTTCAATATGAGAAGATGTATCTTGTCTTATTACAACTTGAAATACCAGAGCTAGTTGATATCCATCAGAAGCCTCTCATTTTCTATGGAGAAAGGTAGGAGGGGGGGATGGGACAGGAGGGGAGATGAGAGGAAGATGCTGGAAGGAAAGAATGAGAGGGGAGCTGTGATCAGGATGTAAAGTAAATTAAAAAAACCTAATTAATAAATAAGAAACCCAAATAATATTAGTTCAAATTTACATAATCTATAGACTCAGATTCTAATTCAGATATTAAATCTTTCTACTATAAAACTAAGAAAAGTTGATGTTGTAGCAAATATCTAAAGTGAGGGTTTAAGAGAACTTTTCCTTAATAAAATGAAGGTAATTTTTTCTTCTAAATTATTCAGCTCATTAGATGAGGTCTATCTATCATATTGAAAGTAATTTTAGTCATAATAAGCCGGGCAGTGGTGGTGCACGCCTGTAATCCCAGCACTTGGGAAGCAGAGGCAGGTGGATTTCTGAGTTCGAGGCCAGCCTGGTCTACAGAGTGAGTTCCAGGACAGCCAGGGCTACACAGAGAAACCCTGTCTCCAAAAAAACCAAAAAAAAAAAATGGAAAAAAATTTAGTCATAATAAATCAGCCAGATTTATTGTACTATCTCCCTAAAACATCCCCATAGAAATATATGAATAATGTTGGAGAAAATATGTGGTCACATTATGAACCAGCAATATGGACACATAATATTAAATCTTCTATTACATGCTATTTTTGTCTCTTGTTATATTATTACAGATCACATTTGTTAGTAAATGTCAAAGTAGTCATTTTCAGGATTTCATTCAAATATTGTGTGTCATAATGGTTGACTGACATTTGGTTTGACTCATGTATTTATGTGTAAATGGATATAAATATTTTATTACTTTTTTGACATGTATGTACAAAAGAATTTTTGTGATACTGAGAATTGAAATAAGACAGTCAATATCTCTGCCAGTGAGCCTCACCTCTAATCCTGTAAGAGTTATTTAAAAAAAAAAAAACCTATGAGAGAAAATGCTGAGTAGGAAGTTATAGAGGTGCTCCACTGACTAAGTAACAGCAAACTACGCTTCCATGCTGTTTAAAACAGTGTTCACATTCCTCCAACTTCATCTAGATTGTGTTTTATATTCCTTCATTTTTATTATTCTTACCCATAATCTTGGGATCAGTGGTCTGAATGACAGCGAATCACTGATTCATTATTATAGATTTTGAGGTTTGTCCTTTTCATTAGAATCTCATCCTTATACCAAAATTATAAAAAAAGTAAACTTTATTCTTTATACTACTTGCTTTAAACATATAAATTTTAACCAAGTAAAATATTACAGTATGCTTTAAGTAGGTTTGGAAAAATAGTCATATTTTCTAAAAGTAGTCATACAACTCCTTTTGTACAGTTTATTTGGTATACAGTATTTTCTATAGCTATATAAATTACTACTTTTATTGGAAATGTCCAACAAACAAAAAGAAATAAAGAAAATATCAAGAGATATAACATTTATGAATGTGAAATTTGCCTAATACATCTACAATTTGTATAATTATAATAAGTTATTAATAACAAAACACATTAAATCATTAGAAATTCTCTAAAATTTATGTAGTATATAAAATTGATCACGTTCTCATGAGGAACATTTCAAAAGTTTAGAGGATATATTTGTCTTTCTGGAGGTCCTGAGTTTGGTTCTCAGGAACTTTATGGTGGTTTAAAACTGTCTATAAGTACTCTTCTGACCTCCATGTACGTATTGGATATTTCTTGGAGACAGAAAAGATGACACAGCAGTTACAATACTTATTGCTCTTGTGGATATCTGGGATTTAGTTTTCAGCAGCCACATAACAGCTCATCATCATCTGTACCTCCAGCTCCAGGGATTCTGATAACTTTTTGGCTTCCATAAACACTATATACATGCAGCACACATGCATCCTGGTAGACATAGCAGACATGCATAAATATAGAAAAAGTACACATGTAAAATGAATATAAATACTTTAAAAATAGAGATAGGGACTGGAGTAATGGCTCAGCAATTAAGAACATTATCTTTCTGAGTACCAAAGTTCAGTTCCTAATGCCCACATGATAGCTCACAACCATCTATATCTCTAATTTTAGATGATGTGTTCACATCTTTTTTTTTCCTTAGGCACATATATTCATGCACACAAAAACTCATAGAGAGTTTTCAAAAGTTAAAATGTTCTGTTATATTGTTCTAATATATTTTATTAGTCACTGAAAAATATATTTAGTTATTCAGCTATTTTAAAGAATCATTTTACTATTTTTGATGTATATTCTTTGCTCCAAAATGAGATACTTTTTTATATTCTCAAATATAAAAAAAGCTATTGAATTTTTATACTCCTAAAAAGTTTTGCTAAATTTCCAGATGATTTTAGTGTTTCAACTGATATAATTAAGAAAATTTCAATAATACATGATTTCTGCAAGACTTCTATATTCATTATAACTTCTGTACTTTCTTTAATTTTATTTGGTAAGGCCCATGGCTTGCTCTACAATTTCAAATTTATTGGACATGGGATGGATGTTTTGTTTTTGATATTAGAGGGAATTCTTTCCATAGATGATCAATCATATTTAATTATTATATTACTTGTAATATTTTAAATAGCTGATCAGAAATAGTACTACAGTGCTTCTGTATTAGTATAAATGTTTTTAATATTTCATTAATAGTTGTAATGTACTACTACTCTTTGAATATTATATAAAAATGTCATCCAATCTACTAAAGGTTAGTAACACAATGAACTGAATTTTTTTGGTTATCCAATTTCTTTGTTTATTTGATAAATTATAACTCCCCATATTGGTATTCTAGATGATTAATAGCTTACTGTGTTCCATTTTAAAAGTAAGTATTTTCTTTTGTAGAGTAGCCCATGTATTAAACAAGATATAAGTGAAGATTTGTTGTAACTTGTATAGTAATAGTGTTTAATGTACCATGTCACTAGAATTTTTATACTTAAGTAACTTATATAAAAATGTGCATTTGCTTTAATACTGACCACCATTATTATGTTTCCAAGATCTTTGTTTTTAAGTCATATATATATATATATATATATATATATATATATATATATATATATGATTTATTTATTTATTATATGTGAGTACACTGTAGCTGTCTTCAGACACACCAGAAGAGGGCATCAGATTTCATTACAGTTGTTTGTGAGCCACCATGTGGTTCCTGGGATTTGAACTCAGGACCTTGAGAAGAGCAGTCAGTACTCTTAACTTCTGAGCCATCTCTCCCTATTCAAAATGGGGTACATAGC
This sequence comes from Apodemus sylvaticus, assembly GCF_947179515.1. NCBI lineage: Eukaryota > Metazoa > Chordata > Mammalia > Rodentia > Muridae > Apodemus > Apodemus sylvaticus. The sequence goes on along the minus strand of NC_067495.1, from coordinate 81,835,009 downwards.
TAAACAAAGAATCTTCAACTGAGCAATATCCAATGGCCAAGAAGCACATACATGTTCAACATCCTTAGTCATCAGGTAAAAGCAAATTAAACCAACCCTGAGATTCCATCTCACACCAGTCAGAATGGCTAAGATCAAAAACTCAGGTGACAGCAGGTGCTGGTAAGGATGTGGAAAAGGAGGAATGCTCCTCCATTGTTGGTGGGATTGCAAGCTGAGACAACCACTTTGGAAATCACTCTGGTGGTTTCCAGAAACCTCAGAAAAGTGGACATAATATTACCTGAAAACCCAAAAGATTCTCCAGCATATAATAAGGACACATGTTCCACTATATTCATAGCAGCCTTATTTATAATAGCCAGAAGTTGTAAAGAACCCAGATGTCCCTCAACAAAGGAATGGATACAGAAAATGTGGTACAATTATACAATGGAGTACTACTCAACTATTAAGGGGGCACAAAATACCCACAGGAGGAGATACAGAGACAAAATGTGGAACAGAGACTGAGGGAAAGACCATCCAGAGACTGCCCCACCTAGGGATTCATCCCATATATAGTTACCAAACCCAGATACGATTGTGGATTCCTACAAGTGCTTCCTGGCAGGAGCCTGATATAGCTGTCACCTGGAAGCCTTTGCCAGTACATGGCAAATACAGAGGGGGCCACTCTCAACCAACCACTTAACTGAGCACAGGGTCCCCAATGAAGGAGTTAGAGGAAGGGCCCAAGGAACTGAAGGGGTTTGCAGCACTGTAGGAAGAACAAAAATATGAACCACCCAGTACCCCCAGAGTTCCCAGGCACTAAACCAGGAACCAAAGAGTACACGTGGAGGAACCAATTGTTCCAGTCACATAGGGAGCAGAGGATGACCTTGTTGGGCATCAAAGTAAGGAGAGGCCCTTCCTTGGTCCTGAGAACGCCTGATGTCCCCGTATAGGGAAATACCAGGACATCAGAAGTAGGAATGGGTGGATTGGTGAGCAGGGGAAGGGGGGATAGGTTAGGGGATTTTCAGGGGTGAAACCAGGAAAGGGGACATTTGAAATGTAAACAAAGAATAAATCTAATAAAAAAGAAAATTAAAAGAAAGAATATAAAAAAACCCAAAAGTATGAATTCATGAAATTAGTCAAATGAATGGAACTAGAAATTATCATCCTGAGTGAGGTAAACTAATCACAAAAGAACACACATGGTATGCACTCACTAATAAGTGGACATTAGCCCAAAAGCTTAGAATGCTCAAAATACAATTCACAGACCTCATGAAGCTCAAGAAAATGGAAGACCAAAGTATGTATGGGTGCTTTGTTCCTTCTTAGAAAGGGTAACAAAGTACTCCTGGAAGCAAATATGCAGAAAGTGTAGAGATGAGACTGAAAGAAAGGAAGATTTATATTTTATCATTATTGTGTGTTGCAATCCATAAACAGAGTGAATTGTTATTTTATTTTATTTTCAATTCTTTTACTACAGTTTTTATCATAGAGTTCCAGTATAACCTTTGTCAAATTAATACCTACATATCTCATATTCCTGTACCATGGTAAGATATCAATTACTGGTTCTATTTCCATGTGTTTACCACCATATAAAATATTACTGATCTTCTGTACATGAAGATATCTTTTACATTACATATAGTATATACTGATCTTTATACACTAATGTTTTTTCTGTTAAATTTTTAAAGCTTTTTTAGGTATTTAGAACAATTTTTGTTTGTGCGTGTGAAACAGTTGGAACGTTTTGTAGATAAAAATTATAAATAAATATTTTATTTATTTTCTTCTATGAACATTTTGAAAATTCTTATCTTGCTTCATTAGACATAATAAATATCAGTGTAGAAATCAGGCATCCTTTTCTTGTTCCACTTGTGAAGGAGCAAGCATTGAATCATTTGTCAGTAAATAAAAGTCATCATCCAACTTTTTTGTCCCTAGCCTCTCTAATATTGAGAAAACATGTATTTAGCCATTGCAGCATTTTAAAAATTATGAATAAGAGAAGAATTTGTATTAATTGAGTTGCACAGCAATAGATACCATTTGTATCTTTCATAGTTCTAGTAAGAAGAATTATATTGTTTCATTTAAGATTAGTATTTCTTCAATAAAGCCATATAGTCAGAGTGATAAATAAATGGTTTCTAGATAGATAGATAGATAGATAGATAGATCGATCGATAGATAGATAGATAGATAGATACTCATAGATATATAGACAGATAGACACCCTGTAACATAACATGCTACCAAGTATAGGGAGGAAATAAAAAGAAATTTATCAAAAGGCCTAAGCCTTTCCTCTCTTTTCAGCTTGGGTATGAAAAAATAAAGCAAAGCCCTTCAGTTTACTTAATGTCTGTAATAGCCTATGCTGTTTGCGTGGTCTTGACTTCTAGGGAAAGACTTTCAGTACTACTGCCTGTTCCATTTCCTAACATGTTTTTCTACTTGCAAAATCAGTTGTTTACACTACTAAGATAAATGTGCTGCAGGAGTAATATTAGGTGTAGTAGAGCAAGCCTCCAATCAACATATTCTTCACAGAACTTCTCCAAGGGGAACAAATAACTCTACTGTAGAATAAGGGTCTTTGCTCTGGGAGAACAAAGAACTTTTACCTATATAAAAGGAAACTTAGTAAGATTGAGTGGGTTCAGAGTCCCTGGCACTCAGACACTGACATGAGAAGGTAGGCGCCTTCCTGTTTTCTTACGAGATTCCTGGACTAGAACTCTTGCCACACTTCCCACATAGGAAACACGACTGTGGTCACATAGATCAGAATAGAGTTCTCCGTGCTAGTGGGGGTATCTAGAGCCCTGAGAGTTTAGCCCACAAATGTTCCTTCCTGGATATTCCTTCCTATAAAAGGTATTTAAACTCTAGTCCACCCCAGGAGGTGGTATGCACCTATTTTCTATGATGAACAGTTAATTAAAGATAGGTGTAAACATGAACTGTCTCAGAAAGAACCACCATGGGGAGCATTGAGAAAGTCTTTGTCTACACAGCAACAGCCTTCATCTCCTGCAGCAGGCCCCTCTGAACTCTCAGAAAACCTTAACTAAGCTAAGGACAATGGTCCATGAGCTAAGTCAGAGGTCCCCCATCCCATGGTCCCCAGGCTCATCTTCAGCCCCAGGCCCGGACTCCATGAACTCTATTCCCACCTCCGCGTGACATAACATGTCTGGATGCCCAGGAATTTGGGAGCCCCTGTCCCCAGGCTCCTCATTCTAGGACCTGAGAACCCCTGTTCCCGATTCCTCTATGTAATTTTTCAGTGGTGACTGGATTCCCAGGAGTCAGGGAACCCCAACTTCAGCCTCCCACATCTTGGGTCGCATTGTTCCATTCCAAGAACAGCATATTGGTGCCTTACTTGAGCTTAGAACCTGACAGTAGCATAGGGTGACCACAGTCTAGAACTCTGTGGGGACGTGGGGAGCTTGGCTGCCATGGGACCCCATAGAAGCGTCGGGTGAGTGTCGGGCTGTGGGAGGCCTTGAGACCTCGTTCTGGGTGTGGGGGAGGTACAGTCTTGTGGTTCTCGGTCTTAGACATCCCTCTGGATGTCATGGAAGAGCTGAGAACTGGGTGGGGCCCCAAAAGCCAGGATCTGGCCTGCGGCCAAAGGAAAAAGGGACAGGGAAGAGCACCAAACAAGAGTGTCCTTGACTTAGTCAGAGGATGGTTTGGGGGCTTGGGTTGGTGGCCACTGTAGCTAGGAATTTTGGAGGTTTAAGCAGGAGATTAGAGGCAGCTCTTGGGCAGAAGATTTCTCTGTTGCTGCAGCAGGGCAAGTCCAGATGATAGGATGCAGTCCATGGTTTTACAGAGTTTATTGTAAAGAAGCTGAGAGAGAAAGAAGGTAGAGAAGTAGAGGCTGGCCATGGCCACATGGAGAGAGGGGGAACAAGAGAGAGGGAAAAGAGTAAGAGAGTATGAGAAGAAAACAAGAGAGCAAGAGAGGAAGGAGGATCCAAGTATCCCCTTTTATAGTGGTCTGGCCTACTGGCAGTAGCCAGGTAACTGTGGAGAGGCTGTTGCTAGGTGATTGTGGGGTGGAGTACAGACAGAACACTAGGGGCTTAGGCATTGCCCTATGTGACTTATAGCCACAGGATTATTGAGTTGTGGGCCTTGTGTGAGAAGCCTAGTGTCTGGGAGCATGGCCAACAGTCTGTCCCTTATAGATAATCTACTGGGTCTCCAGAGTTTAAGCCTCACTCAACCAGAACACAGACTGCCTTTCATGGTCCCACAGAGCTCTGCATTCCACCTGTCCAGCTGCTTTACAGTACCCCAGCAGAGAGGCTAAACATGAAACTATACCTAAGCCTACTCCCCTTGCAGTAGTAGGAAACACAGAAATTGGGAACACTTTACTCTGAGGCTTGTAGTCTCTAGAGCATTTTACCGAGCCCGACTTGAACAAAACTATTTCTTACATGAATTACTGTCTCCCAGTATGTTTTACTAAGAGTGGTAGAATCTACTTTCCTTTACCTGGGCCTGATAATATCTTGATTTTATTTGTTATTATTTTATTTGCAACTTCCCAGTTCTTGAATGCTTATGAGTGACATCAATCTATAGTTGCAAATGGATGCTATATATTCTGCCAATTTACTGTCTTCTGGTTTTCTGTTAGTGTGCAGATTCTGTTAATTTATCCATTCATATAAACATGGCTGTAAAATTAATTATTTTTAATATAAATGTATTGAGTAAATTAGTCTGTTGGCTATATTTCTTGACCAGCTAATTCTTCATGACCACATAGACAGACTAAGATTTATTAAAATTGAACTAAGCTAAGTACTGAAGAATAATTACTACATTCTACACCTTCATTCTAGTCAGGCTTCCTCCCAGATTATATTCACATCTTACTTGAAATTTTTCATCCTTTCTTGATTCAAATCTCTTCTTCCTGTCCCTCTGTCTTTCTCCACTTCTCCAAGAACCAGAAATCCCATCTATTTTCTCCCTCATGGTCTATATTGGATCCTTGGCTTTTGTTGGCAAGGCAGATAATAAATGACAAGCAAGGTTTATATAAACTTGATACTGGAGCTTCTAAAAATAAACATAACAAAGCCATGTCTAGATTGAAACATGATGTAAGGGCAGAGAAGTGAAAATTTGAATAGCACAGCATAAACTTTACACAGTGTATGAAAAGATTTTGCCTACACATAGCTACTACAAATAATGAGCATAACATTTTTCTTTATTCTTCAATTTATTATTAAATAATACATATTAAAGTGTGTCTCAGTTCGTGGACTGCAATTCCCCATTTTATACTATGCAAATCTTAAGATTATAACTTTGCACTAGCAAAGTTTTCTATGTTATTTATCATTTATGAATGAGTCTGTGTCTTACAATGTATCTTTATCTGTCCTGGAACTGGCTATGTAGAGCAAAGTGGCCTTGAATTCATAGAGTTCTATCTACCACAGCTTCCCTCATGCTGATATTTAGAATGTGTATCATCATTCCCGTCACATACTCTTATTATTTTATGAAACTGCTGATGCTTTGAGCAAAAAATGATACATGATTCTAAGACATAAAATTATGGAAATCGTGATTCCCCATTAGAAGTAATATGTGCCACATCTTTCTATTGATGAGGAAGACATAATTCTCTCAAAATGTATGCATTTATTCAATTTTTTTAAATTAGGAAACAAATTTATGAAGAGCATAGCAGGGCTTCCTAAACTAAAAAGAAAGTAGGATCATAGTTTTATATATTAAATACTGTGAAAATATGTGCGAATGTATCCAATGTGCATTTGAGATTTGAGAAGAATAAGTAGTACAAACTGGAATTATTTGCCTTAAAAATGATCAAGCACAAGCATAATCTACAAAAGTGGTTTTTTTTTGGTTTAGATGCCAGACTATGTTTCCAGCTATGTTTCATACATATTTGATAACATTTTGTTCTATAATATTCATATAAATTGGCTTATTTCTTGATAGTTAGAATATAAATGTAAAAGAAATGTCAAGCATAGAATAGTCTACAATTTTATTTTGACCTATAAACAACTGTAAGATAGCACAACTCTGAAATTACTTGGCTACATCGCTGAAATGATAAGAGTTTAGGAGATAGCTTAGTTTAAAAAGTAAGCAAGCAAGTAAACAACATAATAGTCAAGAAAAACACACTGGCTTTGTGGTGGCTAAAAGGATCAAACTAATGTTACATATTAATGCCACAGATGGAGTGTTTAGGCCATCAGTAATAATTTGATTTTAATAGTAAGATGAAAGGATCATCTAGAATGTCCTTTCACAGAACTGTCTTTCTTAAAATTAAACCTATAATAATAGCTTTGTAGCATACATAATGTGATATTGTATCATACATTTTAAATATATTAACCCTTGTTTTATTGCAATTACTTTGATTTTATAGAGATATTATTATGAATAACCTGTTAAACATGACAAGTAGTAAGGTAACATGATGTTAAGATGATTCTAAGGATCTCACAAAAAGATTTGCCTGAAGTCAAAGCATCATTGCAAACTTTACCCTCCTGATTTCACAAAAGCAAAAATTAAATCTTTCTCACACTCCATTCCCTACACATGTAGAGTAACTCTGAAGACTCAAATATCAGTAAATTTACCTAAGGATGTAGAGAGTTTAAATAACCTCTGGATGTGGCATGCCAAACTAAAACAGAATGGTATCACCTGAATTCCAAAGTATGACCTTGTGTACATGCAGGAATGTTACATCCTGTCCAAGAGAAGCTGCAATTTAGGAACTAATGATAGTCAACAGCTGTGACCTCAGTGAAGAGGCAGTAGAGTTTTTTCATTCAGCAAGCTGTGCCTCATGCTTCTTTGGCTAAAACTATGTATATTTAATTAGTGTTCTCTCACCTTCATAGTATATGTTTTTCCACTTGACAGTTTCTGGCACCACAAGAATGTCCTTGAGAAAAAATTCAGGTCTATTGACTGCTAAGCATATTATTTGATTTGGTATTCAACCGTTCTGAAGAAAGAATTGGGAATAATGAAAGACAGTGGGGCAGAGAAGCACTTTAAATGACAGTGTCAGGTCAGTCGAAGCTATTGAACAGTTCCTATTAAATTAGCTTAGCTTCATCTTAGCTAGTTAAAGCTGGCATGCTGACAAATTAGTTTCTATCTGAATAGAAAAGAAGAGTAAAGAAAAAGATTCACATTTGGGGGCTTAGTGACAGTGACATCACAAGGTCAATAAGAACATGCTCTTCATAGGACTGTACTTGTATCAATCATATCAATACATAATCAACTTAAAATATTTACCACATTAGCATATTTTTTCTAATAAAAATTACATTATTATACTTTAAAAGTACTTTATCATATGAAATAGTGTTGAGGATTGTTGGAATATTTAAATAAACATTTTATTTTGCATTTAAATCAAAAAGACATGGCACACAATATTGTACTCTCACTAAAATGCATGAATAAATATATTTGTGTGCCCTTTTAATACTCATTTCCTACTAAATTTTTTTTGGTTTAAATACCCACTGAAATGTATCATTTTACTGCACTTGTAATTTGTAGCTATTATGTATTAAAATTAAAAGGTTTTTTAATATAATGTAGGACACGCCCCCCTCAGAGTTGATATTGGACACACCCAGACATCATGCTTTCAGCACAAAAGCGATTTATTATCCCAGAAGGTGAAGCATGTGGGTGAGACTGCAAAAAATTAAAGCAAGCAAAGGCAGGAGCAACATGTACCAAGCACCAAGCACCAAGTATGAAGCAGCAATTGCTTCTTGTAGGAATAAGTATTTTTAGGAGAAAAAAAGTATTTTTAGGAGAAAAAGGAGTTCTAAGGTAAGTTGGGAAATCGGGCATGTTAGCCAAATAATGAACTTTGATTGTTGAACCTTGGTATTTTGTCTTGAGAATGAGTCGGTGAGCAAAGGAACCTTGAGGGTTAGCTTTAGAAATGTAATCTAATGGTTTATAGAAAGCAGGGAAGGGCAAAAGGCAAAACGTGTTGCTATAATGTTTGCCATAGTTGCTGCTGCATTTGTCATGCTTGGGCCTGCTAGAGAACCCATAATCTCCATATTTTATCATTGAGTACCTGGGTGAATGGGCATCATCCTCTTTGTTTGCTTCCTGCTTACATTGCAGCTTGTTAAGGTCCAAAGGATACTGAAATGTTGGTCATCTTGGAAAGAGCAGGGATTTTCATTCCATGCTCATGTTCTGTGGAGACCATCTGGGATAGGTAGCATTGGAAAAGTTCCTCAAACTGGAGTGTCTGGGTCTACGTACTCTGGAGATCTCTAGCATGTAGATTCGAAGAGAAAATGTGGGGATAGTGAGTTGTTGGAATAGTTTGTACTTGTATTGGAATCCTCTGGGAGAGATACACTAGGGAGAGAAAGTAAACTAGGAAGTTTAGGGGAAATTTTTATCTTGTGTGTGTATCTGAAACATTTAGGTTTATGGTCCTGGTACTTGAAGAACAGGAGTCCCAAGACTATGGAAATAGGCAAAGGACCAGGAGCTAGAGAACATCATACTAAGTGAGGTAACCCAGTCTGCACTCACTAATAAGTGGATATTCGCTTGGAAAACTGGAATATGCAAAACATAATCCATACTTCAAATGAGGTACAAGAAGAACGGAGGAGTGGCCCCTAGTTCTGGAAAGATCCAGTGTAGCAGTATAAGACAAAACCAGAGCAGGGAAGTGGGAAGGAATGGGGAAAAAAAGAAAGAAAGAGATAGATAAATCCCACTACTCAGAGTAAACAGGTAGGGAAGCTGAGGATGTTTGTGGAAAGGAGGACTTATCTGGAGTCCATTAGAACTGTGACAGGTGTGTTTAAGTAAATTTCCTGAAGCGTATGAAAAATTTTATGGCTATAAAAAGAGTTTTAGATATGTTAGCATTATTTCTAATTATAGTCTACAGGGAAATGTATACTATAGAAAAGGCATTAGATTTATTTCATTTTGTCATGGTGAAATTTTGGGAACTGAAAAATAATTTTATATTAAAAGCATTAATATTTTCAATAGATGAGTAAAATACATTTAAATATTAAATCTGTGACTGTGATAATAGCAGTGTTTTGCTAGGGTTGGGTTAATAGCTTAAAAAACTTCTTTTGATTAATGATAAAATAGTGAACTTTCAATGGTTTAGATTAACATATTTTAACCCTGGGTTGAACAAATATAGTAGTGAAAATTTTACCACAAGTCCATGCTTATTTCATGTCCTTGTCATTTTTGCCAATTCTTACAAATTTTAAGAATAAGTATTTGTACTGAGTGTTTTAGTTCCTTGAAAAGCCTAGTTATGTTATGTGACTGGGTTTTTGTTTAATTCCAGTAGGATAAAAGGCTGCTTCACAGTGATTATGTTTAGCCTCATGCACTAGTAGGGGCATACTTTTTGCTAACTATAGATAGCTTAATACTGGGGAATCTCAAACTGGATATACTTGCCAGAGACCTAAGAGAGTCAGAGATCATTGAAGAAAGCTGCTACTTCCCCTGCTACTCATGGTTGTTGTTGCTGTGGCTTGGAGAGGAGTACAAAAGTCGAAGATATCCTGCCAACAGAAATTGGACTTGATCCAAGGAACTCAACACCCCTAATCAGCAGGAAGTGTCAAAAAAAAGTTTATGCTCCATTTCTCCTGTAACCTTTCTTTCCTACCTTGTGTTCATGGACTAGAGGACATTAGGGTGGAATAAGTGTTGTAATGGAGGTAGAAGTATACAATCCCAATAAAACAGCTTAAAAATAAGCTATCAATTATTGATTATTTACGGTGATCTATGATTAGCAATCTTCCATTTGCTATACATATCCTCTTTGTGTGTGTGTGTGTGTGTGTGTGTGTGTGTGTGTGTGTGTGATCTGATTAGTTCACAGACTACGAAGTTCTGCTGCATTTCTTGCTTTGTTTAGAATCTGCTCTACTGCTTGAAGTACAACAATATTAAAGATAGGTCAGTTAGTAATAACATAGTGTCTTCTGTGTGTTTGAGTGAAATACAAACATCTCACTATAAATCAAATCCAAGAAATGACTAAAGTTATTGAGGAAGGCATGCTTAAAATAAGATGAAAACTAGGAAGTGTTCTTGTTCCAAATAATTAATCAAATTGTAATTTGATAATAAGATTGTAATTTGATAATAAGAAAGACCAGGGAGGATATAGAATCCACAACATTTTGGAGCACAAACCAGCCACATTGACAAGGTAGGGAAACATATAATGTTCTAAATAGACAATAAAACCAGCCACACTATTTCTTTTAAAGTGCTTTAAAAAGTCAGAAGCCTGCAAGAGAAAAGTTGATGCAAACCAAGATTCCTTTATGAGCTTAATAGGACTAACATATTTCTGCAACAAAATATGAAGACAAGGCACAGAGTGGTGAGATAGCAGCTACAAGAAGTTTGTCAGATCTACTGAAAATAATCACTGAAGGAAACAACTGTAAGCGACAGATAAGCTGATAAAATGCAGACTAGAAATTGCCATATAGAACTTAAATAATTAGAGAATAAATACAAAATACCTAGCTTCAAACCATCAAAGAATAGACTGAGTCTAAATGAAGCTGGTTTAAATTGATACCAATGTTTACCTGACATCTCCCAAATCCTAGCACCCTTAAGAATTATAGTCAATCTACCCTGTGTGTACAACAGACAACAAAATAATAAGAAGCACTTATATTTGTTCCTGCCTGAAAGAATACCAGGAATGGAAATGGAGAGAAGCCTGAGGAAATGAAGGTCCAGCGACAGGCCCAAAGTGGGATCCAGTTCAAGGAGACACCCAAAGGCCTGACACTGTTACTGAAGCTACAGAGCACTCACAAAAAGGGACCACATTTGGGAAGACCCATCAAGCAGCTGAACAAATCAGATGCAGGTATTTGCACCCAACCAATGGACAGAAGCAGCTTGACCCCTGTTGTTGAATTAGGGAAAGGCTGAAAGAAGCTGAGGAGAAGGGCAATACTGTAGGAAGACCAACAGTCTCAATTAATCTGGACTGCCAAGATCTCTCAAACACTGGACCTTCAAACAGGCAGCTGATATGAGACCGCTAACACACACACAGTTGAGGACTTCCGGGTCTGTGTTCATTCTGAGATGATGCACCTAACACTCAAGAGACTGGAGACCCAAGGGAGTTTAGAGGTATGGCGGGGTAGGGGGTGGGGGGTGGGGGGTGGGGGCTGGGAGTGAGGGGTGGGAGGTGGGGGGTGGGGGGTGGGGACATCCCCATGAAAACAGGGGGCAGAGAGAAGGTATGGGATATGGAACAAGTGGCGGGGGCGAATAAAATATGGACTGTAAAAAATAAATTACTTAATTTTAAAAAAGAAAAAAAATAAGTACTTACAGGCTATAATATGATTTTATTCCATATTTATAGTCAGGTGTTAGGACTCACTTCCTTGGAATTTTTTTTTCAGAATATCACTGTTTATGGTCAAAGAAAAAAATTGAAGCAGATATATAGTGTATTGGTTAACATTCTGTTGTTGTGGTAAAACACTTTTACAAAAGCACCTAAAGGAAGAAAGAATTTATCTGTGTTTCTGGTTCTAAATAGGCACAGTCCATAATTACAAGGATAGAATGACATTCAAATGCTCATAGAGGCAGAGAGGGAAAACAGAAAACTGTGGGAACTATTGTTAGAGCTTGTCCTCAACAACAAACTTATTCTAGCAATCTACATCTCCTAATTGTTTCATATTTTCACCAAATTCAATCACTAATGGAAAACCAAATGTTGAAATTCATGAGCCTATGTGGTACATTCTTTTTTGTTTTTCTATTCAAACCACAGCATATAATATCTATCAGATTAAATATCTTCCACAATTGCTACTTTAAAACCAGTTTTGGAGTTTATTCATCAAGGATTTTCAACTTTTGATACTTGCATTGTATTACCAGTTCCTGTACTACATGCTAGTAGCAACATTTATGACTGATGTGAGGTCATCAGAATATGAGTATTAACTGGAATTTGGAATAAGTTTATGACAACACAAATGGATATTAGAAGGACTCAATATTTCAGTGAATGAAGTAACTGCAAGTGTTGTGGAGATAACAAAAGGTTTAGAATTAGAAGGAAAGTACAATAACAGAAACAGCAGAAAGCTTGCTTCCTTACTGTACAAAAGTCAACTCCATAAGGATCAAACACATCACCATAAAATCAGATGCAATGAAGCTTATAGATAGAAGAGAAAGTGGACAATAGCATTGAACTCAGTGGCCCAGGAAAAAAATCCTGGACAGCACACCATTAACACATATGCTAAGAAAAATAATTAGTAAATAGAACTGCAGGTAGAGATGGTAGCACATTGTTTAATCCAATAATTCAGGAGGGAGGCAAAAGCAGGTGGGTATCTATGAAATTGAGGCCAGCCTGGAATACAAAGTGAGTTCCAGGAAAGCTGAAGCTATTACAACAGTGAAAGTTTTCATAAAAAATTAACTAATTAATTAATTAATTATTGGAACCTCATGAAAATGAAAAGCACAGAAGAGGACACTATGGTTTGGGTAAAACAGTTTACAGAATGGAAAATATTTTTTTTTTTAAAACCTACATGTCGTCTACTAAGACTAGTATTCAAAGCATATAAAGCATTTAAAAAAACTAGATATCAAGAAAAAATACCGATTTTATAAATGTCGTAGAGATCTAAACAAGGTATTCTCAAAAATGAAAACTCAAATGGCTACAAAACACTTAAAGAAAATTTCAACATCCTTTCTTTAACCTTCAGGGAAATGCAAATCAAATCCACTTTCATTTTTAATCTTATAGCCAACAAAATTGCCAAGATCACTAAAACAAGTGATAGTTCTTACTGGCAAGGATGGAGAACAGGGGGCACATTTATCCATTGTTAGTGGGATTGAAAACTAGGACAGCCACTATGGAAATCAGCAGTTCTGAAGGAAGCTACCAATCTAGATATGTTAATCTTAGGTGTATGGCCAAAGGACACTTCATCCTATTGTAGAACTGCTCAACAATGTTCACTGCTCCTTTAGTCTTAATAGTAAAAAATTGGAAACACATAGATGTTCCTCAACAGAAAAATGGACAAAGAAAGAATGGTACATTTATACAATGGAGTATTAGCCAGATATTTTTTTTAAAAAAGAGGTTGTGGAGAAAGAGTAACTCTCCTCTACTGCTGGTGGGATTTCAAGCTGGTAAAAACACTCTGGAAATTAGTCTGGCGGATCCTTGGAAAACTGGGCATAATACTACTGGAGGAACCTGCTATACCACTCCTGGGCATATACTCAGAGGATTCCACAGCATGTAATAAGGACATACTCCACTCTGTTCATAGCAGCCCTATTTATAATAGCTAGAAGCTGCAAAGAATGCAGCTGTCCCTCAATGGAAGAATGGATACAGAAAATGTGTTATATATACACATTGGAGTACTATTCAGCCATTAAAAACAATGAAATCATGAAATTCTTAGACAAATGGATGGAACTGGAGAATACCATTCTGAGTGAGTTAACCCAATCACAAAAGAACATACATGGCACGCACTCACTGATAAGTGGATATTAGCCCAGAAGCTCAGAATATCCAAGACAGAATTCACATATCAAATAATGCCCTAGAAGAAGGAAGAGCAAAGTATGGATCCTTGGATCCTTTGTAGAAAGGGGAAAGAATACACAGAGAAGGAGATACAAACACAAACGGTTGAGCAGAGTCTGAGGGAAAGAACATCCAGAGACTACCCCACCCATGGCTGCATCCTATATACAGTTACTAAACCCCATGTGCTATTGTGGGTGCCCACAAGTGCTGGCTGACCGGAGCCAGATATAACTATCACCTGGGAGGCTCTCCTAGTGCATGACAAATATAGAGGGGGACACTCTCAGTCAGCCATTGAACTGAGCACAGAGTCCCCAATGGAGGAGCTAGAGAAAGGACCCAAGAGCTGAAGTGGTTTGCAGTGCCATAGGAGGAACAACAATATGAGCCACCCAGTACTCCCAGAGCTCCCAGGGACAAAACCATCAACCAGAGAGTACACATGGAGTTACCCATGGAGTTACACATCGGCAGCAGAGGATAAACATGTTGGACACCAAATGGGGGAGAGGCCCTTGGTTCTGGAAAGGCTAGATGCCACAGTGTAGAGGAATACCAGGACAGGGAAGTGGGGGAGGGTTGATTGGGGAAGGGGAGATGGCTTATGGGATTTTCAGGGGAGGGGGGAACCAGGAAGGGGGACAATATTTGAAGTGTAAATAAAGACAATACCTAATTAATAAAACACAAAAAATAAAAATAAAATTCAAGCTAAAAAAAGTTAAATCCTCAGTTAAGTGGATAGAATGAAAAAAAATAATCCTTTCTTAGAAAGACATATATGTATTCATTTATATGTGTATATTAGCTATTAAGTCAATCATAATTAAGCTAAAATTTGTAGAAGTGCAGAGTTTAGGTATTAGAATATGAGAAGTGAGGGTAGGGGGCAGATAGATATTAAGGGAAATAGAGCAAATAGTTAAAGATTGATGGGAGACTGGATATAAATATCAAGTGGGGAAGGATAGGGAATAGGGGAACAAGGGAAGAACTATGGGGAGAGACAGCTAAAATTAACTTTGAGGAATAGTATAAAACCTAATACAATATACACATTTATCCATTCTTCAGTTGAGAAAGTTCAAGGTTTTTTCCAGATTCTGGCTATTATCAAGAAAGCCTTTGTTATTCCAGATAAATTTGAGAATTGCTCTTTCTAGCTCTATGAAGAACTGGGTTGGGATTTTGGTGGGGATAGTATTGAATCTGTAGATTATCTTTGGCAATATGGCCATTTTAACTATATTAATCCTGCCAATCCATGAGCATGGAAGATTTTTACATTTTCTGAGTCTTCGATTTCCTTCTTCAGAGATCTGAAGTCCTTGTCATATAGGTCTTTCACTTGTTTGGTTAGAGTTACCCCAAGATACTTTATGCTGTATGTGGCTATTGTGAAGGGTGTCATTTCCCTAATTCTTTCTCAGTCTGCTTATCCTTTGAGTATATAAAGGCTTCTGATTAGCTTGAGTTGATTTTGTAGCCAGCCACTTTGCTGAAGTTGTTTATCAGCTGTAGGAGTTCTCTAGTAGAGTTTTTTGGGTCACTTAAGTATACGATCATATCATCTGTAAATAGTGATAGTTTGACTTCTTCCTTTCCAATTTGTATCCCTTTGACCTCCTTATGTTGTCTAATTGCTCTAGATAGAATTTCAAGAACTATATTAAAAAGATATGGAGAGAGGGGGCAGCATTGTCTAGTCCCTGATGTTAGTGGGATTGCTTCAAGTTTCTCTCCATTTAGTTTGATGTTGGCTACCGGTTTGCTGTATATTGCTTTTACTATCTTTAGATATGGACCTTGAATTCCTGTCCTTTCCAAGACTTTTAGCATGAAAGGATGCTGAATTTTGTCAAATGCCTTTTCAGCATCTAATGAAAAGATCATGTGGTTTTTTTTCTTTGAGTTTTTTTATGTAGTGGATTTCATTGATGGATTTCCTTATATTGAACCATCCCTGCATCCCTGGGATAAAGCCTACTTGATTCTGGTGGATGATCGTTTTTATGTGTTCTTGGATTCGGTGAGCAAGAATTTTATTGAGTAATTTTGCATTGATATTCATAAGGGAAACTGGCCTAAAATTCTCTTTCTTAGTTGGATCTTTGTGTGGTTTTTGTATCAGTGTAATTGTGGCTTTGTAGAAGGAGTTGGGTAGTGTCCCTTCTGTTTCTGTTTTGTGGAAGAGTTTGAAGAGTATTGGTGTTAAGTCTTCTTTGAAGGTCTGATAGAATTCTGCACTGAAACCATCTGGTCCTGTGCTTTATTTGGTCGGAAGGCTATCTATGACCCCTTCTATTTCTCTAGGGGTTATGGGTCTGTTTAGGTGATCTATTTGATCCTAGTTTAATTTTGTTATTTGGTATCTGTCTAAGAAATTGTCCATTTACTCCTGATTCTCCAGTTGTGTTGAGTATAGGCTTTTGTAGTAGGATCTGATGATTTTTTGAATTTCCTCGGTTTCTGTTGTAATATCTCCCTTTTCATTTCTAGTTTTGTTAATTTGGATACTTTCTCTGTGCTCTTTGGTTAGTCTGGCTAAGGGTTTATCTCTCTTGTTGATTTTTTCAAAGATCCAGCTCTTGGTTTTGTTGATTCTTTGTATGGTTCTCTTGATTTCTATTTGACTAATTTCAGCTCTGAGTTTGATGATTTCCTGTCTTCTCTTCCTCCTGGGTGAATTAGCTTCTTTTTGTTCCAGGACTTTCAGTTGTTCCGTTAATCTTCTAGTGAATGCTCTCTCGAATTTCTTTTTGGAGGCACTCAAAGCTATGAATTTTCCTCCTAGCAATGCTTTCATTGTGTCCCATAGATTTGTGTATGTTGTGCCTTCAATTTCGTTAAATTCTAAAAAAATCTTTGATTTCTTTCTTTATTTCTTCCTTGACCAAGGTATCATTGAGTAGAGTATTGTTCAGTTTCCAGGTGTATGTGGGCTTTCTGTTGTTTTTATTGTTATTAAATACCACTTTTACTCCATAGTGATCTGATAGGAGGCATGGGATTATTTCAATCTTCTTATATTTGTTGAGGTCTGTCTTGTGACCAACTATATGATCGATTTTGGGGAAGGTACCATGAGGTGCTGAGAAAAAGGTATAATCTTTTGCTTTGGGATGAAAAGTTTTATATATATATTTAAGTTTTATATATATTTATATATAAATATATATTTATATATATAATAACTTATATATGTGTTTTATATATATTTAACATATATATATATATATATATATATATATATATATATATATATATATATATATATATATATATATGTGTGTGTGTGTGTGTGTTAAATCCAATTGGTCCAAAGCTTCAATTAGGTTCACTGTCTCCCTGTTTAGTTTCTGTTTTCCTGATCGGTCCATTGATGAGAGTGGAGTGTTGAAGTCACCCACAATTATTGTGTTATGCGCAATATGTGCTTTGAGCTTTATTAAAGTTTCTTTTATGAATGAGGGTGCCCTTGTATTTGGAGCATAGATGTTCAGGATTGAGAGTTCTTCTTGTTGGATTTTCCCTTTGACCAGCAAGAAGTGACCTTCCATGTCTCTTTTGATGACATTAGGTTGAAAGTCAATTTTTTTCTGATATTAGAATGGCAATTCCAGCTTGTTTCCTGAGACCATTTGCTTGTAGAATTGTCTTCCAGCCTTTTACTCTAAGGTAGTTTTTGTCTTTGACACTGAGGTGTGTTTCCTGTATGCAGCAAAATGTAGGGTCCTGTTTACATAACCAGTCTGTTAGTCTGTGTCTTTTTATTGGGGAATTGAGTCCATTGATGTTAAGAGATATTAAGGAGTAGTGGTTATTGCTTCCCATCATTTTTTATGTTAATTTTATACATGTGTTGTTATCTTCTTTGGGGTTTGATGAAAGAAGCTTAATATCCTGTTTTTTTTTCCAGGGTATAGTTTCCCTCGTTGTAATGGTGTTTTCCCCCTATTATCCTTTGTAGGGCTGGGTTTGTGGAAAGATATTGTGTAAATTTGGTTTTGTCATGGAATATCTTCGTTTCTCCATCTATAGTGATTGAGAGTTTCGCTGGGTATATTAGTCTTGGCTGGCATTTGTGTTCTCTTAGAGTCTGCATGAGCTCTGCCCAGGATGTTCTAGCTTTCATGGTCTCTGGTGAGAAGTCTGGTATAATTCTTATAGGTCTTCCTTTGTAAGATACTTGCCCTTTTTCTCTTACTGCCCTAAATATTCTCCCTTTGTTTAGTACATTTGGGGTTTTGATTATTATGTGACGGGAGGCAGTTCTGTTCCGGTCCAGTCTGTTTGGAGTTCTATATGCTTCTTGTATATTCATGGGCATCTCTCTCTTTAGGTTAGGGAAGTATTCTTCCATAATTTTGTTGAAGATATTTGCTGGCCCTTTAAGTTGTAAATCTTCACTCTCATCAATGCCTATAATCCTTAGATTTGGCTTTCTCATTGTGTCCTGGGTTTCCTGGATGTTTTGGGTTACAAGCTTTTTGCATTTTGCATTTTCTTTGACTATTGTGTCCATGGTTTCGATATTATCTTCAGCATCTGAGATTCGTTCTTCTGTCTCTTGTACTCTGTTGTTGATATTTGCATCTATGATCTCTGATTTCTTCCCAAGGTTTTCTATCTCCAAAGATGTCTCCCTTTGTTCTTTCTTAGTTGTTTCTACTTCTGTTTTCAGATCCTGGAAGGTTTCGCTCAGTTCCTTTACTTGCTTGTTTGTGTTTTCCTCTAATACTTTGAGAGATTTTTGTGTTTTCTCTTTCATGACTTCTCCCTGTTAATCAAACTTCCCCTGTATTTTTTAAAGTGAATTTTGCATTTCCTCCTTATTGGCTACAAACTTCTGACCCATATTGTCCTGAATTTCTTTAAGTGATTTTTGTGTTTCCCTTGTAAGGGCTTCTAGCTTTTGATCATTTTTCTCCTGAATTTCTTTAAGAGATTTATTTATGTCCTTCATGTGTTCCTCTAACTGCATCATGACCAGGGATTTTAAATCTAACTCTTGTTTTTCTGGTATGTTGAGGTATCCAGGACTTGCTATTGTTGGAGAATTGGGTTCAGATGCTGCCATAATGCCTTGGTTTCTGTTAGCAACATTCCTACGCTTGCCTTTAGCCATCTAGTTCTCACTGGTGTTAGATGGTCTTATTGTCACTGGCTGGTGCCACAACCTATTGTGGACCTTTAGGGCTATTTCCAAGACACTAGATGACTGGGTTTCCTTTGGCACAGATTACTGATATGCTCCTTTCCTCTTTTGTGCCTTTGGAGCCCTGCTCAGTCTTGCCTCAGGAAATGTTATACTTGGGTTGTCAAGGTGAACCAGGTGTTCTCAGATTGCTGTTATGGAGCAAAGATGGTGAGTGGGGGGGGTCACTCCCTCTGTTGATTCTCACGTAGGATACAGGCCCTACGACTGACTGGCTTGCAGATAAACCACCCATGTTCTCAGGTCCTGAGCTCAGGCAGACCCCTGGAGATTTGCACCCCCAGAGATCTTAAGCTCAGGATAATACAGTACCTAGTGATGTTTTTCTGCCCTGGGAGGCCATCTTGGAGTAGCTCCCTCTGCTGTTCTCCGCAAAGGATACAGGCCCCACGACCTACCAGCTGGGAGATGAACCACCTGTGTGCTCAGGTCCTGGGCACAGGCAGACCTCTGGCTGTTTGCACCCCCAGAGATTTAAAGTTCGGTGTGATACAGTACCTAGTGACACTCTTCTGCTCCAGCAGGCAGCAAATATGGGTGCAGGGATTCTCTCCCTCTGCTGGTCTCCAGGCAGGACACAGGCTCCATGCCCAGTGGACTGACAGATGAACCACATATGTGTTCAGTTCCTGAGTGCAGGCAGACCCCTGCTGGCTTGCACCCCCAGAGATTTAAAGATCAGGGTGATACAATACCTAATGAAGCTCTTCTGCTCTGGCAGGCAGCAAATATGGCTGCAGGGATTCTCTCCCTGTGCTGGTCTCCAGGCAGGACACAGGCCCCATGCCCGGAGGTCTGGCAGATGAACCTCCTATTTGCTCAGTTCTTGAGTGCAGGCAAACAGCTGGTGGCTTTCACCCCCAGAGATCTAAAGCTCGGGGCGATACAGTACCTAGTGAAGCTCTTCTGCCCTGGCTGGCAGCTAATATGGCCACGGGGATTCTCTCCCTGTGCTGCTCTCCAGGCCAGCTAAGATTAAAAACTCAGGAGACAGCAGGTGTTGACAGAAAGAGGAACACTCCTCCACTGCTGATGGGGTTGCAAGCTGGTACAACCACTCTGAAAATCAGTCTGGTGGTTCCTCAGAAAACTGGGCATTACACTTCTGGAGGACTCTGCTATACCACTCTTGGGTATATACCCAGAGGATTTCCCAGCATGTAATAAGGATACATGCACCACTATGTCCATAGCAGCCCTATTTATTTATTTATTTATTTTTTTTTTGTCTTTTTTTTTTATTTGATATAATTTATTTACATTTCAAATGATTTCCCCTTTTCTAGCCCCCCCCCACTCCCCGAAAGTCCCGTAAGCCCCCTTCTCTTCTCCTGTCCTCCCTCCCACCCCTTCCCAGTTCCCCGTTCTGGTTTTGCCAAATACTGTTTCACTGAGTCTTTCCAGAACCAGGGACCACTCCTGCTTTCTTCTTGTATCTCATTTGATGTGTGGATTATGTTTTGGGTATTCCAGTTTTCTAGGTTAATAACCACTTATTAGTGAGTGCATACCATGATTCACCTTTTGAGTCTGGGTTACCTCAGCAGCCCTATTTATAATAGCCAGAAGCTGGAAAGAACCCAGATGTCCCTCAATGGAGGAATGGATACAGAAAATGTGGTATATATACACAATGGAGTACTATTCAGCAATTAAAAACAATGAATTCATGAAATTCTTAGACAAATGGATGGAGCTGGAGAACATCATACTATGTGAGGTAACCCAGTCTCAAAAGATCAATCATGGTATTCACTCACTAATAAGCAGATATTAACCTAGAAAATTGGAATACCCAAAACATATTCCACACACCAAATGATGTCCGAGTAGAATGGAGGAGTGGCCCCTGGTTCTGGAAAGACTTAGTGCAGCAGTATAGGGGAATACCAGAACAGGAAATTGGGAAGGGGTGAATGGAGGACAGGTGGAGGGAAGAGGGCTTATGGGACTTTTGGGGTGTGGGGAGCAAGGAAAGGGGAAATCATTTCAAATGTAAATAAAAATATATCAAATTTTAAAAAAAGAAAATAAAAAAAAAGTCTCCAGTCAGCTGCTGTTTCTGAGCAAGGCCTCTATGATCCCAGCGGGTCCATGGAAAATGTCAGCTAGTCTCCTTCTGGCCTACAACAGCAGTGTTGTCTTTCTTTCCTCCTAGAGATAAGCCTGTGGAATGACCATAAATGGAGTATAGACCCCTGGCATGGGGAAGTATGCACCTACGATATATATATATATATCATCAGAAGAAGGAGGGGAGGTAATGTACATATTAACCCTGTACAGTTTGGTTGGCAGCATACTAGCAGTCTAATGCTAAAACCCTAGGAAAGAGGAAAAGGTGTTAAGGGAATTTTAGTCTTGGAAAGAATCATTTAATTGGGGAGGCACCTGTTTTGCATTAAGGAAACAGAAGGAAGAGTTGGGAGTTTATCTGCCTTAGTTAGCTGAGGAAGAAAATACCATGTTAACTATGTATCTGGGATAGGCACTAAGAGCTTGTCTGTAAAATAGAACTGACCTAAGTAGATAAAAGCAATTTATCAGCTAAGAATAAAATAATGCTTATCAACATATTCAGTTTGGAGGTAGATCAAATTTGATGTTTTGATACTCAAAAAAAGTTTTAGACAGATTGAAAAATTTTAGAACAATTTTGGGTTTAAAAGCACAAATATTGGTTTTTTTTTTGTTTGTTTGTTTTTTGTTTTTTTGGTTTTTTTTTAGACAGGGTTTCTCTGTACAGCCCTGGTTGTCCTGGAACTCACTCTGTAGACCAGGCTCGTCTCAAACTCAGAAATCTGCCTGCCTCTGCCTCCCAAGTGCTTGGATTAAAGGCGTGTGCCACCACCGCCCAGCAACAAATATTGTTTTAGGTATTCCTGTTAGGGAGAAAAACAAGCATTTAAACAAAGAAGCATGAAATTTCGTGGTTAAAATGTACATTGTTTCAGGTGTTCCAGTTAGGAAGAAGAACAAATATTTTTAAAAAGAAGTATGAAAGTTTTGAGATTTGGCTGAGCTGTGTTGTTCTGAGGTGTATTGTGTTCATTATTTTTTATTTGGCAGACCTCTCCTACCCAGGTGGAGTGTGGGGTGGGGGGGCACTACCGTGAATAAAATGGACTTCTTGTCTGGTCTCTGTGGGAGAGGATGAACCTAGTCTAACAGAGGCAAGAGGTGCTAGTATTGAGGGATAATCAAGGGTGACCTTCATCTTTTCAGAGGAGAATGGGAGGGAAACCAGGAAAGAGGGTATTGATAATCATGTCAGAGTAGAGAGAATGCCTTAGCACACTCATCATGGCAATAGAAGAATCAGAACACTCCAATGGTAGGTTGGTCTACAGAAGGAGTAAAAGTGATGTTTAACATGTAGTAAAAGTAGGAATCACCATAATTCCTATCCACTACTCCCTTTCCCATCACACAAGCTACCAGTGACCTGGAGACAGGCTAGATTATATAGGAAATGGAATGTTGAATAAAAGATGGACTCAGCACACATGGTATGTACTCCCTGATAAATAGATACTAGGCAAAAAGCTTGGAATACCCACAATATTACTCACAGACCATGTGAAGTTCAAGAAGAAGGAAAACCAAAATGTAGATCTTTCACTCCTACTTAGAAGGGGGAACAGAATAATCACAGGAGGTAGAGGGAGGGAATGACTTGGGAGGGAGAGAGGAGAGTTGAGGGAAAAAATGAAACAGTGACAGGATCAGGTGTGGGAGGAGACATGGCAGAAATACAGAGGGTTTAGAAAATTAAATGAAGTATGTACCAGTGGGGGATAGGGAACTGGCGGTAGCCACTAGAAAGTCTCAGATGCCTGAAAAGCAAGAGCTCCCCGATACAACCAGGATGACATTAGCTGAAATGCCCAACAAATGGGAGAGAAAACCTATAGTGACCATATCCAGAGGTTAGGCATGGTACACAGTTGAGGAATGAGGCCATCCACCCATCTCAAAAATATTAACCCACAATTGTTCCTGTCTAAAGGAAATGCAGGGACAAAGAGTGGAGCAGAGACTGAAGGAAAGGCCATCCAGAGACTGCCCCACCTGGGGATCCATCCCTTATGCAACCACCAAATCCAGACATTATTGATGATGCCCAGAAAAGCATGCTAACAGGAACCCAGTATGGCTGTCCACTGAGAGGTTTTGTCAGAGCCTGACCAATACAGAGGCAGATGCTCACAGCCAACCTTTTGACTGAGCACAGGGAACCCAAAGGAAGAGTTAGGGGAAATTGAAGGAGCTGAAGGGGTTTGCAACCCCATAGGAAGAACAACAATATCAACCAAGAACCCCAGAGCTTCCAGAGACTAAACCACCAACCAAAGAGTACACATGGATTGACTCATGGCTCCAGCGGCATATGTGGCAGAAAATTGCCTGACCTGGAATCAATGGGATGGGAGGCCCTTGGTCCTGTGGAGGCTCTATTATTCAGTGTAGGGGGATGCAAGGGAGGTGAGCCAGGAGTCTCACCTGGTGGGTAGGGATACTCCCTCATAAAATCAGGGATGAGGGGGCAATGAGATAGGTGAATTGCAGAGAAGAAACAGGGAAGGGGATAACATTTGCAAATTAAATAGAATAACTAAAAAAAAAAAATGGTCTCCACAATCCTGTTTCCATGAGGTGTTCATTCATCATGGGATGGGACTTCACAGGATACAGCTATTTTTTGAGTTAGGATCTTTTAAGTAAAACCACCTTCATTGTTTGTATGTAACCAAATCAGTTGACCAAGTTATACTCGTGTGTAGTCATTGCTTTGTCTTTCCTTGGTATTCTAAGGTATACAGGCATTTGTTTACATACCCCTTATTAAACCATAAGACTTTCCTTATGATAAAGGGAACTTGTACATTCTGTTAACAAAATAACTTTTTTTGGCGGGGGGGGGGGGAGGGGGGGGGAAGAAAAGAGTTTATTTAGGTTATAATTTCACATCATTCTTTTTCATTGAAGGAAGTCCAGACAAATACTCAAACAGGCCAGGATCCCAAAGGAATGAATGATACAGAATCCATGGAAGAGTTCACTGAATATGGAACTCATTAACCGACAAGATTTACAGTTCATTCAGGCCTTGTCTTCAAGTCCCAATGCTATTCTACTAAATCTGCCTTTGTTGAGTAGGTGCTGAATATCTACTCTCAGATAATCCAAATAAGGCTGAACCAAGTTGTTAGAACCTTAATTGGCTGTTACAAAAATGTCTCTCAGAGGTTTCCAAAGAGACTTCACAGAGAAGAACTTAGGCTGTGAGTGTGAAGGGTAACATGACCTTGGTTGGACTGTAGACTGAATAAAAGCGGTTGGGATGAACTAACTACCAACATTTATCCTTGTCTGTCTGCCTGCCTTGCACTGCAACTAGCCACCTTACACTGTTGCCACCATGGCTTCCCCATTAAGATAGACAGATCCTCTTATACAGTGCACCAAAATGATTCCCTATTGATGAGATTCACTCTCAGTATTAGGGCCTTTATTCTAAGGGATGGTGTTCTGAATTGAGTAAAGGGGGAAAGGAGAAAGCAAGTTGAGCTCCAACAATCTTATCTCTGCTTCCTGATTAGAGCCACAAAATGTGAGCGACTGCCACACCATGCAAGTTTATTGTATGTATTCATAGTCTTCTATGGAAGCTGATTTTTCTTTATAACTAAAACAAGCAAAAACAAGTAAATAAAATAACTTTTAAGATTAGCCGTCATCTTACATTTTTAAGGTATATGGCTATAAAAATTAAACAGTTTTTTTTTAAGTTACAAGATTAAGACAGAAAAGAGAAGAAAATGTGATAACAAGAACAGAAGTCAGGATTGTAATATTTCTGATGTTCAAGAGGTAGGAGGCATGAACAAAGTAGCTGAAACAATTTCTAGGATCAGGGAATGGTGAGGAAATAAATTCTCACCTAGAGACATGTAGAAGTGAAGGGACTTGACTATATCTAAATTTCAACCCATAAAGATACACACCTTAGCATTAAGCCAAAAAGACAATGTATTGTTTAAAACATTGTCCATTTAATATTTTCTTCAGCAGCAACTGCAAACTCTTGAACTGACCCTGGTAAAATGTGTTTTTTGTGTTGATTTAATTTTTACTTTTGTTACAAATAGTAATTAGTTCTCTTAACTTCCTGATAGCCCTCCTACCAGATTCCAGCCCAGCCTATTCAAAACTTGCTCCCAAGCATTCCTCCCTCAGTTCCCTATCTGTGTGCTTACACAAGCCCTTCTCCCAGTTTTCCCAGTAATAGAAGCTCCAAACTATAACAGCTCTTCTAGTCTATCTGTTCAGTTCATCCTCTCCTGTCTGAACTGTCAACAACTCTGTTCTCACTGTGCTATCCCAATTCACGTTCAGTTATCTCCTAACTCTCTTTTCTAGCTCAACTCAGCTTCTGGTTCAACAGTCTCTCTTTCTTTTTTCCAAAAGAACAAAAAAATGTTCAATTTAATGTAAACCCCCTAACATATAAGCACCCAGCCCAATTATGAACAATATAGATTTCTACAGCACAGCATAAGCTAGCTTGCTTTTTCTTTTTTTTTTCTTTTTTTTTTGACTTTGTTGGTATTCTTTTTTTTTTTTTTATTTTCTATACTGTATGTTTACATTCCAAATGATTTTCCCTTTCCAAGTTTCCCCCTTCCCATAAGTTCCCTAAGCACTCTTCCCTCTGCCCATTCTCCTATCATCCCCCTCCTACTTCTCTTATTTTCACTCTGCTCAATCTCATTTCTTCCTGCATCAACCATCTTCTCTAATCCTACAATTTGACCATACTCTTCTCTCACCTGGACCCTAATTTTTATCTGCTTCTGACGGCTTTTTATATCTCCTGCTTCCAGAAGTCCAAGAGGTAACCAAAACTGAAAGTCATAGGACCAAGCAGATCTCTTAAAGGGCCAGTGGACTAGAAATTAGGGATCATTTAAAGGGCCAGGTATACAAAATAAGTCATACTATGCCCTATCTGTTCTATTTCTTCTTAAATTTATCTCATTATGCATTATTTGGTATGAATTAAGGTCCCATACAGAGTTATGATTATGTTTCTTCAGATTTTCTTTTCTTTCACTTTAATCACTTTTGGGGGCATTGAATTCATTCTTCTGCAGCATAAATATAGTCTTGGATCTTTTTGGTCAACTTTTAATACCTATTATTGGATTTTATAATTCCTGAATGGTTTTTGATTCCTTAATAATTTTGTTCCTTTATGATTTCCTTAGGCATTTTTATTTTGCTGTTTTATGAGGGTTTCTTTTGCATTAACAGGGGTTGAACCTGTAGTTTCATCCATGTCAGACAAGCATCGTATCAACTCATCTATACTTGTAGTTTTTTCCTTAGTTTTTAAGAATAAAATTAAACAGCTTGCTTGAAGTTTTCAAATTACTGTTTAGGGCTTGTATGTTTCTGTTCATTTCTTCCACAAATGTAGCTTTTTTTTTGTTTGTTTGTTTCTTTACTTACTTTAATATTTTTTTCAGAACAGGATAGTTCGTTTCACATCTAACACACTAATGCTTTATTTTTGTATTAAGTCACTTCCCCTGTTCCTGTAGCAAAATACCTCAACAAAACTTAAAGAAAGATTTATTTTGCATCATATCTTGTAGGTAAAGTCTATCACTGCAAGGAAGGCATGGCAGTGAGAGCACAAGGAAATATATTTTTTAATTTTTTTAAGCCCACAGTCATAAAGCAAAACAGGAATACTGGTGCTCAGCTGACATTCGCTTTTCCCCCTTTTCATTCAATTAAGGACCCTGCCCTTGGAATGGTGCCAAACACATTCATTGTACGTCTTCCTGTTTCAGTTAAACTTCTCTGAAAACAAACCCCTAGCCTGCTCAGAGTTGCTTTCTTTAAGGAGGTCCAAATTCAGTCAAGGAGACAAGGAAGATTAGCCATCATATTATTGCTGTGTACCCATATATGTTCATGATTATTTACATAGCACATTACTGCGATAATTTTCGCACTGCTCTTCTCTTTGGTATACAACAGTAGAGGTTTCTCTTGTTTTCAGTTTAAGACTGGAACCCTTAATATTCACATTAGCGTCATTATAAATTTAATGATCAGCAAATGATTGTTCACAAGTTGTCCATGAAAAACTTCTACTCTTTGCCAACACATCTTTGTTAGAAGGCATGTTTTCACACATTACGGATTTGGAAAAAAGACCAAAACAAAAACAAAACATGTTTTTGGCCGTACAAAGTCACAAGGACAGATAGAGGCAAACAACTTGTGCCTTTTCTTTGTAGTGCATGTACATAATATTGCAAATGCACATTAAAATCCTGAGACTGTTTGGAAATTTTCTTGTGGTCTACTTATCTTGGATTGACATTTAAATTCCCATTCAGAAAATTTTATGTCCCAACTGAAATCACAGCTGTAGGCAGCTGAGGTTTTCTCAGCAATTTGTGTTTTTACTTTGTTTGGCAAGGCTCTATGCTATAGGCCACACAGTTTTCAGTGAGCTGAGCTGGGAGGTGGTAAAAATGGTAAAAACCAGCACACTGAGACAGGTTTTTTAAAGAAGCTGACAGGTCAGAACCTAAACTGTTCTCTTGACATTTTTTCTAACTCAGAAAAGTCCCTGTTTTGCCAAGATCTGAAGTACTACCCCGTCTAATTTTATTAGGTTTTCCATTCTATCTCATTCTTACCAACATCTAGTATTATTTTCTATTGACTATTTGGAAATTTTTTTACAGTTACATCTTGAAATTTTTGCACATAACGTTTATTTGTTGAATAAATGAATATTTGTCAATATGTACATAACCACAAAGAGCGAGTACTAGATTGAGAGCAAAATATTTGGGTTCTAAAATGCAAAGCCACTTACCAGCTGGGAGGGGTCCGGCAGAGAGCTGAACCCGAGTGCAGCTTCCTGGACTGTAAGCTGTACAGATCTGCTTGGCCGCCACGCAGGCTTATTGCAAGGTTCGAATGCAGAAACGTGTGAAAGTGCTGTGAACACAAGTGGGAGTGGATGTAACATGGAACGGCAATTACACTTCAAGCTGAGGAACATATCTCAACCTTGGATTGTACTGATATAGTCAACAGAAAGCGGCAGGGTGGCGATAAGCTGGCCGCTGATGAGAACAAGAGGCTATTCTTCAGAGGGGAAAGAAGTCTACAGTATTCTGCAACCTGTTACCCCAATGAGTCTGTCTCCAGATTTTATGATGTCAGAGACCAACCAATAACTCTCTTGAAGAAGCTCCAGGTCCAGATGTTCCTCGTTTATTTACATGTGAAATGGGTTGTATACAGTTGCGGTGGTAGAGGGTACACCCGCAACAGGAGCAAGACCTTTCAAGGAACTGAATGTTGACTACAGTCTAGCATACAAGTCTCTATATACACACATGGATTTCTTGATTTTTCATTTGTTTTTGAGACATTATATTACTATGTACCACCACTGACTGGACTTGAATTTAGAGACCTCTCAAATTCTGTCTTCTAAGTGCTAAGATTAAAGGTGCATGCAACCATTTCTGGCTTACTTGTACTATCTTAAAAACAAAACAAAACAAAACAAAATTCACTCACATAATACATCTAATTGCAGTTTCCTCTGTGTCTGCCACTCATCCCATTCCCACTCCTACACTCCCTCCCTCAGACCCACTGTTCCTTATTTTCACTTAATAAAAGAGCAGGCCTCACAAGGATATCAAATGAACAAGGCATACATAACAAGATGCAGTAAGTCTGTATCAAACTTGGGCAAAGAAACTCAGTGGGAAGAAAAGGTCCCAAGAGAAGGCAAATTAGACATGCCACTCCCACTGTTAGGAGTTGAACAAAAACCTCAAGCTAAACAAACATAAAGAGATGACTCAATTGTAACAGCTAGACTCACAATCAAAATAAACTATTGAACTTTTAGTATATTGTTTTCAATTTTTTAGTGTTTCTTCTAAACATATAACAATATTATCTATTCATATGTACATATATTTATACTTTGATGAAATATAGAAATTTGTATTCATCCAGGTCACATTATTCTACATGTTTACTTTTAAGTACTTGCTATATATTCACTGAGTGCCACTTCAAGTAGCATTAAATTTTACTATCAAGAAACACAATCTATTATATTATACTACAGATGGACTGTTTTCCTTCAGAAATGAGGAATCTACTGTTACTCAAGTCATTGTTCATCTATAAGTAATGGTTTTTATTCTGTAATTATTTTCAGAAGTTTTATTTTACTTAATCTTAAGCAATTAGACTATGTTAGCTAGACAATGGTTTCTTCATTGTTTAATATTATTTAAAATTCAATAAACACTTTACTATTTGAATTTATGCCATTAATCTTGTTTAGGTCATATTTGGTTGAATAAAATTTTCTCTTGTGTTCTACGTATTTAGTGACAGAGAAAATAGAACTTCAATTATTTTCCTTAGAATTATAAGAGTTTTATCCACTGTTTTTGGTCTATTTTCTCTCCTTTGCTCATATTAACTAAATTTTTATTTTCTAATTTAAAGCCTACTTAATCTTTTTCTTTAATCTTCAAACTGTTGAGCCCACATGTTTTATATTCACTAAATTTAATGTAGTTTTCAAGTCTATAAATTCTTCTTGCTTTTTTTATTTCACATGTGTTTATTATATTTTATATTACTTTAGGTTAGCATACTGGACTTCATCATAATATATTTGCAATTATACATTTTTTCTGAATCATTAACCATCCACCACTACTATAGCTCTTTGGCATGAGTTAGATCTCTCCCCTTTCAATTAATCACACATTTTACTTTCCTTTTACATGCATTTTAATACACTATTTTTTTCCTACTGCCTTTAAAATCTGTTCTTTCCCTCTCATGAGCCCCTTTTAGTTTTGTGATTTACAAATATACATATGTAGAAACACACTTTCACACACACACACACACACACATTCACACATGTTCCATATAAGAGAAAACATGGTTTTCATCATTCTGAGACTGTTTTATATAACTTGGCATAATGATTTTAATTGCATTCAATTTTCTCAAATTCCACAATCTCATTTTTTATTACAGCTGCATAAAATTCTAATATTTGCATATATGATGTTTTCTATATTTCATTGTTGATATGTATTGTGTTAGTTACTGTTCTTTTGCTCCTGTGAAGAGTATGAGCAAATCAAATTATAGAAAGAAAAATTTCATTGTGGCACTTGCTAACATTTTCAGAGGATTAGAGTTCATGATGATAATGGTGGGAAGCAAGGCATCAAGCATTCAGTTAGAGTAGTAATTGGGAGTTTACATCCAATACAAAAGAAGCAAGGAGAAAGAGAGAGAGAGAGAGAGAGAGAGAGAGAGAGAGCAAGACAGAGAGACAGAGAGAGAGGGGAGAGGGAGGAGAAAGGGGAGAAGGAGGGGAGGGGAGAGGGAAAGGAGAGGGAAGCGAGGGGGGAGAGAGAGGGGAGGGGAAAAGGAGGGGAAGGCGAGAGGGAGGGGAGGAGAAAGGGAGGGGGAAGGAAGGGAAAGGGAGAGATGGAGAGGGGGAGGGAAAGATGGAGGGGGAGAGAGAGAAAGGGTGGGGGAGGGAAAGAAAGGGATGGGGAGGGAGAGAAAGGGAGGAAGGAGAGAGAGAGAAAGAGAGAGAGAGAGAGAATGAGAGAGAGAGAGAGAGAGAGAGAGAGAGAGAGAGAGAGAGAGACAGGGAAAGGGAGGGGGGAGAGAGATGCCTGCAGTGATAGACATCCTCTAATTCTTACAAACAGTTAACCAGTTAGGAGGTAATCATTCAAGGATATGAACCTAGACTGGTTCTATTACACAGATATTTTTCTTTCAGGAGGTTTTGCTTTTATTCACAGATTAAAAACTAACATAAACATATATTTTGTGTTGCTTTCTAAAATAGAGTAGCTTGGTAGAAGATTCACTATATCGAATCACTCTCTCTCAATTTATGTTGCTACATATCGTTTCTTTTTTTTTTTATTTTCTACATTCTTTGTTTACATTCCAAATGATTTCCCCTTCCCAGGTTCCCCCTCCCATAAGTCCCATAAGCCCTCTTCCCTCCACCCATTCCCCAATCAAATCCCTCTCACTTCTTTGTCCTGGTAATCCACTACAATGCTACAACAAGCCTTTCCAGGACCAGGGCCCTCTACTTCCTTCTTCTTGGGAATCATTTGATACTTGAATTGTGTCTTGAGCATTCAGAGCTTCTAGGCTAATATCCACATATCAGTGACTGCATTCCATGTATGTTCTTTTGTGACTGGGTTACCTCACATAGGATGATATTTTCCAACACCAACAATTTGCCTAAGAATTTCATGAATTCATTGTTTTTAATAGCTGTGTAGTATTCCATAGGGTAAATATACCATATTTTCTGTATCAATTCCTCCATTGAGGGACTTCAGGATTCTTTCCAGCTTCTGGCTATTATAAATAGGGCTGCTATGAACAGAGTGGAGCATTTGTCCTTATTACATGCCGGGGAATCCTCTGGGTATATGCCCAAGAGTGGTAAAACGGGGTCCTCCGGAAGTGTCATGCCCAGTTTTCTTAGGAACTGCCAGACTGATTTCCAGAGTGGTTGTACCAGCTTGCAATCCCACCAGCAGTGGAGGAGTGTTCCTCTTTCTCCACATCCTTGCCAACATCTACTGTCTCCTGAGTTTTTAACCTTAGCCATTCTGACTGGTGTGAGGTGAAATCTTAGGGTTGTTTTGATTTGCATTTCCCTAATGACTAATGATGTTGATCATTTCTTTTTTTAAAATTTATTGATATATTTATTTACATTTCAAATGATTTCCCCTTTTCTGGACCCCCACTTCCCGCAAGTCCCATCAGTCCCCTTCCCTCCCCCTGTTTTCCCACCCAACCCTTCCCATTTCCCTGTTCTGATTTTGCTCTATACTGCTTCACTGAGTCTTTCCAGAACAAGGGGCCAGTCCTCCATTCTTCGTGTACCTCATTTGATGTGTGGATTATGTTTTGGGTATTCCAGTTTTCTAGGTTAATATCCACTTATTAGTGAGTGCATACCAAGATTCATCTTTTGAGTCTGGGTTACCTCACTTAGTATGATGTTCTCCAGCTCCATCCATTTGCCTAAGAATTTCATGAATTCATTGTTTCTAATGGCTGAATTGTACTCTATTGTGTATATATACCACATTTTCTGCATCCACTCTTCTGTTGAGGGATACCTGGGTTCTTTCCAGCATCTGGCAATTATAAATAGGGCTGCTATGAACATAGTGGAACATGTATCCTTATTACATGCTGGGGAATCTTGTGGGTATATGCCCAGGAGTGGTATAGCAGGATCTTCTGGAAGTGAGGTGCCCAGTTTTCTGAGAAACCGCCAGACTGATTTCCAGAGTGGTTGTACCAATTTGCAACCCCACCAGCAGTGGAGTAGAGTTCCTCTTTCTCTACATCCTCGCCAACACCTGCTGTCTCCTGAATTTTTAATCTTAGCCATTCTGACTGGTATAAGGTGAAATCTCAGGGTTGTTTTGAGTTGCATTTCCCTAATGACTAATGAAGTTGAGCATTTTTTAAGATGTTTCTCTGCCATCCGAAGTTCTTCAGGTGAGAATTCTTTATTTAACTCTGTACCCCATTTTTTTATAGGGTTGTTTGGTTTTCTGGAGTCTAACTTCTTGAGTTCTTTATATATATTGGATATTAGCACTCTATCTGATGTAGGATTGGTGAAGGAAGATCTTTTCCCGATGTGTTGGTTGCCGATTTGTCCTTTTGATGGTGTCCTTTGCCTTACAGAAACTTTGTAATTTTATGAGGTCCCATTTGACAATTCTTGATCTTAGAGCATAAGCTATTGGTGTTCTGTTCAGAAACTTTCTCCCTGTACCGATGTCCTCAAGGGTCTTCCTCAGTTTCTTTACTATTAGCTTCAGAGTGTCTGGCTTTATGTGGAGGTCCTTGATCCATTTGGATTTGAGCTTAGTACAAGGAGACAAGGATGGATCAACTCGAATTCTTCTGCATACTGACCTCCAGTTGAACCAGCACCATTTGTTGAAAAGGCTATCTTTTTTCCATTGGATGTTTTCAGCCCCTTTGTCCAGGATCAAGTGGCCATAGGTGTGTGGGTTCATTTCTGGATCTTCAATCCTGTTCCATTGATCCTCCTGCCTGACACTGTACCAATACCATGCAGTTTTTAACACTATTGCTCTGTAGTATTGCTTGAGGTCAGGGATACTGATTCCCCAGAATTTCTTTTGTTGCTGAGAATAGTTTTAGCTATCCTCGGTTTTTTGTTATTCCAGATGAATTTGATAATTGCTCTTTCTAACTCTGTGAAAAATTGAGTTGGGATTTTGATCGGTATTGCATTGAATCTGTATATTGCTTTTGGCAAATGGCCATTTTAACTATATTGATCCTGCCGATCCATGAGCATGGGAGGTTTTCCCATTTTTTGAGGTCTTCTTCCATTTCCTTCTTCAGAGTCTTGAAGTTCTTGTCATACAGATCTTTCACATGTTTGGTAAGAGTCAGCCCAAGGTACTTTATACTGTTTGTGGCTATTATGAAGGGGGTCATTTCCCTAAATTCTTTCTCAGCCTGCTTATCCTTTGAGTATAGGAAGACCACTGATTTTCTTGAGTTGATTTTATAACCTGCCACTTTGCTGAAGTTGTTTATCAGCTGTAGGAGTTCTCTAGTGGAGTTTTTTGGGTCACTTAGGTAGACTATCGTGTCATCAGCAAATAATGATAGTTTGACTTCTTCCTTTCCAATTTGTATCCCTTTTACCTCCTTATGTTGTCTAATTGCCTGAGCTAGTACCTCAAGTACAATATTGAAAAGATAAGGAGAAAGTGGGCAGCCCTGTCTAGTCCCTAATTTTAGTGGGATTGCTTCAAGTTTCTCTCCATTTAGATTGATGCTGGCTACCGGTTTGCTGTATATTGCTTTAACGATGTTTAGGTATGGGCCTTGAATTCCTGTTCTTTCCAAGATTTTAAGCATGAAAGGATGCTGAATTTTGTCAAATACTTTTTCAGCATCCAATGAAATGACCATGTGGTTTTTTTCTTTGAGTTTGTTTATGTAGTGGATTTCATTGATGGATTTCCGTATATTGAACCAACCCTGCATCCCTGGGATAAAGCCTACTTGATCATGGTGGATGATCGTTTTTATGTGTTCTTGGATTCAGTTGGCAAGAATTTTATTGAGTATTTTTGCATCAATGTTCATAGGAGAAATTGGCCTGAAGTTCTCTTTCTTTGTTGGATCTTTGTGTGGTTTTGGTATCAGTGTAATTGTGGCTTTGTAGAAGGAATTGGGTAGGGTTCCTTCTGTTTCTATCTTGTTGAATAGTTTGAAGAGTATTGGTGTTAGGTCTTCTTTGAAGGTCTGATAGAATTCTGCACTGAAACCATCTGATCTTGTGCTTTTTCTGGTTGGAAGACTTTCTATGACTCCTTCTATGTCTTTAGGGGTTATGGGATTGTTTAGATGATCTATTTGGTCCTGATTTAATTTTGGTATTTGGTATCTGTCTAGGAAATTGTCCATTTCCTCCAGTTTCTCCAGTTGTGTTGAGTATAGGATTTTGTAGTAGGATCTGATGATTTTTTGGATTTCCTCAGTTTCCGTTGTAATATCTCCCTTTTCATTTCTAATTTTGTTAATTTGGATACTTTCTCTGTGCCCTTTGGTCAGTCTGGCTAAGTGTTTATCTATCTTGTTGATTTTCTCAAAGAACCAGCTCCTGGACTCATTGATTCTTTGTATGGTTCTCTTCGTTTCCAGTTGATTGATTTCAGCCCTGAGTTTGATGATTTCCTGTCTTCTACTCCTCCTGGGTTAAATAGCTTCTTTTTGTTCCAGGGCTTTCAGGTGTGTCATTAAGTTGGTAGTATATGTTCTCTCCATTTTCTTTTTGGAGGCACTCAGCGCTATGAGTTTTCCTCGTAGCACTGCTTTCATTGTGTCCCAAAGATTTGGGTATGTTGTTCAGCCTCCATGTGTATGTGGGCTTTCTGTTGTTTTTGTTTTGTTGCTATTGAAAACCACTCTTACACCTTAGTTATCTGATAGGAGGCATGGTATTAGTTCGATCTTCTTGTATTTGTTGAGGTCTGTCTTGTGACCACTTATATGGTCGATTTTGGAGAAGGTACCATGAGGTGCTGAGAAAAAGAAAAAGGTATATTCTTTTGCTTTAGGGTGAAATGTTATATATATATATATATATATATATATATATATATATATATATATATATATATATATATATATATATCTGTTAAATCTAATTGGTCCAAAGCTTCAATTAGTTTTACTGTGTCACTGTTTAGTTTCTGTTTTCCTGATCGGTCCATTTAGGAGAGTGGAGTGTTGAAGTCCCCCACAATTATTGTGTTAGGTGCAATATGTGCTTTGAGCTTTAATAAAGTTTCTTTTACGAATGAGGGTGCCCTTGCATTTGGCGCATAGATGTTCAGAATTGAAAGTTCTTCTTGTTGGATTTTTCCTTTGACCAGAAAGAAGTGTCTCTCATTGTCTCTTTTGATGACTTTATGTTGAAAGTCAATTTTATCTAATATTAGAATGGCTACTCTGGCTCGTTTCCCGAGACCATTGGCTTGTAAAATTGTCTTCCAGCCTTTTACTCTAAGGTAGTTTTTGTCTTTGACATTTAGGTGTGTTTCCTGTATGCAGCAAAAGATAGGGTCCTGTTTCCTTATCCAGTCTGTTAGTCTATGTCTTTTTATTGGGGCATTGAGTCCATTGTTGTTAAGAGATATTAATGAATAGAGATTATTACTTCCTGTCATTTTTGATGTTATTTTTATATTTAAGTGATTATCTCCGTTTGGATTTGATGAAGGAAGGTTACTATCTTACTTTTTCCAGGGTGTAGTTTTCCTCCTTGTATTGGAGTTTTCCTTCTATTATTCTTTGTAGAGCTGGTTTTGTGGAAAGATATTGTGTAAATTTGGTTTTGTCATGGAATATCTTGGTTTGTCCATCTATTGTGATTGAGAGTTTTGCTGGGTATAGTAGTCTTGGCTGACATTTGTGTTCCCTTAGAGTCTGAATGAGATCTGCCCAGGATCTTCTAGCTTTCATGGACTCTAGTGAGAAGTCTGGTGTGATTCTGATAGGTCTAAGTGCTTCTCAGCCATTCGAAGTTCTTCAGGTGAAAATTTAGCTCTGTACTCCTTTTTTAATAGGGTTATTTGGTTCTCTGGAGCCTAACTTCTTGCGTTTTTTGTATATATTGGATATTAGCCCTGTGTCAGATGTAGGGTTGGTGAAGATCCTTTCCCAATCTGTTGATTCCCGTTTTGTCCCACTGACAGTGTCCTTTGCCTTACAGAAACTTTATAATTTTATGAGGTTCCATTTGACAATTCTTGATCTTAGAGCATAAGTTATTGATGTTCTGTTCAGGAACTTTTCCCCTGTGCCCATGGATTCAAGGGTCTTCCCCAGTTTCTTTTCTATTAGTTTCATTGTGTCTGGTTTTATGTGGAGGTAGTGTTACATATAATTTCTAATTGATTAATGACACATATTTTTTAAAAAATTCTGTGCAGAATTTTAAGATTCAACTGTCAGAAATCCATTAATTTGTCATCCTGCTCCACTAGAATTTTTTCCCAGAAGTTCTTAGTTAAGCAAAGATCTTGAGTTAAATAATTTCCTGCATTATCTAGAAACACCCCCTCCCCAATAACAACAAACACTTACATACAAACACACAGAGACACATACACACACACAAACACACATACACACACACATATACAGAGTCTAAAAATATGAAAAAGAGGAAAAATTATCAGAGCTGATGTGGTGATGAGAGTAGATAACAGAATTTGTATACCAGTTTTGGAGAAAAATGAATATTTTTTGAGACAAGAGCTATAGATTTCTATAAGCAAATATAGCAATGGAACAAATTTTCCATAGAGGATTAGAAAAGAAATCCATATCTGCAAAGTGGCTTTAGCTGATTTTTTCTCACTTCTAGAACTGTGAAATATTGAATTATTGCTTTAAGGTTTTGAATTTTGACAATTCTTACAGGAGCCACAAGAAAATATTATTGTTCAAAATTGTTATGTCTTTAGAAGCTGTAACTTAAATATTTTTCTATAATTCCACAAAGACAAAAATATGCTTTAATAAACTTTTCAACTCAAAAGCAGTACATTCAT
This sequence comes from Apodemus sylvaticus, assembly GCF_947179515.1. NCBI lineage: Eukaryota > Metazoa > Chordata > Mammalia > Rodentia > Muridae > Apodemus > Apodemus sylvaticus. Next base: position 81,797,796 of record NC_067495.1, on the reverse strand, counting down.
CTTGGTTCTGTAAAATTCTGGGACTTTGGTTGTCTATTTATCATTGTATTAAAACATGTTTAATAGTTAATAACTGAAAAAATGTGTGCTCTTGGTCACACTTGTCTCTTCCTCAGTAAAGTCACAGAAGTAATTTAATCAGAAATACTTGTTGGGTAGCTTAACATTAGGAGTGTGAGTCTTCTTTCTAATCATTGAGTACTGACTAAGAACAGTAGTCTGATAGACAGTGTGCTATATTTTCTTTTTTGTTTGTTTGTTTTAATATTTTTTTTTATTTTTTATTTTTTATTTTTTTTTATTCGATATAATTTATTTACATTTCAAATGATTTCCCCTTTTCTAGCCCCCCCACTCCCCGAAAGTCCCGTAAGCCCCCTTCGCTTCCCCTGTCCTCCCTCCCACCCCTTCCCAGTTCCCCGTTCTGGTTTTGCCAAATACTATTTCACTGAGTCTTTCCAGAACCAGGGACCACTCCTGCTTTCTTCTTGTATCTCATTTGATGTGTGGATTATGTTTTGGGTATTCCAGTTTTCTAGGTTAATAACCACTTATTAGTGAGTGCATACCATGATTCACCTTTTGAGTCTGGGTTACCTCACTTAGTATGATGTTCTCTAGCTCCATCCATTTGCCTAAGAATTTCATGAATTCATTGTTTCTAATGGCTGAATAGTACTCCATTGTGTAGATATACCACATTTTTTGTATCCACTCTTCTGTTGAGGGATACCTGGGTTCTTTCCAGCATCTGGCAATTATAAATAGGGCTGCTATGAACATAGTAGAGCATGTATCCTTATTACATGGTGGGGAATCCTCTGGGTATATGCCCAGGAGTGGTATAGCAGGATCTTCTGGAAGTGAGGTGCCCAGTTTTCGGAGGAACCGCCAGACTGCTTTCCAGAGTGGTTGTACCAATTTGCAACCCCACCAGCAGTGGAGGAGTGTTCCTCTTTCTCCACACCCTCTCCAACACCTGCTGTCTCCTGAATTTTTAATCTTAGCCATTCTGACTGGTGTAAGATGAAATCTTAGGGTTGTTTTGATTTGCATTTCCCTAATGACTAATGAAGTTGAGCATTTTTTAAGATGCTTCTCCGCCATCCGAAGTTCTTCAGGTGAGAATTCTTTGTTTAACTCTGTACCCCATTTTTTAATAGGGTTGTTCTTAAATATACCACTAAAATTAATTTGAAATGCACACACACATACACACACACAGAGGAACTGACAGAGACAGAAAGTGACAGAGAGGCATAGGAATAGAGACAGAGAGAAACAGAGACAGAGAGAAACAAAAAGAGACAGAGAAACAGTGAGATAAATACAGACAGAAACACATTATATGTATCATGTAATACTTGACAATAAGGCTATATTTTGAGAATTACATCATTCAGTGAATTCTTTTTGTCAACAATATAGAGCATACATACCAAAACCTTGACCATATAAGTTAATAACACTATATTGCTTCTTAATATGACCAAGATATTCAGTGAACACTAGGCATGAAGTTTTTGATGGCATAGGACAGCATATTGCTCTATAATATGCATTTTTATGAGTAAAGAATTAATTTCTAAAAGTATGATAAAAAATAATTTAGTAAAATACAAATTAGGAATATAGTTATGTGTTAACATTTTAAGTTTTTATGCATTATACCTCATTGAGATGTTATACTTTTAAATGACAGAAAAAAAATACATTTTCTTCAAACAATATCAATAGTAATATAGAATTTATTGATACCAATATCAATAGAAATATAGGAATTGTTTATTAACATGTAAAGGTAGAATGGTTTACCTATAAGGAACTTGTGGGAAGTAATATTAGAAATTCAGAGATGTGTTTCTTTTAAATTTCAAGATTCATTATCATGAATGCTATCATTCTTATTTTATAAGTCTTTGTTATGTCTTTGTGAGAGGGCATAGATGTATGCATAGCTGGATGTGAGTGAATTTCAGAGAAAACCTTTCACAGTTTCTAACCTTCTACCAAGAAATCTGGGGACATGCTCCTGCTCCATTTTGCCCGTCCTAATTTTTTTTATTATTTATTTGTTTGTTTTTTATTTTATATGTATATGAGTGTCTCCATATTTGTAGGTATATTATGTACATATTTGGTGCCCTTCGAGAGAGAAAAAGGGGTTAAATCCCCTGAAACTCTTGTCACATGAAATTATGTTACCACTTTGGGTGTGGGGACTGAAACTGGATACTCTGTAAGAAAAGCAAGTGATCCTAAACATGGAGCTACCTCTCTAACCATTTGTTCTTTGTTCTACTTTTTTGCAATCATAATGCTCATATATGTGAATTTTCATGTGCTTGAGTGTGTATGATTGTTTGTAGGTAGTTAGGGTAGGGTAGGTCTATAGGTAGATAGGTATGCATATATATATATATATGCATATATTTCTGAATGTGTGTGTGTATGTGTGTGTGTGTGTTTTATGACTATGGATATGGAGAGTAACAAAAGTAATGGAAATAGCTAGTAATGTTTGGAGATCTATCTATGTGACCCCATTGGCTAACAATCAACTTCAAGAGTAGTAGCCCATTTTTGGCATTGATTTTTTTTTAAATGTTAGCCTGTGGTATTATATTGAGGCATAGTAGAACAAATTCATTTAAACTTAGTATATATGTATATTATACATTGCAGGAAGATTCTACAAGGCTACAATACTGAAAGAATGGCTAAGAAGGTCATTAGTATTATTTATTCTCTCTACTTTATACTCCCATTTCCTCAACTAATTTATCCATTCTTGTTCAATTATTATACTTTACCCATTTATACAATTGCATTTTCTGTCTTCTCCCTTGAAATTTCACTCCCTCTCAATTAATTCTATTTGTATTCTGAATGCATACATCTCTAAATATTTAAAAGCACCATCCAAAAATGAAATAAAACAGGTGAAATTTGTTTTTCTGGATTTGGGCTTTTCATTTAGAATGATTCTTTCTTGATTCACCCATTTATCTGTGAATTTCATAGCTTCATTTTTCTTTAATAAGTGAGTTACATTGTGTTGTATAAATGTATCACAGTTTTCTTATCCATTCATCAGTTGGAGGACATCTAGTTTGTTTCAATTTCCTGGCTATTGTGAATGGGACAGCAATGAACTATAGGTGCAGTAGGATATAATGTCAATTGTTTTTTTTAAATTTTTTTATTCGATATAATTTATTTACATTTCAAATGATTTCCCCTTTTCTAGCCCCTCCCACTCCCCGAAAGTCCCATAAGCCCCCTTCTCTTCCCCTGTCCTCCCTCCCACCCCTTCCCAGTTCCCTGTTCTGGTTTTGCCGAATAATGTTTCACTGAGTCTTTCCAGAACCAGGGACCACTCCTCCTTTCTTCTTGTATCTCATTTGATGTGTGGATTATGTTTTGGGTATTCCAGTTTTCTAAGTTAATAACCACTTATTAGTGAGTGCATACCATGATTCACCTTTTGAGTCTGGGTTACCTCACTTAGTATGATGTTCTCTAGCTCCATCCATTTGCCTAAGAATTTCATGAATTCATTGTTTCTAATGGCTGAATAGTACTCCATTGTGTAGATATACCACATTTTTTGCATCCACTCTTCTGTTGAGGGATACCTGGGTTCTTTCCAGCATCTGGCAATTATAAATAGGGCTGCTATGAACATAGTAGAGCATGTATCCTTATTACATGGTAGGGAATCCTCTGGGTATATGCCCAGGAGTGGTATAGCAGGATCTTCTGGAAGTGAGGTGCCCAGTTTTCGGAGGAACCGCCAGACTGCTTTCCAGAGTGGTTGTACCAATTTGCAACCCCACCAGCAGTGGAGGAGTGTTCCTCTTTCTCCACACCCTCTCCAACACCTGCTGTCTCCTGAATTTTTAATCTTAGCCATTCTGACTGGTGTAAGATGAAATCTTAGGGTTGTTTTGATTTGCATTTCCCTAATGACTAATGAAGTTGAGCATTTTTTAAGATGCTTCTCCGCCATCCGAAGTTCTTCAGGTGAGAATTCTTTGTTTAACTCTGTACCCCCATTTTTTAATAGGGTTGTTTGGTTTTCTGGAGTCTAACTTCTTGAGTTCTTTATATATATTGGATATTAGCCCTCTATCTGATGTAGGATTGGTGAAGATCTTTTCCCAATTTGTTGGTTGCCGATCTGTCCTCTTGATGGTGTCCTTTGCCTTACAGAAACTTTGTAATTTTATGAGGTCCCATTTGTCAATTCTTGCTCTTAGAGCATATGCTATTGGTGTTCTGTTCAGAAACTTTCTCCCTGTACCGATGTCCTCAAGGGTCTTCCCCAGTTTCTTTTCTATTAGCTTCAGAGTGTCTGGCTTTATGTGGAGGTCCTTGATGCATTTGGATTTGAGCTTAGTACAAGGAGACAAGAATGGATCAATTCGCATTCTTCTGCATGCTGACCTCCAGTTGAACCAGCACCATTTGTTGAAAAGGCTATCTTTTTTCCATTGGATGTTTTCAGTCTCTTTGTCGAGGATCAAGTGGCCATAGGTGTGTGGGTTCATTTCTGGATCTTCAATCCTGTTCCATTGATCCTCCTACCTGTCACTGTACCAATACCATGCAGTTTTTAACACTATTGCTCTGTAGTATTGCTTGAGGTCAGGGATACTGATTCCCCCAGATTTTCTTTTGTTGCTGACAATAGCTTTAGCTATCCTGGGTTTTTTGTTGTTCCAGATGAATTTGATAATTGCTCTTTCTAACTCTGTGAAGAATTGAGTTGGGATTTTGATGGGTATTGCATTGAATCTGTATATTGCTTTTGGCAAAATGGCCATTTTAACTATATTGATTCTACCGATCCATGAGCATGGGAGGTTTTCCCATTTTTTGAGGTCTTCTTCCATTTCCTTCTTCAGAGTCTTGAAGTTCTTGTCATACAGATCTTTCACATGTTTGGTAAGAGTCACCCCAAGATACTTTATACTGTTTGTGGCTATTGTGAAGGGGGTCATTTCCCTAATTTCTTTCTCAGCCTGCTTATCCTTTGAGTATAGGAAGGCCACTGATTTGCTTGAGTTGATTTTATAACCTTCCACTTTGCTGAAGTTGTTTATCAGCTGTAGGAGCTCTCTAGTGGAGTTTTTTGGGCCACTTAGGTAGACTATCATGTCGTCTGCAAATAATGATAGTCTGACTTCCTCCTTTTCAATTTGTATCCCTTTGACCTCCTTATAATGTCAATTGTTATATGCTCAAATTATGGGTGCACAGAAGAACTTTATGATAAAGATCTCAGAAGTATGGCAAATAAGATAAACAATGAATAAATGGGATAACTGTGGGAACTAGGGTCCAGGAGTATGTGAAGGAGACAGTCATGAACCCAGGACACATCGAGGTGCAGAGCCACAGTATTGCACAGCTGGACATGTTTTTATACAACCTTTGGACCAGTGGTGAAGTGAAACCAGTGGTGGAATAACCAACAATCTCACTGGCACTATGGAGAGATGTCAGAATGCCAGAGCATGGGAGAACTTCTGTAAAGATGGGGAAAGTAGCCACAACCCTGTTACAGGTCCATTCTAAGATTCTACAAGTTTGCTAGGATGCTTTATTTTGTGTCACACAGTATGCAAGTAGACATGGGTACCTGTTCTATTAGGGGAATATGGAAGCTTCCCTCACTGTCTTCTGGAGCCAACAAAGGTACCATAGCATGCATAATGTACTCTGAAGTATACAACCAGAATAGGAAAATCTATCAACTATTCATCTGACAGACAGTATGTACTTAGTATATAGTATTTACAAAATCTAGTATGTAGTAGAAAATGTAATCTCCCCAAAATATCCACAAAACTGAACACCAAGAAACAAAACATTGTGGCTTAGAACATAAGAATACTTAAATGACTGATAAATACATGCGAATTGGTACAACCACTCTGGAAATCAGTCTGGCGGTTTCTCAGAAAACTGGGCACCTCACTTCCAGAAGATCCTGCTATACCACTCCTGGGCATATACCCAAAAGATTCCCCAGCATGTAATAAGAACACATGTTCCACTATGTTCATAGCAACCCTATTTATAATTGCCAGAAGTTGGAAAGAACCCAGGTATCCCTCAACAGAAGAGTGGATGCAAAAAAATGTGGTATATCTACACAATGGAGTACTATTCAGCCATTAGAAACAATGAATTCATGAAATTCTTAGGCAAATGGATGGAGCTGGAGAACATCATACTAAGTGAGGTAACCCAGACTCAAAAGATGAATCATGGTATGCACTAACTAATAAGTGAATATTAACCTAGAAAACTGGAATACCCAAAACATAATCCACACATCAAATGAGGTACACGAAGAACGGAGGAGAGGCCCCTTGTTCTGGAAAGACTCAGTGAAGCAGTATAGAGCAAAATCAGAACAGGGAAGTGGGAAGGGTTGGGTGGGAAAACAGGGGGAGGGAAGGGGACTGATGGGACTTTCAGGGAGTGGGGTTCCAGAATAGAGGAAATCATTTGAAATGTAAATAAATATATCAATAAATTAAAAAAATTAATGCTAGTATATTTCTTAAAGTTTATTCATCAGTGAAATGTAAATTAGAATTACTTTGAGATCTCATTTTACTCAAGTCAGAATAGTTAAAATCAAAACAGCAAATTATTGGAAATGCTGAAGTAGGGGTGAGGAAAGGGGATTTTTTTCTGCTGAAGGGAGGGCAAGTTAGTACAGTCACTATAGAAATCAGTGCAGAGGTTTCTCCAAGAGCTAGAACTACATCTACCATATGACCCAACTACACAGGTTGTTTAAAATACTCTTGAAGTGTTTTGCTTGTGAGTAACTAGTCTTTGGAGATCATAAGAAATAATTAGGCTATGAGGTCTGCTGCCTTGTGAGACGAATTAATATTGTAACTTGTAGAGTTAAAGTAAGGATGAAAATTAGTTCACTCTCATTTTGAAAAAAAATGTGTGTTTTATGAAAAAGTGAAAGGGTAGTAGTCTATTTTTTTCTGTCTCAACAATGGTAATCTTATCAAAATATATTAAAATTTGTTTCTACTGAATTCGATGAGAGTCAGCTAATTAGTAGTTATACTAAATTAACTATTCTTTTGTAATGAAGAGAATGTTGCATTTATCTGTATTGTGTTTTGAACAAATATGACACTTATATAAATAAATACAGTTCCAAGTAGACTTATACTTGATGTACACTAACCTTGTGACTTCATATAATTTATTGATGTGTGAGACTGAAGAAACTCAGTGTGCCTAATCAGTAAGTATGCAGTAGAAAAATATAAAAATCCAGAAAATCTAGAAATTCCTGAAGCTTAAATATCTAATATTCATAAACAAAGCTTGTCTTTGGTAAATATCTTTGTTTTTCTTTTATTGTATTTTCAAAAAAATGTTGAAATTAGAAAACAAAATGTCACCCTAAATTTCTGACCAAGCCCACTCTGCCAGTCAACAGGTTCTCCAAAGCAGGGTCAAGGACTGAAAAGAAAAAGAAAAGAAAAGCACAATTAGACAAAACTGCAGCATAGCCTCAGTCTTCTGAGACTGAAGGTAGGTTTAATTTTTTTCCAATCCTCTTTTATGCCATTTTTATTACATGCAAGTGTCAAGTGGAATAGTAGTACAATGAGGAACAAGCGAGTCAGTAAACACAAAATAGTTAAGGCAATGAGCAAAGTCTGCAATTACTCCACAGTGATGATTGTTTCCAAGGGTGTGTAAGAATGGCCAAAATACCTGAGCCCACCTCCTCATCCAAGCCCAAAATCTTGCCTGAAGCCCACTTCTTTCATTCCACCCTAAGATTAAAATTCCTGTATTATTGCATTTATTTCATGTTGGAGCATCTTCTGGGAATATGCCCAGGAGTAGAATAGATGGATCCTCCCAGAAACTGGATATTATGGCATGCTGGCATGCACATATGTGTGTGTGTGTGTGTTTGTGTGTGTTTGTGTGTATGTGTGGTGTGTGGTGTGTGTAATCGCCAGCACTTAGGAGATAAGCACATTAAATTCAGAAGTTCACAGTCATAGTAGGCTACACAGAGTAGTTGAGGTTATTTTGCCACATAGAAGATATTTTCTCATGAAACAAAAACCTCACAACATATTCAGAAGTAATTTTGTATCACAGGAACTAAAAATAAGTTAGACACCAGTAATATTGAAGAAGCACCAGTAATCTAAAAAAAAAAAAAAAAAAAAAAAAAACCTCCGTACAAAGTCACCAATTATTTACTTTTAAAAATAATTGTCTTACATAAGGAGGTCAAAGGGATAAAAATTGGAAAGGAAGAAGTCAAACTATCATTATTTGCAGATGATATGATAGTCTACCTAAGTGACCCAAAAAACTCCACTAGAGAACTCCTACAGCTGATAAACAACTTCAAGAAAGTGGCTGGTTATAAAATCAACTCAAGCAAATCAGTAGCCTTCCTATACTCAAAGGATAAGCAGGCTGAGAAAGAATTTAGGGAAATAACACCCTTCACAATAGCCACAAACAGTATAAAGTACTTTGGGGTGACTCTTACCAAACATGTGAAAGATCTGTATGACAAGAACTTCAAGACTCTGAAGAAGGAAATAGAAGACGACCTCAAAAGATGTCAAAACCTCCCATGCTCATGGATCAGCAGAATTAATAAAGTTAAAAATGGCCATTTTGCCAAAAGCAATATACAGATTCAATGCAATACCAATCAAAATCCCAACTCAACTCTTCACAGAGTTAGAAAGAGCAATTCTCAAATTCATCTGAAATAACAAAAAACCCAGGATAGCTAAAACTATTCTCAGCAACAAAAGAAATTCTGGGGGAATCAGTATCCCTGACCTCAAGCAATACTACAGAGCAATAGTGTTAAAAACTGCATGGTATTGGTACCGTGAGAGGCAGGAGGATCAATGGAACAGGATTGAAGATCCAGAAATGAACCCACACACTTATGGCTACTTGATCCTCGACAAAGGGGCTGAAAACATCCAATGGAAAAAAGATAGCCTTTTCAACAAATGGTGCTGGTTCAACTGGAGGTCAGCATGCAGAAGAATGGGAATTGATCCATCCTTGTCTCCTTGTACTAAGCTCAACTCCAAATGGATGAAGGACCTCCACATAAAGCCAGACACTCTGAAGCTGGGGAAGACCCTTGAGGACATCGGTACAGGGGGAAAGTTCCTGAACAGAACACCAATAGCTTATGCTCTAAGATCAAGAATTGACAAATGGGACCTCATAAAATTACAAAGTTTCTGTAAAGCAAAGGACACCATCAAAAGGACAAATCAGCAACCAACAAATTGGGAAAAGATCTTCACCAACCCTACATCAGATAGAGGGCTAATATCCAATATATACAAAGAACTCAAGAAGTTAGACCCCAGGGAACCAAATAACCCTATTAAAAATGGGGTACAGAATTAAACAAAGAATTCTCACCTGAAGAACTTCGGATGGCAGAGAAACATCTTAAAAAATGCTCAACTTCACTAGTCATCAAGGAAATGCAAATCAAAACAACCCTGAGATTTCACCTTACACCAGTCAGAATGGCTAAGATTAAAAACTCAGGAGACAGCAGGTGTTGGCGAGGATGTAGAGAAAGAGGAACACTCCTCCACTGCTGGTGGCGTTGAAAATTGGTGCAACCACTGTGGAAATCAGTCTGGTGGTTCCTCAGAAAACTGGGTACTCACTTCCAGAAGATCCTGCTATACCACTCCTGGGCATATACCCAGAGGATTCCCCAGCATGTAATAAGGATACATGTTCCACTATGTTTATAGCAGCCTTATTTATAATAGCCAGAAGCTGGAAAGAACCCAGGTTTCCCTCAACAGAAGAATGGATGCAAAAAAATGTGGTATATCTACACAATGGAGTACTATTCAGCCATTAGAAACAATGAATTAATGAAATTCTTAGGCAAATGGATGGAGATGGAGAACATCATACTAAGTGAGGTAACCCAGTCTCAAAAGATCAATCATGGTATGCACTCAATAATAAGTGGATATTAGCCTGGAAAACGGGAATACCCAAAGTATAATCCACACATCAAATGAGGTACAAGAAGAACAGAGGAGTGGCCCCTTGTTCTGTAAAGACTCAGTGTAGCAGTATAGGGCAAAACTAGAACAGGGAAGTGGGAAGGGGTGGGTGGGAGAACAGGGGGAGGGAAGGGGTATTATGTGACTTTCAGGGAGTGGGGGACCAGAAAAGGGGCAATCATTTGAAATGTAAATAAAAATATATCGAATAAAAAAAATAATTGTCTTAATTGCTGAGCCATATCTCCAGTCCAAAGTTCCTGGGGTACTGGATCACCAATAAGTCTGGTGGTTCCTCCGAAAACTGGGTACCTCACTTCCAGAAGATCCTGCTATACCACTCCTGGGCATATACCCAAAAGATTCCCCAGCATGTAATAAGGATACATGTTCCACTATGTTCATAGCAGCCCTATTTATAATAGCCAGAAGTTGGAAAGAACCCAGGTAACCCTCAATAGAAAAGTGGATGCCAAAAATGTGGTATATATACACAATGGAGTACTATTCAGCCATTAGAAACAATGAATTCATGAAATTCTTAGGCAAATGGATGGAGCTGGAGAACATCATACTAAGTGAGGTAACCCAGACTCAAAAGATGAATCATGGTACGCACTCACTAATAAGTGGATATTAACCTAGAAAACTGGAATACCCTAAACATAATCCACACATCAAATGAGGTACACGAAGAACGGAGGAGTGGCCCCTTGTTCTGGAAAGACTCAGTGAAGCAGTATAGAGCAAAATCAGAACAGGGAAGTAGGAAGGGTTGGGTGGGAAAACTTGGGGAGGGAAGGGGACTGATGGGACTTGCGGGGAGTGGGGGTCCAGAAAAGGGGAAAACATTTGAAATGTAAATAAATATATCAATAAAAAAAAAGTATACGCACGGAGGGATCCATGGCTCTGGCTGCATAGGAATGCTAAGACAAGGAAGTAGGTTTGTGGAAGGGAGTGAAAGGGTTGATGAACAGGTGGCAGGGTATGTGTGTGTGTGTGCAGGGATAGGGTGTTTCTAGAGAGGAGACCTGGAAAGGGGATAACATTTGAATGTAAACAAAATATCATATATATGTTTTAATCTAAAACAATTTTATGTATATTTATATATTTATATAAATATATAAAATTGTTTTAGATTAAAACATAATTATCTCATTTTCCCTTTCTTCTCTCCAAACTTTCCAACTCAAAAATCTTGTTTCAAATACATGGCCTTTTATCTTTAATTTTTGATAAATATATAGAAGCAATCTCCTAAATTTTGAAAATATTCCTTATATGTATATGTTCCAGGGTTGACCACTGTACTGGATTAAGTTGATAATATGAAACACAATAGAAAATCAGATGAAGACATGTTTGTTTTCTACTTCTGTCTAAAATTGTTTTCAGCAAAAGTGTATATTTTATAGGGAGGCACTCTCAAGTGTATACTAACTGCTAACTTATTAGTTTTCTTTTTGTTTAAAGAAATGTTTTAATTGTTATAACAGTTCTAGGTTTATAGAAAAATGTGCCATGATAAGTCAAAGGTACCCATAAACATAGCTCCTTTGACTGTAAACATTTCACATGATTATTATGATTTTATAACCAATAAACCTTTTTTGATTATCCCATAAAGAAAAACCACAGAGGTAAACTGACATTATGATCTTATCAATATTAATGCATCAGTAAGATTGATCATTGGTTATTTTGATCTTGATAATCTGCTTTATTATTAGTCATTTTTACCATATCACATCTCTCAGCTGCTTAAAATTCAGGTAGCATATGTACGTTTATTTATTTTAAACTGTGATAACATACAAGATTTTTCTTGCTGCCAACTGGTACATTTCACTTAATTTATTGGCCTCGAAGTTCATTAATAGTGTAGCATGGATCAGATTTTCTTTCTGTAAGACTAAGGGTCTAACTTACTACTTCAATCACTTTTTGAATTTGCACAAATTACAGAACATTTTTTAGGTTTAAATTTCTTTGAGTTTAAACAGATAAATAGCATAATTTACTACTGTAATTTCATACGGGTAATTTCCTTCTCTGATTTCACAACTTAAATAATTATCGATGAATATTAGTCCCTTCCTTTTAAATCCCAATCAGAGTTATAGCATTTAAGAGATAAAATTGCAAGTATCTTGGAATAATACAATTTTGAGAACTCATAATGAAAATGTTAATATTTATATTTCAGTTTAAAAAGACAGTTTATAAGTATTTTCTCAATTGCTATAACAAATTAAAAGCGTGGTAGGTAAGTATTAATATCCTCATCTCATGAACATAAAGCTAAAACTTTAATAGGATAGAAGATATCTTAATGCAGTTTGTAATCAGAAGGGCTACCAAAAATTACGTGTTCTAGGACCAAATATTTGGGATTTTTGTACAGTATAATAATATTTGTATAATATTCTGAGAATATAGTTTCTGTTATTTGGTACAGGACCACATAGTTTGTAAGCATGAAAGCATCTTGTTCTATGGTATTTGGTTTCTAAAAGTTCATCTACCAAATTTACCTACCCTGTTAATAGTTAGAAAAGGGGAAATCATTTGAAATGTAAATAAAAATATATCAATAAAAAAAACTGTATAGGGAATTGGAAGATGTATCAGCCATTAAGAACATCTATTGTTCTTCCATAAATCTCTAAGTTCAGTTGGCAGAACCCACATCCAGTAGCTTACAACCACCTGCATGTAACTCCAGCTTTAGAAACTCTGATGCCTCTGGCCTCTTTGGGCACCTGAACTCATATGCATGCCCCAATAAAGTGCCTTCTGTCAGTCTTCCTCTGCCTCTAACACACATACAAACACACAAATACAGAAAAATAAATACAACTTTAAGAAAAAAATGGAATCCTATGTAGATCAGACTCTAATATATCAGTATGAAAATTAAGCCACAAGCAACTTAGAACAGTTAAAATACATATCTAATAAGAAGGTGGAATGGGATGATAATTTGTTAGAATAAGTTCAAAAATATTAGTATTTTGTCAATTTTTTTGGTGATATTCCTATAATATCTTTAGAATCTTACTGGCTGTAGTTGAAAACATGAGCAAAATTAGTGTCCTCCAAAACTGACATAAACTATAGTTTAAAAAAATGAGAATTAAAGCTATATGTGTGTGTGTGTCTGTATATATATATGTGTGTGTATATATACATATATATGTATATATGTTTGTATATATATATTAAAATCAAGACTATTAATACATGAAAATGATGGTTGTAAATAAATTTTGTTAATTCATATTTTTCTCACAATAACTTTTCTTATATCTTTTAAATATGTTTTTGCATTGTTGTAGATGATATTTTCTGTACGCACATTATTTATTGTTGATTGATAATGTAGTAATTATCACACTGATTACTGATTTCTGACTTTTTCTTTCAAGCAAATAAGATTATATTTGGGGTTGTTTCAAATTTGAGTATAGCTGAATGATCAACTTTGCCAATGAATCCTGAGTAGAGTATAAATATCAAGTTTGCTTCTGGGCCCAGCATTTAACTGCACCGACAGGTTAAATACTGCTTTCCTTTTTAGAATAGTGAGTAGTGATAATTTCAGGCTGTGGTTAGTATTAGTATTTTGAAATTTTAAATTTATTGATGACTATAGTGAGAAAAATATCTCTATAAACTTGTTATTTGCATGTAGAAGAAGCCTTTGCTGCTATGGTCTTAGATTCCTGCACTACAGCTTAGGTGTCTCAGACTATTGCAGACAAACAAGTAACACCTAATTTAATTCTACGACATGCAGAGCCATTTATTCATTATTTACTCTATTTATATGAACCACCTGATGGTGTGTTAGGCTTCATTTTTAGAACCTTATAAAATAGGGATAGTCTTCACTTTCATATCACAGTTTACAAGGAGAGACAGATATGGAAACATAAATAAAACTTTGCAAGAAAAGAGATAAATATCCCGTAAACAATATACTATGGAAAAACTAGTTATCTAAATACTTAAACTTGGGTAAAAGGCATCTTTTTAGAAAATGTAATATTTAATTTCTGTCTTGAAATAATTAGTTTTTTGCCTAGAGAGAATAGCTAAGGAAAAGTATCCTAGGCAATGGGAATATGTGATGAAAAATATACAAGTAATCACGTTTGAAAGAAGGGGTGTTTTTCTACCCAGGAGGCTATGATGTTTTGTTATTCAAAGCTAAAACTTAAAAGGATACCATGGCTAATTTTTTTAAGATAAAACATTTGTTGGCATTTTACATGCATTCATGCTGAGTTTCTTTATCCAAATTCCAAAAATTGTCAAATATCCACTTTTGTCTAATTGAAACATAACTGCATAGGCATAAAATTCTCTAACAGACCTCATATGGTACATTGCAGTCCAAGTACAAGGATAGTAAGCTATTTGATATATGAATATCAGGTAAGTGTCCTGGTGGTATTTTGAATGAGTAGGGACTACAAAAGGTCATATATTAGAATGTTCAGTTGTTGGATTATTTTTTAGGAAGGATTAAAAGGTGTGGCTTTGTTATAGGAAGTTTGTCTCCAGGGGTGGGATTTGAGGTTTCAAAACCAATGTCACTTATAGTTAGCTATTTTTGTCTCCATCTCTGTCTTTTTCTCTGTGTCTCTGTCTCTCTCTGTATCTCTGTCTCTCTCTCTCTCTCTCTCTCTCTCGCTTATGAAGTTGATACTAGTGCTTTCTCAACATGAAATCTCTCATCTACTATTCCAGAGACATGACAGCAAGCCTGCTGCCATATTACCTCCATGGTGGTCATGGACTCTACAACTTTTTGGAAATGTGAATTCCAAGTTCATTGCCTTCTTACAAGTCATCTCTTCATAGCAACAGATAAGTAACCAAGACAGTTCCTATTTTTTTCAAACATGTATATATTGCTATTGAATTTCATAATGATAAAATAAAAAACTGTTGAAATAAATATTGTCTGTGATCCTTAATGAAGTATATCATACAATGTCACATTTTATTAACTTTTGAAATTCTCATATTTGTATACAATGTATCTTGGTGGAATTTGACTTGTCCACAAAGAAAAATGGCTGACCTCTCATCAACTTCATATGTTACAAGTGAAGCATTGGAAGCCCCTCCTTTATCACTGTTGGGATTTTAACTGTCTTGAAGAGTTCTGTCACCATAAACATCTGCTGCAAGTTCATATTTATAGCAATCATATGAGAAGACAGTCTTTCACAGCACTGCTCTCCATTCTCTGAGTCTTCCTATCTCTGCTTTAGTGATTTTCTCTGATCTTTGTGTTGTAGCCAGGGATGATATAGAAGTTCCACATATGGCAAAGCACTCACCATCTCTTATTCTCAGCAGTTGGAATAGTTACAAGTCTCTGCATTAACTACTGCCTTCAGTAATCAGAACTTTTTTCTGGCCATGCTTGAAACTATGTTAGCATAAGGAGCTGGGCCCATAGCCCACTTCTCTTTTAGAGTGACTTCAAAGCTCTTTATATCTCAAACTTTAAATTATTTTTCAAAAATATCTTGTGCTTTAGTTGCCTGACATAACCTACTGAAACACCATTCAAATGAAAATAGTTCTGAAGGGCATACTTTCCACACTCTTACATGGTGTTATGTTAGGAAATGAAGTTAGAAGTTTTGGATTTTGTTAATTCTGATAGCAAACATTCTTTTTAAGTGCATAAATGACTTAAAACGCATTTGATAAACATTCTAGAACTTTTTTTTTTAAAGGTTAGTCGCCAAGTCTTCTCAGTTGCATTATTCTGATCCTTAAATTTGTCTTATTGAACTTCTTGATCAGGTAGATTTCATCCCCACTGCCTCTAGAATATTGGCTTGTCTTACGCTTGAAAAAATTATTAAAATGCACAATACCATGTTAATGTTGTAAAATCAGCAATTTTATATGTTGACTTGGATGGACCATGATTTCAAGATATTTGATCAAATATTGTGAAAATTTTTGTGGGGGTGATTTCTGAAGGACATGAAATTTTAAATTGGCTTAATCTCAGTAAAGCACATTGTCCCTTATAATATGGATGGACTTCAACAATTCATTAGGGAACAGTAATATAATAATTTAAGCTGACTTCTCTAGTGTATAGAAAAATTGACAGCAAACTACCTTGTACTCGAATTGAATTCTTTCCTGGGTCTCTTTCTTCCTACCCTACTCTGCATAATTTCTACATCTTTAACATGCCTAAGCATATGAATTAATTTCTTGATATATGTATATGAGAGGATATATCACTCTGCATGTTTGGAGGTTAGAAGATAACTGGTTGATGTTAGTTCTCTCCTTTGCCATGTGGGTCCTATAAATCAGAATTAGGTCATCAGGTTTAGCAGCAAATGCCATTACCAACTAAAATATTTCTCTAGTCATGTAATATCTTAATAAATTCATTGAAAACTCCTTAAGAATTAGTAACTAAATCATGGCAGTTTCCACATCCTATGCTTCAAAACACCTCAATAAATGAAAAAAAAAAAGAAATCATTTCACTCTTTTGCTTCACTAAATGAAATATCTTTGACTTCTCTAGACATAAAACAAATACTAAACTTTCATATTGCTGATCCAAGTTACAGTGTTGTAGACTATAAACTGCATAATAGAAGAAATTATGTAATTCTACAGAGGATAAGAAGGGACTCTTCTGTACTATGTAGATAGAGTGACTTTGTGGATCACAGCTGTCCTAGAAGGCATTAAATATTAGCATCATCCATAAATAAGCATTATTTGTGGTTATTGAAGTAGGAAAGGATAGACCCCAGGAAAAGAACATTGTTCTCAAGAGAATACTTGATTTGGACTTGTTGACAACCTTTGCCAAGTCAATTTTAGGAATGAGTAGGGGAAGAGTGCAGTATTAAACTCATTAATTAGTTTTCTTGTATATTTTAGTGAGGGCAAAATGTCAGACCCACATAGTAATTAAAAGAGAACTTTAATTTTTCATTAACTCTAATTAATGTTGACTTTTCATGTTTCATTAACATTACTTCTGCTGATTTGGGAATTTATCAGAAGTATAAGAAAGATCATCAGTATGTGCCAAATAATGTATTCTGTGTATGGGAAGAAGGGTGAAATTTTAATTGTATTTTAATTTTATAATCATGTGAAGTTCACTTACCTCAACAGCAAAAAAATTTAAGGCCAGATATAACATGGAAAAGAATCATCTCCCTGCTCCAAATGTTGGTTGACCTTGGTATTATTTTTCTTATTTTTAGTCTAGTGCCATGTATTTATTTAAAATCAACCATTATGTTTTACCAAAGAAACTATTATAGGATAATGTGTTTATTTAATGGAAATCTCTAAGGTCAATCTATTTTATAATTAATAATGAATGAATGGATATACATAATCTACCTTTCTTGACACAGAAGAGTACAATTTGTTGCTCACCAACAGTTGTTGCAATAAACACCCAGGATTTGATGTCTCTTGGAGAGTCTAATGCATGAAAGCTCAAGAGAGTAGATAGAGTCATAAAATTGAGAAACAATAATACTTTTAATAATAAGCTATTTATAACTAAAATTTAGCATGCTATGACTAATCTCTAGGTATTACATTGGATTATTTACAATAATCATTCATTTTATATTATTATTCTTGTTCTAATATGAGTAATATAATACATACATTTTATAAATGTGAAACATATAAGACAGGCTTTTAAATAATTCATGTTAAGGTATTAATGGTTAAATTAATATTAATTTCAGGATTCAAATCCTGGATACATATATGGATGATCTGCAGATCCCACCATCTTTACCACTGTCTCATGTAATAAATTCAAATTTTGTATAAAAATTGCATTTTACAGAAAGTTCTAACAGAGTGGGTTTATCTGTTTAACTTGTGAAATAATTTATAGGTTACTTTGAGGTACAAATTAAAGAATAAAATAGAATAGAAAGTTTCAGAGAATCATTGCACATTTGAAAAATTATTTGAAATTAGTAACAGAGAAGCAATATAGCAACATACATGATATAGAATATATTTTGGCTATGGTATAAACCAATAAATTTGAATAAATATAATTACATTCTGGTCCTACATAAGATATATTCAATATAGACATCTACAATAATCACACAACTAGATACTATCAAAATGAATTATTTTTTCTATTTTTTTATTTTTTTATTCAATATAATTTATTTACATTTCAAATGATTTCCCCTTTTCTAGCCCCCCACTCCCCGAAAGTCCCGTAAGCCCCTTTCTCTTCCCCTGTCCTCCCACCCACCCCTTCCCACTTCCCCGTTCTGGTTTTGCCGAATACTGCTTCACTGAGTCTTTCCAGAGCCAGGGGCCACTCCTCCTTTCTTCTTGTACCTCATTTGATGTGTGGATTATGTTTTGGCGATTCCAGTTTTCTAGGTTAATATCCACTTATTAGTGAGTGCATACCATGACTCACCTTTTGAGTCTGGGTTACCTCACTTAGTATGATGTTCTCTAGCTCCATCCATTTGCCTAAGAATTTCATGAATTCATTGTTTCTAATGGCTGAATAGTACTCCATTGTGTAGATATACCACATTTTTTGCATCCACTCTTCTGTTGAGGGATACCTGGGTTCTTTCCAGCATCTGGCAATTATAAATAGGGCTGCTATGAACATAGTAGAGCATGTATCCTTATTACATGGTGGGGAATCCTCTGGGTATATGCCCAGGAGTGGTATAACAGGATCTTCTGGAAGTGAGGTGCCCAGTTTTCTGAGGAACCACCAGACTGATTTCCAGAGCGGTTGTACTAATTTGGAACCCCACCAGCAGTGGAGGAGTGTTCCTCTTTCCCCACACCCTCTCCAACACCTGCTGTCTCCTGAATTTTTAATCTTAGCCATTCTGACTGGTATAAGGTGAAATCTCAGGGTTGTTTTGATTTGCATTTCCCTAATGACTAATGAAGTTGAGCAGTTTTTAAGATGCTTCTCCACCATCTGAAGTTCTTCAGGTGAGAATTCTTTGTTTAACTCTGTACCCCATTTTTAATAGGGTTGTTCGGTTTTCTGGAGTCTAACTTCTTGAGTTCTTTATATATATTGGATATTAGCCCTCTATCTGTTGTAGGATTGGTGAAGATCTTTTCCCAATTTGTTGGTTGCCGATTTGTCCTCTTGATGGTGTCCTTTGCCTTACAGAAACTTTGTAATTTTATGAGGTCCCATTTGTCAATTCTTGCTCTTAGAGCATACGCTATTGGTGTTCTGTTCAGAAACTTTCTCTCTGTACTGATGTCCTCAAGGGTCTTCCCCAGTTTCTTTTCTATTAGCTTCAGAGTGTCTGGCTTTATGTGGAGGTCCTTCATCCATTTGGAGTTGAGCTTAGTACAAGGAGACAAGGATGGATCAATTCGCATTCTTCTGCATGCTGACCTCCAGTTGAACCAGCACCATTTGTTGAAAAGGCTATCTTTTTTCCATTGGATGTTTTCAGCCTCTTTGTCGAGGATCAAGTGGCCATAGGTGTGTGGGTTCATTTCTGGATCTTCAATCCTGTTCCATTGATCCTCCTGCCTGTCACTGTACCAATACCATGCAGTTTTTAACACTATTGCTCTGTAGTATTGCTTGAGGTCAGGGATACTGATTCCCCCAGATTTTCTTTTGTTGCTGAGAATAGTTTTAGCTATCCTGGGTTTTTTGTTGTTCCAGATGAATTTGATAATTGCTCTTTCTAACTCTGTGAAGAATTGAGTTGGGATTTTGATGGGTATTGCATTGAATCTGTATATTGCTTTTGGCAAAATGGCCATTTTAACTATATTGATTCTACCGATCCATGAGCATGGGAGGTTTTCCCATTTTTCACGGTTGGTTCAATATACAGAAATCCATCAATGCAATCTACTACATAAACAAACTCAAAGAACAAAACCACATGGTCATTTCATTGGATGCTGAAAAAGCATTTGACAAAATTCAGCATCCTTTCATGCTTAAAGTCTTGTGGAGAGAACAGGAATTCAAGGCCCATACCTAAACATAGTAAAAGCAATATACAGCAAACCGGTAGCCAGCATCAAACTAAATGGAGAGAAACTTGAAGCAATCCCACTAAAATCAGGGACTAGACAGGACTGCCCCCTTACTCCTTATCTTTTCAATATTGTACTTGAGGTACTAGCTCAGGCAATTAGACAACATAAGGATGTCAAAGGGATACAAATTGGAAAGGAAGAAGTCAAACTATCATTATTTGCAGACGACATGATAGTCTACCTAAGTGACCCAAAAAACTCCACTAGAGAACTCCTACAGCTGATAAACAACTTCAGCAAAGTGGCAGTTTATAAAATCAACACAAGCAAATCAGTGGCCTTCCTTTACTCAAAGGATAAGCAGGCTGAGAAAGAAATTAGGGAAATGACCCCCTTCACAATAGCCACAAACAGTATAAAGTATCTTGGGGTGACTCTTACCAAACATGTGAAAGATCTGTATGACAAGAACTTCAACACTCTGAAGAAGGAAATTTTTTCTATTTTTAATTTAGTTTCCAAGTAGTTTTTTTTTTTTTAAACGTAACTCTGTCAAGATTCACTCTCATGGCCATTTTTCTTAGCCATGGCATTTCATGCACAGAACAATAATGACAGTATGTATACCATGGAGATAATTAACTCTCCAGCTTTATAGAATTTTAAGGGAATTATTTCCAAATGATATACGGGATTTCTTTATAAATTTCAAATAGTTCTTATATATAATCAAATATACATATGCAAGAATTATCTTTATAACATTTATTTATCTGTATATGTGGTAGGGAGCTATGTGCTTCAAAATGCTCACATGGAAGTCACAGCAATTGTGGGAGTTAGTTTAAGTTTTGTCTGTCAGGAGCCATCATGGGACAAGCTAATAACTAGCAGGTGATCTTCCTGAGATGACCAGTTTCTGATTATTAGATCATCTGCATCAGGTTCATACTTACTAGACAATGCCATAAGGAAATTCATTTTTGGAATGATTCCTGCTATTGATATGCTTTTTCTGTTATTATTAAACATACATAACCATCACTAAGTAATAGCACACTCCTTTGTAGCAGATCTCTGCTAATCCACAAAAATGTACTGTCTTGCAGTGATGCTATATAAACAAGTAGATGACTTCTTAAGTCTTAATGATGATCCTATAAGAATTTCTAAAATTATATCTATGATTATTAAGCTCTTTTATAGTGAGGCTGTTATTAGGTTCTTTTCTGATAGTGAAAACTGCAATGATAACTCTGTCAATCTCCTGTTATCAGTTAATTGCCCTTAGATAGTAACCAGACTTTCTCCTACTCAGTGCACATTAAAAGAGGCTGTAAAACAATTATCTAAAGGTCATAAAATGTGAACTAACAATATATTATAGGTGCTAGGACAGAAGACAAAATATTGCCCAGGTTTATCTATTCAAAAGTAACTATGGTTTTTAAACCTTCATTGAACCTATGGAGCTGAGACAGTTTATAGATGTTTAGCCATATAATTTCTTTCAATGGATATGCATGTAAACATTCTCTGTTGTAAACGTTTATTTCAATTTATGATTTGATTTTGTGTGTGCACTTGTGACTAACTTTTTAACATGTGATCATGTCTTCTGAATGATGTGTAAATGCTGAGGACAAAGAGATGAGAAGATATGGAGAGAAGAATTTTTTCCCTTAAAAGAAATTTTCTCTTCACTAGAAATTTTTGCCTCCAACCCCCCCACCCCCACCCCCTGGCTTAGGATTTTTCTGCTTTTCCACTTAGATAGTTTTCACAGAAACTTTTTACAACTCAGTAGTAAACACTATAATCACTTTTTTAAGAGTCCTTTTTTCTTCCTGAGATTTCT
Organism: Apodemus sylvaticus; assembly: GCF_947179515.1. Taxonomy (NCBI): domain Eukaryota; kingdom Metazoa; phylum Chordata; class Mammalia; order Rodentia; family Muridae; genus Apodemus; species Apodemus sylvaticus. The sequence continues at coordinate 81,775,788 of NC_067495.1, read as the reverse complement.
GACTGAAAGTTAGAGCTGCACATTTCCTGCTAAGATAGTACAAAGACTACTTACTTAATCCTTTTGCTGTTTTTAGGAAGAGGTGCTAAGTGCCAGAAAGTGCAGTTTCTGGTTTTGGAGAGAGCAAGACATTTTAGAAGTTATCATCATCATTTCAGTACAGTTAGAGAGCTAGAATGCCTGGCAACCCTTAGACTTTAAAACCATCATGGTGGAAAGCATGGCAGCATCCTGGGAGGCATGGTTCTAGAGGAGATGAGAGTTTAACATCTTGTTCTTATGGCAAACAACTGACTTGGAGTAGGGTCTCATTGCCCACCCCCACAGTGACACACTTATACCTATATGTCTACATGTATTCCAATGAGGCAATACCTCCTCATAGTAACATTCCCTGGGCCAAGCATATTCAAACCACCACAGCATCCTTTAGAAATGGTAAGAATTTAATGATCAGACAATGAGACAGAAGACTGCTATTCATAATATATAAAATAATCAGTAACAAACTTTCAAATAGAAGAAAAATTCAAGCAATAAAAATACAATTAATCACTGAGGTGAATGAATATTTGAAAACATTTTCCACATCTTAAGCTATCTAGTGAACACTAAGTAAAACTAAGTTGACATTCTATTAAACCCTTATCCAAATAGATATTATAAAGAAAATGATAACTACAAATTCTCTTGAGGAAATGGGGAAAAGGAACCCTTCCTTATTGCAGGTGGGAAAACTAATTACTTCTGAAACTATACAAATCAGTATCCAGTTCCTCTGAAGATGAAAGACAGTAACATAGAGTTGTCATCTGTCTCAGTTATATCACTCCTGAATATACACCACAAGGATTCTACAAGTGTTGATGATAAATAAAGTGGTTTTAGCATACTACATTTTCTTGTCTATAAAGCACTTAACCTCACTGTACACAACTCATTCATTTTAAAGAAAGAACCCAGATATCCCTCAACAGAAGAGTGGATGCAAAAAATGTGGTATATATACACAATGGAGTACTATTCAGCCATTAGAAACAATGAATTCATGAAATTCTTAGGCAAATGGATGGAGCTGGAGAACATCATACTAAGTGAGGTAACCCAGACTCAAAAGATGAATCATGGTATGCACTCACTAATAAGTGGATATTAACCTAGAAAACTGGAATACCCAAAACATAATCCACACATCAAATGAGGTACAAGAAGAACGGAGGGGTGGCCCCTTGTTCTGGAAAGACTCGGTGAAGCAGTATTGAACAAAATCAGAACAGGGATGTGGGCAGGGTTGGGTGGGAAAACAGGGGGAGGGAAGTGGACTTATGGGACTTTTGGGGAGTGGGGGTCCAGAAAAGCGGAAATCATTTGAAATGTAAATAAATATATCAATAAAATTAAAAAAAAGAATAACATAAAAAAAAGAAATGAATTGAAAGGTAAGGCTGTGTAAGATTTGTTTTTAAACTGTACAGTGTCTTTTTGTATACTTAACATACTACAAAATGTGTCTTTAGAGAGCCCTGTCCTGGTGGTATTTTCAGTAGCCACTAACCTTGCCTGGTACAGTCTGGGGGTTGGGAATTGGAATGGGAATTAAAAAAATATCCTTGATGGTACAAAGCACAAATTAGTTATATATGGGGACAGTAGTTTGGAGATTTTTGGGGGGAAGGTGTTTTTGAGAGGTTTTGTTTTGCTTTGTTTCCCCATCTTCAGTTGTTTGTGATACACCTTATATGAAGATAATTGTTCTGCTGACTGAATACCACTCTGTAATTCAAAAAAAAAATTGTAATTGCAAAAAAATAATTGCGGCAGGTTTGTTAACATTCTGAATGCATCTATAAATTTAATCTTTTATTGAAAATATATTTCTCTATAAATATATAAGTATGTATTATTGTCTCACTTCTTCACTGTCATCATTTATGAAGGATGAAGAATTGATTTTTATCTAGTATCTTTATTGCTTTAGTGTGTAGTATTTTGGACCTTTTTAGTTGTTTATTTGCAATTTCTCTATATTTATTGTAGACATGCCTATCTAGACACATTGATATATTTTTTCTTGTTGAGTTGCTTATATTTTCAAATTTAGTAATGATCTATAGTGTATATTCATTATACTCAATTCTAGGATTCATAGAGATGAAATACAACTTTAATCATAGTATGTGCTAAACCTTGATACCATCTAATTTCTGATCTTCCTCTTCTCCTTCTGCTAGTCTTTCACCTTCCCTCAGTCATCTTTCTGCAGCCATGTCCTCTGTTTCTCGCGAATCAGTTCATCAATTCATATGATTTTATGTATCTATAAATACCTAGAATACTCATGTGAGAGAAGACATGTGATAATTGCATTTGTTTTTTTAAAGCAAGCTTCTTAATCTCAATACAATTATCTCTATTTGCATTCATTTTTCAGAAAGACAGAATTTCATCTTCCTAACTGAAAGATATCTATCTATCTATCTATCTATCTATCTAAAAACATTCTATGTGTGTATTAAAATCATACTTCTTTTAGCAAATCATTTGTTGATGGACATTTATTCTGCTTCTATAACAGGTATTAATAGTGCTGAAGTAAACATTTATGTTCAAGTATCTCAATGGTATGTTTAAGTAGAATCCTGTGGTGTATATTCAGGAGTGATATAACTGAGTCAGATGACAACTCTATGTTACTGTCTTTCATCTTCAGAGGAACTGGATACTGATTTGTATAGTTTCAGAAGTAATTAGTTTTCCCACCTGCAATAAGGAAGGGTTCCTTTTCCCCATTTCCTCAAGAGAATTTGTAGTTATCATTTTCTTTATAATATCTATTTGGATAAGGGTTTAATAGAATGTCAACTTAGTTTTACTTAGTGTTCACTAGATAGCTTAAGATGTGGAAAATGTTTTCAAATATTCATTCACCTCAGTGATTAATTGTATTTTTATTGCTTGAATTTTTCTTCTATTTGAAAGTTTGTTACTGATTATTTTATATATTATGAATAGCAGTCTTCTGTCTCATTGTCTGATCATTAAATTCTTACCATTTCTAAAGGATGCTGTGGTGGTTTGAATATGCTTGGCCCAGGGAATGTTACTATGAGGAGGTATTGCCTCATTGGAATACATGTAGACATATAGGTATAAGTGTGTCACTGTGGGGGTGGGCAATGAGACCCTACTCCAAGTCAGTTGTTTGCCATAAGAACAAGATGTTAATCTCTCATCTTCTCTAGAACCATGCCTTCCAGGATGCTGCCATGCTTTCCACCATGATGATAATGGACTGAACCTCATAACCTATAAGGCAGCACCAATTACCTGTTGTCCTTTGTAAGAATTGTCTTGGTCACAGTGTCTCTTTACAGCAATGGAAACCCTAACAGAGAGAGAAGTTGATATCAGGTTATTGCTATGATAGGCATGACCATGTTTTTGTTTGGAGGAATGTGGATGTCGAGATACTGGATTTTGGAAGTAGTAGAATGAGGCTTAATGGAACATCCTAATAGGAATCTGGAAGACATTGGTGCTGATAGTAATTTGAAATATGCAGACCTGGCCCAAGGGGTTTCTATGGAGAAGAATATTAGCATCTATCCTAAAGACAAGTTTTGTGATATTTTGGTGAAGAACATGTCTGGGCTTGTTTGTTTAACACTTTCTAAATAGTCTGCCTCTGGCTAGGGTGAAGAGATTTAGATCAATTGCTTTGACAAAGGTTTCTATTTCTGTACAAAAATCATGACCAAGAAGCAAGTTGGGAAGGAAAGGGTTTATTCTACTTACACTTCCATACAGCTGCTTATCACCAAAGGAGGTCAGGACTGAAACTCAAGCAGGTCAGAAAGCAGGAGCTGATGCAGAAGCCATGATAGAATGTTACTTACTGGCTTGCTTCCCCTGGCTTGCTCAGCTTGCTTTCTTATAGAACCCAAGACTACCAGACCAGAGATGGTACCTCCCACAAGGGGCTAGGCCCCTTGATGAGTAATTGAGAAAATGCCCCACAGCTGGATCTCATGGAGGGACTTCCCCAACTGAAGCTCCTGTCTCTATGATGACTTCAGCCTGTGTCAAGTTGACACACAAAACCAGCCAGTACAATTGACCCCTTGTCAACTTGACACACAAACACATCACTCTTACAACCCTTAATTTCTTATTCATCCCCTAGATCTAGATAATTTTAAAAGTTCCACATTCTTTACATATTAAAAGTTCAATCCCTTTTAAATGTCCAATATCTTTTCAAATTCAAAGTCTTTTAAAAATTCAAAGTCTTTTCACTGTGGGTTCCGCTAAAATACTTTCTTCCTTCAAGAGGGAAACATATCAGGGCACAGTCACAACCAAAAGCAAAACTCAAACTCCAAATGTTTCAATGTCTGGGATCTAATTCATGATCTTCTGGGATCCTCCAAGTGCTTGGGTCACTTCTCCAGCTCTGCCCTTTGTAGCACACACCTTGTCTTCTAGGCTCCAGCTGCCTGTACTCCACTGCTGCTGCTTTTTTTTGGTGTTCATTCATGGTGTCAAGCCTCAGCTCATTTGCATGACCCCTTAAAGTCCTGGGACATCAATTACAACTGAGGCTGCACCTTTACCAATGGCCTTCCACAGCCTCTCACTATGTCGAGCCTCAGCTGCTCTTCACGAACCTTTCATGCCTTCAAAACCCATACCACCTGGGTGACTCGTACACAGTACCAAGTGCTGCTACAGCAATAAGGTACAACCTTGGCTATTTCTGGAACACAGCCTCTGTGCTCTCAGAAAATACTTCTCAGAAGATTTCACCTCAGTGATGCTAGTTTCTTCTTAATCACCACTAATTTCTTAGTCCAGCTAACCAGCATCAATAGTCCCAATAACACAAAGGCTAGATTTAGTGGTTCTGGTATCTTGTTAATCATAGCTGATTCTTCAGCCCCAGCCAACTGAAACCACAGATTCTTCATAATTGAAACGTGGCCCTGATAAGAGTCTTTAATCTTCCTTCTGAAATTTCACAAGCCAGGCCTCCGTCTTCTTCACTGTTCGCAACATTATCTTCCAAGCTCTTACACAACATCCCATGGAGGTCCCAACACTTAATGGACCATCTAGCCCAAAGTTCCAAAGTCCTTCCACAGTCCTCCCCAAAACATGATCACGTTGTCACAGGAATACCCCCCTATGCTGGTACCAATTTGTCTTAGTCAGGGTTTCTATTCCTGCAAAAACATCATGGCCAAGAAGTAAGCTGGGGAGGAAAGGGTTTATTCTGCTTACACTTCCACACATATGCTTATTACCAAAGGAAGTCAGGACTGAAACTCAAGCAGGTCAGGAAGCAGGAGCTGATGCAGAAGCCATGGAGGGATGTTACTTACTGACTTGCTTACCCTGACTTCCTCAGTTTGCTTTTTTATAGAACCCCAAACCACCATCCCAGGGATGGTACCACCTATAAGGGGCTAGTCCCTTATCCCTTTATCACTAATTGAGCAAATGTCCCACAGCTGTATCTCAGGGAGTCACATCCCCAACTAAAGATCCTTTCTCTGTGATGACTCCATCCTGTGTCAAATTGACACACACAAAAAAACAGCAAGTACACAAAGAAAGTCTCAAAATAGCCTGTTACAAATTCTGTTGTGTGGTTACTAAAGTTCACTTGGCAGAATAGAAGGAACTAAAGGGTCAATTGATGCTGGTTGGATAGAGCTAAGAAATTAGCTGTGATTAAGAAGAGACCAACATCATTTAGGGGAAATCTTCTGGGGAGTGTTTTCTTAGAGCACAAAGAAGCTGTGTTCTAAAATAGCCAAGATTGTACTTCATGGATTGTATTCATGCTGTAACTGGAGTTGGAAATGTGTAAGAATTACATAGGTGGCACTGGTTTTTGTAGTTATGAAGGGGTCATAGAGTGTAGGTGAGGCTTGGCTCTGGGAGAAATCATGGAAAGCCATTGGTGTGATGGTTTGTAGATGTTTGGCCCAGGGAGTGGCACTGTTGGGAAGGTATTGCCTTCTTCTAGTAGGTGTGTGGCCTTGAGTGTGTGGGCTTCAATACTCTTGTCCCAGCTGTCTGGGAGCCAGTATTCTGCTAGTAGACTTCAGATGAAGAAATAGATATTTCAGATCCTCCTATACCATTCCTGCCTTGTTCCTGCCATGTTCCTGCCTTGATGATAATGAACTGAATCTCTGAAATGTAAGCTAACCCCAATTCAATGTTATTCTTATAAGAGTGACCTTGGTCATGGTGTCTGTTTGTAGCATTAAAACCCTAACTAAAACAATTGGTTAAAATACAAACTCAGTTGCATTTGATGGCCCAGGACTGAAAGGGGTCATGCAAATAAGTTGAGCCATAGCATCATGAAGAGTCTATGAGAGGCTATTGATGAAGCCAAATGCAGCAGAAGACACAAGCTTTCTCTCCTCCCAGCCCTTCCCCATCTCTCCTCTCCTTCAGATCCATTCCAACTTACTTTCCTTTCAGAAAAGAGAGCCTCCCAGAAATATCATCAAAACATTGAATTTCTAGTTATAATAAAACTAGTTACATATCCTCATATCAAGGCTGGGATGTGGCAACCCAGCAGAGAGTCCCACAAGAACACTAAATTACACAAATTTCAAATTACTATACATGTTGTTTATATTCTCTTGGATAATTTTTTTATGTTATATCCCCTCCCATCCAGGTTCACTCCCTTTCTGTCTGTCATTAAAAAATAATCAGGTGATTTAATTGCTTGTCTTGAGGCCTCCATCCTGTTCTACAAACAAGGAACTTCCAAGTTCGGTACCTTCACCCCTCCCATTCCCCTGCCTATGCCCCCGGGATACACTCAGCTTCACTGAACTTGCTGCCTGCAGTCTCTGGAGCTCCATTGTCTAGCCACTGCTCTAATGGCCTCTACCAGGTTTGAAGCACAAGGTATGAGGCCTGATACAGCAAGATCATACAGGCCAAGGCTGCCAAGAAGAGGCCTACTTCACAAGACTCACCCAGAATAAGACCAACTTCCAGATACCTGCTATACCAGGATTACCTAGGAATTTCCAGATGGTTAAAGGCCACCATAAGAACACAAACAAAAAGAACTAGGGCAACATGTCACTGTCAGAGCAACTGTATCCCACTATAAGATCTGGGTATCTTAACACAACTGACAGGTAAGAAAATGACCCTAAATCTAACATTATTAGGATGAAAGATGCATTTAATGAGGAAATGATTAATCACTCAAAGAATTATAGCAAAACACAGTCAAAGCATAGAGATATTTAAAGAGGGAACTAATAAATTCCTTAAAGGAATACAGGAAAATATAATTGAACAAGCAAATGAAATAAATAAAATTATTCACAACCTGAGAAGTGAAATAGAAGCAAAAAATCAGAATACTCTAGAAAAGAGAACAGGTAACTGGTAAAAGAATCACCAACATAATACAAGAAATGGAAGAAAGAATCTCAGGAGTAGAATATACAATAAAAGATACTGATATATCAGTCAAAGAAATCTTAAAAATCCTGAACACAAAATATCCAAGAAATCTGTGATACTGTGAAAAGAAATAACATGAGAATAGCAAGAATAGAAAAAAGGGGAAGAGTCCTGCTTCCAAGACCTACAAAATATTTTCAACAAAATCATAGAAGGAAATTACCACAACCTAAAGAAAGTGAGGCATATAAACTTAAAAGAATTTTGTAGAACTCCAAATAGATTGGACTAGACAAGAAACCCTCTCACCACATAATAATTGAAAAACAAAACATAAAGAACAAAGAGAGAATATTAAAAGCTCTAAAGGGAAAAGGCCAAGGGTCATACAAAGCAATCCTATCAGAATTATAGAACACTTCTCAACAAAGATTCTAAAAGCTAGAAGACCAGGAACAGATGTCTCATAGCTATTGAGAAACAACAGCTGCAAACATAGAGAAAAACAAGCAAAACTCAATACTTGTCCACAAATCCCAATCTACAAAAAAAAAAAAAATACTTAAAGAAAAACTCTAATCCAAGCAGGTTAACTGCATGTGTGCGAACACACACACACACACACACACACACACCCACACACACACACAACACACAAGGAATAAATAATTCCACACCAGCTTAAAAAATAAGGGAAACACACACACACACACACACACACACACACACACACGGAAAACCAACATAAAAGCCAGCAATTAACTATATTTGATTATTATCACTCAACATCAATTGATTCAATTTCCAAGTAAAAAGACACAGGCTAACAGAATGGATGAGAAAATAGTATCCACTGTTCTGCTTCCTACACAAAACATACCTAGGCAACACCAATAGCTCAAGCACTAGCTTCAAAAATTAATAAATGGGACCTCATGAAACTGGGAAACTTTTGAAAGGGTAAGAACTCCATCAGTAGGACAAAACAGCAACTTATCGAATGTATAAAAGATCTTCACTAACTCTGTATCTGACAGAGGACTAATACCCAAATACATGAAGAACTCAAAAAATTAGACATCAACAAATCAAATAACCCAATTAAAATTGGGGTACAGAGCTAAACAGACAAGTCTCGAAAGAGGAATCTAAAATGCCCAAAAAGCACTTAAAGTAATGTACAATGTCCTTAGTCATCAGGGAAATGCAAATCAAAATGAGTCTGAGTTTTCATTTAAACCATTAAAACTGGCAAAGATTAAAACTCAAACAAGAGTACGTGCTGGCAAAGATGTGGAGCAGGGAATGAATGTTCCTCCATTCTAGTGGGAATGTAAACTTGTACAACCACTTTGGAAACCAATTTTGCAGTTTCTCAAAATGTTGGGAATAGTTCTAACTCAAGACTCTGCTTACACCTCTCCTGGGCTTATACCCAAAAGATACTCCACCATACCATAAGAACACTTGCTCAAGTATGTTCATAGCATTTTATTTGTACTAGCAAGAAACTGAAAACAAACTAGATGCCCCTCTACTAAAGAATGGATAAAGAAAATGGAATACCACTCAATTATTAAAATGAAGAACATAACATTTGTAAAAAAGTAAATAGAAATAAAAAATATCATCCTGGATAAAGTAATACAGACCCAGAAAGACACACATGATATGTGCTTACTTGTAAGTGAACTTAACCATAAAATGCAGGATAACCATGCTACAATCCATAGACCTAAAGAAACTGGATAAGAAGAGCCTGAGGGAGGAGGTGAGGTGTGAATCACCATCAGAAAGGGAAACAAAATATTTATTGGAGGTGGATAAAGAAAGCAAAGTGAGTAGTATAGGGGGTGAAGAAATGTATGGGGATGGCAATCAGGTCTTGGGGGGAAGCAGAATGGGAGAGGGCTAGGGGTGATAATGGAAATAGATTGTAGGCACATTTATGACTAGATGGAGACCTGGGGTAGGAGAGTCTATGAGGGTTATCCCAGATTAAATTGCTGCCAGAAGGGGACTATAGAGACTTAAATGGCCACCTCTTACAGCCAGTTAAGATTTCCAATAGAAGGAGGAGACATCAAATGACCCACAAAACCTTCAAACCTAAATTTGTCCTGCCTACAAGAAGTATAAGCATAAAGATGGAGCAGAACCTAAGCGAACAGAGAACAATTGAATTCTCCAACTTGAGACCCATCCCATGGGAGAGTGAGCATGCCCAACACTATTATTCTTACTCTGCTATGCTTACAAACAGTAACAGAAGCTGTCTCTAAAGAGGCTTCATTCAGCAGCAGATAGGATGAGATGCAGACACCCACACCCAAATGTTAGGCAGATGTCAGGGACTCTTGTGGAAGAGTAAGGGATAGAGTTGAGAAAGGACATCATAAGGGTGACCCAACCTAGGCCTAGGGGTAGTCACTGAGAGTGAGTTACCAACCAACATCCATGCATAGAATCGACCTAGGGTCCCTACACATTTGTAGGAGATTTACAGCTTGGTCTTTTTTTTTTTTAATTTTATTTGATATATTTTTTATTTACATTTCAAATGATTTCCCCTTTTCTGGTTCCCCCACTCCCCGAAAGTCACATAAGCCCCCTTCCCCCCCTCTGTTCTCCCACCCATCCCTTCCCACTTCCAAGTTCTGGTTTTGTCTTATACTGCAACACTGGGTCTTTCCAGAACTAGGGGCCACACCTCCATTCTTCTTGTACCTCATTTGAAGTGTGGATTATGTTTTGTATATTCCAGATTTCTAAGCTAATATCCACTTATTAGTGAGTGCATACCGTGATTGATCTTTTGAGACTGGGTTACCTCACTTAGTATGATCTTAATATGGAGAGGGGTTTGTCTCTCTGTTTTTGTGCCATTTGATCCCTTTCCCCTATTTAGAGTGCCTGGTTGGGCCTCAATGGGAGAGGATATGCTTAGCTCTGCTGGGACTAGATGTATCATAGTACAAAGTTATTGTATATACCTGAAAAAGGAGGTGGGGTTATTATATACAGATAAACAGATATGTGTGTTCTCTAATGTCTATTGACATGTGTGAAGTATTATCATAATAGTATTATTATTAATATTAGGGTATACTCCTGGATCAAGGAGAAAAGTTTAGGTAATATAGGTAGGAACAGTGGACCTTAGGAGAGCAGTCTTCAGGATGTAAATATCCTAATGGGGGAGATGGCTATGTTGGAAATTTTATGCATGTACTATCAACATCCATACAGGGAGCAGAAAGAAAATTTCTAGGTAGGCAGTTATTAACTGGAGAACCTTCTCTTCCCCAAGATTTGGGAAATATTTTGATGTGTATATTGGTGTGTGTGTGTGTGTGAAACATACAAAACATACATTCTATGCATTTAGTTTGAACTTCCTCTTTAATGATCATGGTTTGTAGATTTAGACCTCATTTAGGTTTAATCTATTTTTAAATTTTGTGCATTTGTTGTTGCGTTTTTCATATGTTAGGACAGGGTCTCCTAGAAGTCAAAAGAGTACCATTGATCTACCAGAGCTGAAATTAGCATCAGTTTTGGGCCAATTGATGTGTATACTCAAAATTTAACTAAAGTCTTTGATAAGAGCAGTAAAGCCTCTTTTTTTATATTTCTTTTATTGAAAATAGATTATTTTATAAAGAGTATTCTTTTGTTTCTAATTTCCCAACTCCTGAATGTTCCTTCTCACTTTGCCTTCCATCTGAAACAACACCTTTCTGTGTCTTTTCAGAAAATATTCAGGCATCAAAAGAGTAATAATAAAATAAAATAAATAGTAAACCAAAACCAAATAAATCATAAGAAGACAACAAATAAACTGTAGGAAAAGGGCCAAAGAAAATGTTTAAGAAGTACATATTAGATGCATGCATATACAATAACACTATAAACACAAAAGCAAAACAAAACTGGAAGCCAGAATATATATGCAAACAACTTGTAGAGTTAAAAAGAAAAATACCTTGACAAAACATTATGAAACAAAGAATTTCCAGACACCATTGAGCTTGATTTGTAATGGTCATCTACTGTCAGGCATGGAGCTTCAACTTAAGCATAGTTTATTCATCCAATACAACTCTATTGGGGAACACTGTTTTATCATTTGTAAGTGGTTATTTATTGTACATAGCTTCTGTGTTAATGATAGGAGGTTGCGTCTACTTTTCTCAGTGCTGGAATTCCATCTAATGCAGAACCATTGCAGGAATTGTGCAAGATGCTATAGTTTCTGTGAGTTGATATACACACTGATCATAATGTATTTAGAAGGCCTTGTTTCCTTGGTTTCTTCTGCCTCCTCTGGGTCTCACACTCTTTCCACCTACACTTACTCAAGGTTCCCTGGGCCCAGAGGGGAAATATTTCATGGTAGGAGGTATGTATCAATGAAATTATCCATTCATTTTAGGTTTTCCAATTTGGTGAACTATAGGCTTTTAAAGAATGCCCTTATGATTCTTTGAATTTTCTCTGTGTCTGTTGTTATGTCTACCTATATTCTCTAATTTTGTTAATTTGTGTCTTTTCATTTAGTTAGTTACTTTTACTAAATGTTTGTCAATCTTAATAATTTTCTTTAAAATATTCTCTTTATTTGATTCTTCATAATTTATTACTTATGATGTTTCTATTTTCTTGACTTCATCTCTGTTTTCAATTATTTCTTGCTCTCTAGTCCTTTGGGATATCACTTCCTCTTTGTGTTCTAAACCTTTCACATGTGCAGTTATGTCACTAGTATATTTTTTAATGTAGTCAATTAGTGCTATGAACTTGCCTCTTCGAACTTCTTTCATTGTGCCCCATAAGTTTAGGTGTGTTGTGCTTTCATTAATTACTGAACCATCTCTTCAGTTTTGTAGAGTTTGTGATGTAATTATGTTCAATGTAGATATATTCTGCTGATATATTCTTATAAATTTATCCTTTTTTCAGTGCCTGAATGTTCTAATTCCTCTACTGTGATGGTTAATATTGATTGACAGCTTAAATGGATCTAGAACTACACAAAAACGTGCTTTGGACATGTGTTATATGAATTTTCCTGGGTAGAACTGAACACATCTCTTCATCTAGATAGGGCACAATCAACAGAACCAAATCTCAATTTGTTTTAACCAATGATTTTATTATGACTAGTTACATGATTACAGTAAGAACTTAATAACAGAATAGGTGGCACAAAGGCAACTGCATAACACAAGTATCCATTTCAGCATGGTTGACAAATTACAGATCAAACCCTGTCTCTAAAAAATCAAAGCCAAACAAAAGAAACAGTCCTTCATTCTTACAGCTCCTTGCATAACTTGCTGGCAGGTCAGATCTTTAGAGTTCCTCTTACATCATCAGTTGTTTACTGCTTTCCCTTGTGTCATTAGACTTGTATGTTTCTATTTAGCTAGACTTGTAAGTTTTATTTAATGTCTCAGTATTATGAAACTCTATTTTCTTTACCAATTATAATATTTCAATTCAGAAGCAATTTCTGTACAATTATTTGTTGTTGAAAAAGACTCTAGATTCATTTGGGGTGGGAATATCCGCTGTAGCAGTAATTCTCATTATTCCATGATGAGTTTCTTAAGCTGAATGAAAGGAAGAAAAGTAACTAAGTCTAAACTTCATCTCCCTTGCTTCTGTTTTTTTTTTTTTCATTTCTTACTACAGATGAGTTAAAAAAGTCACATTTTTGTCTCTATGACTTCCTCACAAAGATAGACTACCTTCAAACTGTAAGTAAAAACTGTTTCTTAATTTAATATTGAGACTTCATTATTCAATTAATTAAATAATTAAATATTTAATATTTAAATTTTCAGTTCAAAATTTCAATTGCAATCTGAGTTTTCCCTTTCATATTTCATGATTATGTCCTCATTTTGCTAATATATATGAGTGAATTTAAATTTTCTCACAGATTTGTATCAGCTATGCTTTTATTGAATCACCTTACATTATTCATTGGAAGTATTTGCTAGTGTTTTAACCTAATTTATTCTCAACAGAGTCATTATTAAATTATTAAATTTAATTTGAATCACATTACTTTGATTTTTTTGATATTTGGTTTACAGTAAGGTTTATTCCTCTGAAATTGGCTAACTACATAGATTTTTTTATTAACTCATTTTCTTCCAATGAAAATGTTTGTAATATTCAAGTGGGTTTGGCTTTCATTGGAATTAATATATCATTATTGCTCACTGCACTGGCTCAGTACTGAAAGCTGCAGCTCATGTGCTCCTGGATTTGAGCTCAACCAGTAATATTACACAGTGCATAGAATACAAAACATGGAAACAACCATATTGAATGTATAAGCTCACTGTGAAAAACAGCAATAAGAATTAGGTATAGTTACTTCTTCCAGAGCAGTGTGTCATAATTCCTTTGGAGCTTGAATGAGCCTTTCAGGGGAGTTGCTTAAGGTCAGTAGAAAATGCAAATACTTACCCTATGATTATTAACAGTAGCAAAATTACAGTTATGAGGTAGCAATAAAAATAGTTTTGTTTGGAAGTCACCACAATATGAGGAACTATATCAAAAGTGCACCAACATTAGAAAAGTTGAGATACAATGAATGTTTCAGAGCAATAATTTTCAGGGAGTGAATGAGCAAAAATATAATAATGTACACTAAGGTATCAGTTATCAAGGGTAGGAATGTGTGGTGGTTTGATTAAGAATGGACCCATAGACTCACATATACAAATGCTTAGGGATTGACATGAGGAGATAAGGCCTTGTTGGAGTAGGTGTGTCACTAGGGGTGGGCTTTGGGGTTTCAAAGGCCTAAGCAGGGCCAGAAGTTTCCACTTTTCATGATATCTTCAGATCTAGATGAGATTGTTCAGCTATCTCACCATCACCATGTCTCTGGGTGCTACTATGCTCCCTGCCAGGACAATAATGGACTGAACCTCTGAATACCTAAGCCAACCTCAGTTAAATGTTTTCTTTTGAAAGAGTTGTATTGCTTGCTCATGGTGCGTCTTCATAGCAATAAAATCCTAAGACAGAATGGAAAAGAAGTACACTGAGAGTGTCAGTCAGTATTAGAGCAAAAGAGACAAATAAACTACAGAAATGAAAATAGATTATAGGAACAATGAAGACAAAGGGAAGAGATAAGATAGATGCAGTTAAAGATCAAATATGGATCAAGAAAGAGGTAAAAGTAGGCTTCATCCCAGAAATGCAGGGATGGCTTAATATAAGGAAATCCATCAATGTAATTTGCTATATAAACAAACTCAAAGAAAAAAGCCACATGAACATCTCATTAAAAGCTTTGAAAAAATGCAACACACATTCATGTTAAAAATATTAGAGAGATCAGGAATTCAAGGTTCATAACTAAATATAATAAAAGCAACATACCGCATACCAATAGTTAACATCAAAATAAATGAAGAGAAACTCAAAGCAATCCCATTATAATCAGGGACAAGACAAGGCTGCTCACTCTTTCACTACCTATTCAATATAGCACTCGAAGTTCTAGCCAGGGCAATTAGACAACAAAAGGATATTAAAAGGATACAAATTGGGGAAGGAGGAAATCAAGATATCACTATTTGCAAATGATATAATAGTTTACCTGAGCAACTCTACCAGACTGCTCTTAAAGCAGATAAACAACTTCAGCAAAGTGGCTGGATATAAAATTATCTCTAACAAATCAGTAGCTTTCCTCTACTCAAAGGGTAAATGGGCAGAGAAAGAAATTAGGGAAACAATACTCTTCACAATAGTCACAAATAACATAAAATATCTTGCTGTGACTCTAACCAAGCAAGTGAAAGATCTGTATGACAAGAAGTTCAAATAAATCCCTGAAAAAAGAAAATGAAGAAGACCTCTGAAGATGGAAAGATCTCCCATGCTCATGGATTGGCAGGATTAAAATATTAAAAATGGCCATCATACCAAAAGCAATCTACAGGTTCAATGCAATCCCCATAAAAAATTACAACTCAATTCTTCATAGAGTTAGAAAGAGTTCATTTGGAATAAAAAACAAAACAAAAAACAAAAACAAAAAACTACTGGATAGTCAAAACTATTCTTAAAAATAAAAGACCTTCTGAAGGAATAACCATCCCTGAACTCAAGCTATACAATAGAATAAACAGCTATAAAAACTTCATGGTATTGGTCCAATGTTGACCTCCCATTGCTTCCAGAGACTGGACCACCAACCAAGGAGTGTACAGAGAGGGATCTTATGTAGTGTACAGAGAGGGATCCTGATACTTATGTAGCAGAGGATGACCTTGCTGATACTTATGTAGCAGAGGATGACCTTGCCTCATAGCAATGCGAAGGGAGGCCTGTGGAGGTTAGATGCCCCAGTGTAGGGAGATGTTGGAGCTGTGAGTTAGGAAAGGGTGGGTGAGTAAAAGAGCACCCTCATAGAGGCAAAGAGGAGGGGGCAGGGTGGGTGTGGAATGGGTGCTTTGTGGAAGGGTAACCATCTGGAGGTAGGATATCATTTGAGATGTAAACGAATGGAAATAGGAACTGAAAAAAACGAACTGAAAAAAGAGGTAAAATACAGACAAATAACAACAACAACAACAACAACAATAACAACAACAACAAAATCAAATCAAATAACTTAACCCCAAAAATCAGTAGAACAATGCAGAACAACTTAAACCAATTGTAAGAGTCAGGAAATAAAAACAGAGAGATCCTCAAAATCAGGACAATCCTACTGCCACTCATGCAAAGGAAAAAAAAAAAATAGCAGATTAGGGCACAACTGTTCTAATGTATTTTGAAATTATATATTGAGGAAGTTAAATGTCAAAATGAATTAGTGGTAGCATCTGTATGCAGTTCCTCCCCTGTGCATGTGAGCCAGGCTTGTTCTTGTACAGTCTTTTGTGCTAGCCCTATCTCCGTGGTCTTTTGCAGGCATGGTATACAAGTAACTGAATCTGCTCTGCTGAGGTCCCTCATGGAATCCTAAGTTCACATACCTCACTGGATGGAGTATAATTGCTGGGTTTGCTTCTCTATGGTTTCTTGTAGGAGTGCAGCTGTCAGACATACTGCTTTGCTATCTCTCACAAGGTTCTAGTTTCTGGTGTTCCTACCTTTGTGCAGGCTTCAGATATATAGGGAACAGTTGCCTTTTCCACTTCTGTGTTGTCCTCCATATAGGCAGGGCATTCTTGCCAGGTCTGTGTTAAGGTGATGTCTGATAATCTGAGGCCAACCTGGGATTATACTTTGGGTTATTACCACTGCCATCTTCTAATAGTACAATTGTCATCTTAGTTCCTTTACTTGAATGCTACATTTCTATGAATAATGCATGAAACAACATTGGACATCCATCTTCAGTGAGATCCATATACTATACTCCCTGAGCAAGGGCAGAAGTTTCTCTTGTCATAGACAAAAAAATCAAATAGATATTATATCAAATAGCAAGAACACAACACTCAATCTGGCCAGTACTGGTTTGGGGTCTATCAGAAATAAGACTAACTCTCTTCTAGTGAACTTTCAGGAAGAATTCCATATTTATTATTTTATTCTTATCTATAATTGGACATGTATATGAGTAAAATCGGACCAACTGTAAGAAAGGACATATACAATAGAAAAAAAAACTTTATATAATCCAAAGTATCAAACAAAACAGATCAAAATATACTTGTATGAAACTGCCAAAGGACAAAAGAGAAGAGAAACACTCTTAGTAACTGACCTCCTCTGGAAGAAAGAAAAAGCAATAAAAAGGTCTTTGATTATCTTCACTTGTAATCCCTGCTGTTCTCTTGCACTGCATTCTGATCTTTTGCATTGATGTAAATAGTTTACACAGTACTTTTTTTTTAAAGTCTGTGTGGGGTTTTATTTCAATTCCTTGAATTAGAATCCAAGAACCTGGAAATATCTGCTACAGGTCCACTTCAGAGTGTCCAACTGTTTAGACTTCCAAATTGTGAAATATTGGAAGTTTCTGATTCAAAGTTTTCATTTGATATCTACATGTATTCTGCAAGCTGGATCTCACAGTACAGTCCCTTGGTACTTGCCTAGATACATAGAATCTAGGGATTTTATTTTTGGCATTGGAAGATTCTTAAATATTATGATAAACTATAGCATAAATGTTTTTGTTTATTATTATAGTCAGTAATTTACAGTATTTCCTCCTATCTGACATTGGGTCCCTGAATATTTTATTAAGATATTTGTGTTTTTTCTCTTGTATGAATTAATGTTTTTGGTATTATGAAAATGATGGATATAGTTTCCAAAATCAGTTAAATGGGCACAGTGAGTACCAACATTTTCACTAAGGGAGTCTTTTATATTATTGAGATAGATTTTCATTTGTATGACATGACTAATATGTGACAATTGCAGCATTAAATCAAATAAAACTTGAAATAAATATTTGAAATCATAATATGTACTCAATTTTAATTACTGTACTGTAGTTTATTTTTAACACAAATTAATATGATTGGAGAAATCTATTCCTTTAGATGCTCTAAAATCTACCAACTTGTTTATTACCAATTTTGAAAGCATTTTTGTGAAGTCTAATATGAATAAGAAGCTTGTTGCATATGCACATAGGATTTTTCTTCCAAATTATTCAATACTGCTTTTAAAAAGCCATATACACACGGTATTCTTTTAGTATTCTCTTGTCTTGACAGATTTTTCTCTAAGAAGGTAACTGACAATATAACCTAATTAATCTCTCTCCTGAGGCTGTAAGACCCCAAAAACCGAGGGTGCCCCAGCATCCCACACCCTGGAAGGCAACACCCAAATCACTCATGAGAAATGGTCTCGATGCAATAGCATGAGGATTTCTTTATTCCATAATTCTCGGTTCCATAGTCGTGCACCACGCAGGGTTAGAGGACTATGGACCCCGAGTGCCGAATTGTGACAGCTTTTATAAGTTTACGACAAAGCCCGTGAATCACAAACCAATCATTTCTTAGCATGGAGAGCCCATGAAATGCAAGCCAATCGATTTGTACCACTCCATAGTTTTTAGGCCAATCAGTTTAAATTATCGGAGCCCGCGCTCCTTGGACCAATTAGTTTCCTATAATGTCTACAGCTGCGTGAACTCCTGCTTAGGGGTAATGGCATAAGTTTACAGAAGATAAGCTTAGCCCATTTCCAGTTACCCTATGGGGCCAGGATCACCTATTCAAGGCCTTTCTGCTAGGTCTAAACAAAGGGCTGGCTCTGGAATGTGACCTTTTATCTAGTTTCTAACAAAGTGAGATAGCATTTTAAACTCCTGATTTCTTGGGGTCATTACAGTTAGGCTGTATTATTTTCTGTCCTTTCAAGGCAAAGTAATCATTTGTAAAAGAATACACTCAAGTACTCTTTCCATTAGTTTCAGACCAGGTAAAGTGAGAGAGAGAATGCAGAAAGAAAGTGTTTTCTTTGATATCCCTGAGTACTGATGAAAGCAGTTAACTTGAGGATCACTGAGTCTGTGAGTGTGTATATGTGTGAGTGTGAGTATGAATGTGTGTGCGCGCGCGTGTGTGTGTGTTCCTACTAGAAATAGACTTGGAAATTAGAAGTTTCTATAAAACTTGTGGAATCACTCAAGATAGGCTAGCCATTATATGTAGTATGGGAGATTCTCTAAATATCAGGAATTAATCATTACCTGGTCTTCCTCACTTACCCCAGAAATATTTTTCTTTATGTCACCTATGTCAATAATTACAAAGAGAAAGAAATTTTCTGAATATTTCACAGAGTAGAGGTTAAGTAGTTTGAGAACATAGATTTTGGATGCAGAAGACACATTCTACAATAGTGTTTGGGTTTTGATGACTGAATATGAGATGGGTCCTGAGGTGAGGCAGTCTCTGGATGGCCTTTCCTTGGTGTGACTCTAACAAAGCAAGTGAAATAACTGTAGGACAAGAACTCAAGTCTCTGAAGAAAGAAATCAAGGAAGATTTCAGAAGATGGAAAAATCTTCTGAATAAAATAAAAATGACCTTCTTGTGGAAAGCAATCTACTGATTCAATGCAATCCCCATCAAAATTCTAAATCAATTCTTCATAGAGTTGGACAGAGCAATTTGAAAATCCATTTTGAACAACAAAAAACCCAGGATAAAGAAAACTATTCTCTACAATAAAAGAACGTCTGCCAGAATCACCATCCCTGACCTCAAATTGTATTACAGAGCAATAGTGATAAAAACCTGTATGATATTAGAACCTCTGTACTAATACTATGTATTACTAATGTAATAATAGAATTTAAGATGCAGAAATGAACCAACACACCTATCATCACTTCATATTTGACAAAGGAGCTAAAATTATCCAGTGGAAAAAAGACAGCATTTTCAACAAATGTTGCTTGTTCAACTGGAGGTCAGTATGTACAAGTACAAATCGACCCATTCTTATCTCCTTGTATAAAGCTTAAGTCCAAGTGGATCAAGGACCTCCACATAAAACCAGATACAATGAATATTTCTTTAAGGGCTTCTGGCCATTTAGAAATCCTCTGTTGTGTATTCTCTGTTTAGTTCTACACACCATTCTTTATTGGGTGGTTTGGTTTTTTTGGAGGTTAGTTTCTTGGGTTCTTTATAATATTTTGTATATTACCCCTGTATTGGATTCAGGGTTAGCAAGATTTTTTTTCCAATCTGCAGGTTGTCAATTTGTACAATTGATTATATCATTTGCCTTACAGAAACTTTTCAGTTTCATGAGGTACCATTTATCAATTCTTGATCTTAGAGCCTGAGCCATTGGAGTTTTGTTTAAGAAATTTACCCCTCTGCCAAAAAGTTCAAGGATTTCTTCCCACTTTCTCTTCTATTAGATTCAGTGCCTTGTTTTATGTTGAGGTCCTTGATCCACTTGGATTTGAGCTTTGTGCAAGGTGACAAATATGGATCTGTAACTGCCCGCAGTTACATCAAATGGTTTACCAGGTTACCGGGTTACCTGGAAGGAAAGCTGGAGATAGAATGGGGTTGCAAGGGAGAATATGAAGCCAAAACAATTTCTAATCAAGGCTCAAAGTTTAATGGGGGTCTCCAAATACTTACGTACACACACACACACACACACATATATGCAGAGGGGAAAACCCTTCTCCCAAAGGCTCGAAACTCTTCAGCAGAACTGATCATTGCTCAGCAGGTGGCTAGTGCCTCTCAGGAAACTGCAGATCCTTGAAGAACAGTGGGCTAGAGCTCCATGCTAGGTGGAAAATAGTGGCTAGTGAAATTCCCACTCAAAGGCTGGGGGGAGGGCACATGAATCTATCTTCATTATTCCACATACTGACAGCCAGTTAGACCAGTACTATTAATTGAAGATGCTTTCTTTTTTTCATTGTATATTTTTGGCATCTTTGTCAAAGATCAAGTGTCCATAAGTGTGTGGTTTTATTTATTTATTTATTTATTTATTTATTTATTTATTTATTTATTTGTGGGTTGAGAGATGTTCCCATCTATAATTATAATCTCCATCTTCTTTTTTTTAATATTTTTATTTTCTATATTCTTTGTTTACATTCCAAATGATTTCCCCTTTCCTGGATCCCCCCTCCCTATATGTCCCATAAACCTTCTTCTCTCCATCTATTCTCCAATCACCTCCCTCCTTTTTTACTCTGTCCTTATATTCCCCTCCAATGCTAGATCAATCCTTTCCAGGATCAGGACCTTCGCCATATTTCTTCATTTGTTATGCGATTTGTGCCTTGGGTATTCAGGGCTTCTGGGCTAATTAATATGCACTTATCAGAGATTGCATTCCATGTGTATTCTTTTGTGATTGGGTTACCTCACTTAGGATGATATTTTCCAGATAAAACCATTTGCCTAAAAATTTTGTGAATTCATTGTTTCTAATTGCTGAGTAGTATTCCATTGCGTAAATATACCACATTTTCTGTATCCATTCCTCCTTTGAGGGGCATCTGGGTTCTTTCCAGCTTCTGGCTATTATAAATAAGGCTGCTATGAACATAATGGAGCATGTGTCTTTATTGCATGCTGGGGAATCCTTTGGGTATATGCCCAGGAGAGGTATAGCAGGGTCCTCCGGAAGTGTCATGTCCAGTTTTCTGAGGAACCGCCAGACTGATTTCCAAAGTGGTTGTACCATCTTACAGCCCCACCAGCAGTGGAGGAGTGTTTCTCTTTCTCCACATCCTCCAATACCTGCTGTCTCCTGAGTTTTTGATCTTAACCATTCTGACTGGTGTAAGGTGAAATCTCAGGGTTGTTTTGATTTGCATTTCCCTAATGACTAATGATGTTGAACACCTCTTAAGGTGCCTCTCGGCCATCCGAATTTCTTCAGGTGAAAATTCTTTGTTTAGATCTGTACCCCATTTTTAATAGGGTTATTTGGTTCCCTGGGGTCTAACTTCTTGAGTTCTTTGTATATATTGGATATTAGCCCTCTATCAGATGTAGGGTTGGTGCACATCCTTTCCCAATTTGATGGTTGCCGATTTGTCCTCTTGATGGTGTCCTTTGCCTTACAGAAACTTTGTAATTTTATGAGGTCCCATTTGTCAATTCTTGATCTTAGAGCATACGCTATTGGTGATCTTTTCAGGAACTTTTCACCCATGCCCATGTCCTCTAGGGTCTTCCCCAGTTTCTTTTCTATTAGTTTCAGTGTGTTGGGTTTTATATCTTTGTCTTAAATCTATTTCATTGATTAGCCTGTCTGTCTCTGTATCAATACCATAAAGTTTTTGTCACTATTACTCTGCCGGAAAGTTTGAGTTCAGGGATGATGATTGTCCTAGAAGTTCTTTTATTTTTAAGAATTATTTTCCCTGTCCTGGCTTTATTTTTCCATATGAAATTGAGAATTGCTCTTTCCATGTTTTGAAGTATTGTATTGGAATTTTAATGAGGATTGCAAACCCATTTTTACTCTGCTGCTTTGCATTTATTTCTAATATGCAAGGGAGGTTATTAGTGTGGGTGACACCCAGAAAGAGCCTTCTCCATCTTGAAAAGTAAGGAGAAGTTGGAATGGGGTAAGGACTTACTTGTGTGAGGGGGTATTTAGAGGAGAGGGTTGTAACATGAATAGATGAATTTTTAAACAGAAAAATAAAAGCAATAGATAATGCCAGGATTTTTTTTTCTGATTAAATTTTTTTTTGTGACACAGGGAAGGGGAAAGATTCTAACAGAAATGCTAAAATATATTTGAGTAAATTTTTGAATGTTAAAACTGTTGAGGCAGAAGGTAGAAACAGAACTGCAACCAAGGCAAGAAGAATACCATGGACAAAATCTCCAAGAAATAAATGATCATGAAAATACTAGAACTAGCTAATGGTCCAAGTGGCTTGAGTACCAAAAGATATGTATAAAGTTAGGAATTTCAGGATAGAGCAAAATAACAGATGGATCATTTAAGGTCATAATTAACCAAATTTAAGATTTTTATGTGAGTTGTTCCACCAGCTGAAAGTTATTAAAGCTTTTAAGTTTCAGACTTTCACTTTTTGTGTAATGTGGGGAATATATTTGGGTGGAAATATATGGACACAGAAAGATTTAGAAAGTCAAGGTTTTAGAATCTGATGTTTTTTGACTAGGGTTCTGAAAACTTAAAAAAAATACTCATTCTAGATCACTTTGAAGGGCAAAATATCAATGAAAATTGGGAATGAGATTTGACTATGGACTCATCAGGGTGTCCCAGCCTCTATATAAAGTATTTAGTTCACATGCGTAGGTGGAATATCATCATAACTGTGCAAATATGATGTACTCCCAGTAAGATCTTTCACATACACTGATACACAAAAGTCTGTACTACCAACAAACTTCAGCAAAAGTGTTGCACAGGGCTTTTAGGTTTCTTGTTATATGAGGTGAGAAACTGTCACTAACCCAAAGTCATGTTATAAAAAATTGGAGAAGTTCACCTGAGACTTATCTTGTAACACATCAAATTAATTTTACAGGAGTGCTACATGTATGACCCTTTGAAGGCTGACTCTAGTAGTGTAGTTTGGTTGTAGATGGCCTTGAGTAAGACTGTAAAGAGCATTACTGAAAGATTTGGTAGCTATTCCTGTAGTTCAGAAGGGTGTTTGTTATGTATGGAATGCCTTCTAGTTGTCACTTAACATTGTTCAATCTGTACATAGAAGTGGTTATATGACCTGAAATGGTTACTGATTTGAGAGTAGATGGGCCAAAGACAATAGTTATGAATTATGAAGGAAGATAATAATCCCAAATATAAGTAACCACAAGTTAATGTATTGAGCTAAGAAAGTTCTTTACTGATGGGGGATTATTTCCTGCTTTATCACAGCAGAAATTACTACCAAAGAATAAAAATAATTTGTTAAGTGGAGAAAGCAAGTTGGCCTTGATGATCACATATCAAATCAATGTCTACATTAAATGATTCATTGCCTGGCAAAGGTTTTGGCAATATATCAACTTTATAATTCCATGTTTATACCAGAAAATAGGATGCTTTACTATACTATGACCCTTTTTTCAGGATTTTCATCTTTTGTCTTAAGTAGAATTCATATGAGAGGAAAGATCATTAGGTTTCTGAAAATCCCATCTGCTAGATGCTTTCTTCTCCTCTCTAGACAACCTGGTAGATTTCAGACTGATACTTAAACAAGACAAGCATCTAGGTTTACCTAATGCCAGCTGGCCTCAACAATTGTTAACATAAGTCAAAATATTGAGTCATAGTGGGAAATTTATTCATCTGTTTAAAAAACAGATACTATTTGCAATTCAAACCAGGGCTAGAAATTCAAGTTTCAGAACACTGTTTGGAAATGCTATTATTCAAAATCAATAAGAATGTTGGTAATCAGCCATGTACAGTTTGCTAGCTTAACCATGGTGCTCAGGTGTTTATAGTACATGCCAGTCTGGAATTGCTTAGATGTATTTGGATCCAAGAATCATTAAGAATGAAATAAAACTTATAAATATATACTAGTTAGGTCACTGAAAGGGTTGCTTCCTTAAGCATATAATTTGCTACCTGAAAACTTGTGGAGCCTGTAGTAGATCACAGAATGAAAACTTTCAGTGAGAGAATGCTATACAACAGTTCCTTGAGAGATACTTTCTAATAAATTGGCCATAGGAAATAACCACATCTTCTTGACACCTATCAGGAATTTGAGAACTATGATTCTGGGGTTAATTAGGACTTGGTTTCATTTATTATAACTTCTCTTTATATGAACCACCTTTGAAATTTAATCTTTAACATTCTTGAAACAGAAAAAAGTATCACTGGCTAAAAAAAAAAATATTGAATTGTTTCCTTCATTGAAGTATGGTAGGGAAGCAAATTCAGAATTCTACAACTAAGCTATTTATTCAGGTAATATATGTACTTTTAGGAGATAAACTTTGCTTGGATTCCTTCCAAAGTAAGTATATATGTACCATTGCACGAAATACTGGGGTTTCAAGACCATCTCATGTTTGTCACAGTTGTTTTTCTTAAGGACTGCTGAAAATGTATCCTTATTGTTCTCTCATGCAGCTTCAAATCGTAGGGAATAAGTATCTGTACCTAATTTGTGATTCATATTGCACCAATTTTGATTATCTAACTTCAATACTTCAATGTAATATCTAGCTATACAGCAATTTTCTCTGAAAGAACAGTAGAACAAAGAAGACAAGTAAAACACACTTATTTTACTATAAAATATCTAA
Source organism: Apodemus sylvaticus (assembly GCF_947179515.1). Classification (NCBI taxonomy): domain Eukaryota; kingdom Metazoa; phylum Chordata; class Mammalia; order Rodentia; family Muridae; genus Apodemus; species Apodemus sylvaticus. Next base: position 81,750,565 of record NC_067495.1, on the reverse strand, counting down.
CTGTGACAGGGTTTTACCTGAAGGTTTGCCCTGTAGGGTGTTGGGAGTTGATAGATATCTTTATGCCTTTGAATCAAATTCTTTTCTTCAAATAGACAGAATTTTTTTTCAATCCCCATTAGGTAATATATTTGATTTTTCTGAATTACTTTGTCATCAGTGGAAATAGTGCTCTTAGAATATATTGTGATTGCTGCATTGAAAACGTGTTTTAGTGTTATATCAGTATACCTTCATTCTGAGTAGTATAACTGCTTCTCATCACTTTCCATAGGAATGAAGAACTTTGGTACCTGATACTGAAGACATGCCATTTACTGTGGTTGAAAGCAACAACAAAATCTCATCACCCACCATTTACTTTATTTTCTTTCATCATTATTTTCACCATACAGGAAGGCTACTGAGTAACTCACCAGTATCATATCAACTTATTTCATTATTTCTGTTCTACAGTGTAATCACTCTTATTAAATCCTTAGTTACAATGCAGGCATGTTGATAGATGCTAGGTAAATAGAGAGAAACAAGTCACCTCAGAGGAAAAATTTCAAGGCATAATGGCCTAGTATATTTTACCAGAAATACACTATTATGTAGTAATCAGAATCAATTTTTCTTTAGTATAGTCTTAGTAGAATTTCATAAAACCCATGGAAGTAATTAAAGTGGGATTGGGCTTAAATCTTTATAAAAAAAGAATCACCTATTTAGAATACTTAGAAAAAATTTAGATAGTAATAGATCCACTATAACTTTATTTAAATATCGGTGGGTAGTAAATATTTAATAAAGATTCCTGCATTACCTATTGTCTTAGACTACATTTTTTTTATTTTCTTCTTTTTCACAAGTATATCTTTATTTACGTAAGGTTCTGATGAACTTTGTTGAACTCACAGTACAATATTTTCACACAGAAGAAATCTGGACTAGAAATAGATTTGCTTCTAATGGTTTGTCTTTGCCAGGGTAGTCATTTACCAGTGTGTCTTTCATAATACATACTAGAAAGCTTAGAGTCAATGCTGTGTTCTACTTTTACATATTGTAAATGGATTTAATGGTGTTTTTTTCTTTCCTAACACAGCATTCTTAACTCTCTTCATTGTTTTCTGTTTTTCTTTACCTAATGTTCACTGTTACCTTCATTTTTACTGGGTTACAGCGTGTTTAGGAACTTCTGATATGCCTTATAATGGTTTTGGAAATGAGGAAAGGGGGAATTAAAGATAAGAAAATTAGAAGAAAATAGCTTTTTTTTTAAATGACCATACTTTATTTGAGTTGAAATTTGTAGAGAAAGATGTGATGACAATTTCAATGAAAAGTGAATTATCAATCTCACATCAATATGAAGATCAAGATCAATGATGTCTGAGCTAACATTAACATACTACTGAGGTGTTAGCTCTTGAAGTAGAAAATAATAAAATCTTGGAAAACATTTCTCCCACTAGAGACAGAATCTTGTCTCCTCTACTCTTTCACTGTAACTGTGTTGTGTATTTAATTATTCAAACTCCTCAAGTAATTGGCACTGTTTTTATCTGACTCAGAAGAAATGGCAGAAAAGAAAAAAAGGCTTACTTACAAGATGTTTTGCCTAAAATTAAGCTGTTAGCACAATATGCTCTTGTTTATATTACCTTCTACTCATTGTTCCTGCTTCCCCCTGGATTTATGTATGGTGATTACTATATTAAAAATACATTAATTTCTTTCCCAACAGATTAGTAAACTAGTAAGTTTTCTAAACTCGACTCAATTATCCTTTCCCAGGCAGTCTTTTTGAACCAAATCCAGGCTGGTTGGATGCTTGCCTAAGTACTGCCATAAGATCTTTTCCCTACCCCTTGGCACACAAAGAATCTATTTATATATGTTTCTATCCAATAGATTCTGTGCAACATGAGGGAACAAACATGTCTTCTTTATTCATTGCTGTTGATAGCACCATTTTTTGTATCTTTTTGCAAGATGCATCTAATCAAATGAGTTAAATGATTGTTGGAAAATATTGTTCAGCATATTAAATCACCAGAGCCTCAGATGATCTAAACATATTGAGAAAATGGTAGCCTCTTTAACAATAATTTAATTTGACTGATTTTGAAATGGACAGAGCAAGAATGTCATCTGTTAAAATATATGTCTTTATGTCTACTTTAGTGACTGTGTAGTTGGAAAATTCCTATGATGCATGTCAGTTATTAGGTAAGCTTACAAGGGCATTCTTATGTGGGTGGCAGCTGTCCCACAGAGTACCTGCTTTTGGCTTGTCTTCACTAAGCCCCAAATCACTAGGTAATTTTCCCTCCAGTAACTACATACATTGAAAATCTCCACTGTAATTGTTTTTAACCCTGCAGAGACAGTTAAACTCTTCAGTTGGTAAGGACACAACCCAATTATAGCAAGAACTGCTAAATCTTTAGATAAAATCAGTAATGCTGATACTAAGGCACAAGATGCCTGGATTCTAAACTGTATTTTTAAATAATTTCTCATTATCACCATACTATACATAAGATACATTTCTGACATGCAAATGTCATGAAATGCCCTGATGTGCCAAGCAATTTACTATCAGTATGTTTTTAATGGGAATCTAAAATTCAAAATTTCTTATGAAAATGGACTAATCAAAATCCTCATTGTTTTAAAGTTAGCTCAAATAGGTTAGGTGTCAGAGTGCCACTCCTTTGTGAATATCTGAAAATACTTGTCATTTAATATGGTTGGTCACATAATTGTACACTTAGAAAATATTTCTCCTGAACATGTGGCAGAGATAATTATTATACAGGAGGGGGGTTAATGAAATTGTCTGCCAGTAAAGTAAATAATCTGGGGAAAGAAAACTTGATTAGCACTTTTGTGCCCTGCATCATGCCTTGTTAGAAGTAGGGAGTCTACTCAATGTGTTTAAGTGGAAACTGATGACTTGAATTTAGCAACACTAATGCTTGTGTGGTGATAAGCTGGTTAATTCTTTTCTCTCAAATTCTGTAATTACAACTGTAAAACTGTATTGATACTGAAATACTTCCATTCCAGTCCTGTCATAATCTATTTTGTAGGGAAGCAGTGATAACTTTTAGAGACAGTTATGATAGTACCAACAAATATGTGTTCCCATACATGGTACCAACTATTTATTTAAACTATAAAACTAAAAACCGTAGTTTAAAAACCTGGGATTCTGTAGACAGTAAACATCTGTGCATTTTAGTGCTTACACGAAATTTGGGGGTATTCTATTACTCTTCCTCTCGCCTACTTTGAAAATAGAGTGACTGCCTTTTAAAGACACAATGCTCTTTGATATCATATAAACAATCACAGGATCAACTTGATTTAAATATAGTCATTTTGATTATTTGTTTCTGAGGTGTCATTTTTCTTGCCTTTCATTATTTGATAGGCTTGCAAATCAGTGACATTAATGAAGATATTGTCAAATTACATATATTTGGGTTTTTGTTGTTTTTTGTATTTTTATTTTTATTTTTTATTTATTGAAAAGGGAAGTAAAAATACTTTATGATAAAATTATAGATTTACATGGAAAATATTTTGGATAAACATGTTAAAATTGACAATTTTTATGGAAAATTAGAGAGTAAAGTGGTAGACATGTAAAACTGCTAAATTAATTGAAATATGGGAAATAAACATTTTATGATAGAATTGAAGATTTATGTGGAAAATATTTCTGATAAAATTGTAGAAAAATGTAGAAAAGCATGTTAGAATTGAAGATTATCATGGAAAATTTTATATAGATATAATAATGGTGGGCTTAAAAGTATTCCTAAGTTGATTCAAAGTGGAATTATAAACATTTTCTGATAAACTTGAAGATTTAGATGGAAAATATTTCTGATAAAATTGAAGAAATATATAGAAAAACATGTTAAAATTAAAGATTATGATGGAAATTATATAGATAAAATTATAGGCATGAAGATAATTCTAAGTTGATTGAAGGTGGAATTATAAACATTTTCAGAAAATATTGAAGATTTACATGGAAAATATTTCTGGTAAAATTCAAGAAATATATAGACAAACACTTTAAAATTGACTATTTCATGGAAAATTTTACATATAAAATGGTAGATATAAAAACTTTCTAAATTAATTGATCGTGGAATTAGAAATATTTGTGATAAAATCAAAGCTTTATATTGAAAACATTTCTGATAAAAGAGGAAGTATATAGAAAGACATTAAAATTGAAAATTATCATGAAAAATAATGCAGATAAAATGATAGACATAAAAAATTACTAAATTACAAGGGGAATAACAAACATTTTCTGATAAAATTGAAGATTTACATGAGAAATATTTCATTAGTGTATGTCTTTTTAATTGGGGGTTGAGTCCATTATTGTAAAGAGATATTAAGGAATAGTGATTGTTGCTTCCTGTTATTTTTGATGTTATTTTTATGTTTGTGTGGGTATCTTCTTTTAGGTTTGTTGGAAGATTACTTTCTTGATTTTTCTACGGTGTAGTTTCCCTCTTTGTGTCAGCATTTTCCATCAATTATCCTTTGTAGAGCTGGATTTGTGGACAGATATTGTGTAAATTTGGTTTTATCATGGAATATCTTGGTTTCTACATCTATAATTGAGAAGTTTTGCTGGGTGTTCTCTTAGGGTCTGTAAGAGGTCTGCCCAGGATCTTCTAGCTTTCATCCTCTCTGGTGAGAAGTCTGGTTTTAATCTGATAGGTCTGCCTTTATAAGTTACTTGCCTTTTTCCCTTACTGCTTTTAATACTCTTTCTTTGGTTATTGAATTTGGATTTTTGATTATTATATGCTGGGAGAACTTTCTGTTCTGGTCCAGTCTGTTTGGAGTTCTGAAGGCTTCTTGTATATTCATGGGCATCTCTTTCTCTAGGTTAAGGAAGTTTTCTTCTAAAATTTTGTTGATGATATTTAATGGCCCTTTAAGATGTAAATCCTCACTCTTATCTATATCTATAATCCTTATGTTTGGTCTTCTTATTGTGTCCTGGAGTTCCTGGATATTTTGAGTTATCAGCTTTATGCATTTTGCATTTTTTTGACTGTTGAGTCAATGTTTTATATGGTATCTACAGCACCAGAGGTTCTTTCTTCTATCTCTTGTATTCTGTTGTTGAGGACTCCTGAATCCTTTCCAAGGTTTTCTATCTACAGAGATGTCTCATTTTGCGATTTCTTTATTGTTTCTACTTCTAGGTTTAGATTCTGGATGGTTTTGTTCAGTTCCTTCACTTGATTGTTTGTGTTTTCCTGTAATTCTTTAAGGGATTTTTGTGTTTCTTCTTTAGGGGTTTCTGCCTGTTGACTCATGTTCTCCTGTATTTCTTTAAGGGATTTTTGTGTTTCCTCTTTAAGGCCTTTTACCTGTTGATCAACGTTCTCCTGTATTTCTTTAAGGGAGTTATTTATATCCTTCTTGAAGCCCTCTATCAGTATCATGAGATACAATTTTAAATCCAACTCTTGCTTTTCCAGTGTGTTGGGTATCCGGGACTTGCTGTGGTGGGAGAACTGGGTTCTGATGTTGCGATGTGGCCTTGTTTTCTGTTGGTAGATTTCTTGTGCTTGCCTTTCACCATATGGTGCTAGTTAATATTGTCCCTGGCTGGAGTTTGTTCCTCTTGTGGGCTTGTAAACCTGTGTCCTTACTCCTCTGAGCTCAAAAGTGAAAGCACTGCTGTGAGATCACTCTCTCCTGGTGTACTATGCACAGAAGACTGTGGAGTGTCCTGGCTCCCTGGTGCAAAAGGCGGCAGGAAGACTACCATCTCAGCTGCTCCACTCATCATAGACCCTGTGTGCTCCTTGCCCTTCACTTTGTAAGAAACATTAAATATTAGTACATTATCCAATTTTTTGAGGAACCACCAAACTGAATTCCAGAGTAGTTTTACCAGTTTACAATCCCACCAACAATGGAGAAGTGTTCCTCTTTACCCACATTCTCTCCAGAACTTTGGTTTTTTCAAAGGCCTTTTTTTTTTGATATATTTTTTATTTACATTTCAAATGATTTCCCATTTTCTGAGTCCCCACTGCCCACAAGTCCCATAAGCCCTCTTCCCTCCCCCTGTTCCTCCATCTACCCCTTCCCACTTCCCTGTTCTGGAATTCCCCTATACTCTTGCACTGAGTCTTTTCAGAACCAGGGGACACTCCTCCATTCTTTTTGGACATCATTTAATTTGTGGATTATGTCTTGGGTATTCAAAGTTTCTAGGCTAATATCCACTTATCAGTGAGTGCATGCCATGATTGATCTTTTGAGACTGTGTTACCTCACTTAGTATGATGTTCTACAGCTCCATCCATTTGCCTAAGAATTTCATGAATTCATTGTTTCTAATGGCTGAATAGTACTCCATTGTGTAGATATACCACATTTTTCGTATCCATTCCTCCGTTGAAGGACACCTAGGTTCTTTCCAGCTTCTGGCTACTACAAATAGGACTGCTATGAACATAGTGGAGCATGTGTCCTTATTGCATTCTGAAGAATCCTCTGGATATATGCCCAGGAGTGGTATAACAGGGTCTTCAGGAAGTGTCATGCCCAGTTTTCTGAGGAACTGCCAGACTGATTTCCATAGTGGTTGTACCAGCTTGCAATCCTACCAGAAGTGGAGGATTGTTCCTCTTTCTCCACATCCTTGCCAACACCTGCTGTCTCCTGAATTTTGAATCTTAGCCATTCTGACTGGTATAAGGTGAAATCTCAGGGTTGTTTTGATTTGCATTTCCCTAATGACTAATGAAGTTGAGCATTTTTCCATTTTCTGAGATCTTCGATTTCCTTCTTCAGAGATCTGACGTTCTTGTCATATGGGTCTTTCACTTGTTTGGTTAGAGTCACCCCAAGATACTTTATGCTGTTTGTAGCTATTGTGAAGGGAGTCATTTCCCTAATTTCTTTCTCAGTCTGCTTATCATTTGAATATATAAAGGCTACTGATTTGCTTGCATTAATTTCGTAGCCAGTCACTTTGCTGAAGTTGTTTATCAGCTGTAGGAGTTCTCTAGTAGAGTTTTTAGGGTCACTTAAGTATACAATCATATCATCTGCAAATAGTGATAGTTTGACTTCTTCCTTTTCAATTTGTATCATTTTGACTTCTGTATGTTGTCTAATTGCTCTAGCTAGGACTTCAAGAACTACATAGAAAAGATATGGAGAGAGGGGGCAGCCTTGTCTAGTCCCTGATTTTAGTGGGATTACTTCAAGTTTCTCTCCATTTAGTTTGATGTTGGCTACTGGTTTGCTGTATATTGCTTTTACTATGTTTAGATATGGGCCTTGAATTCCTGTCCTTTCCAAGACTTTTAGCATGAAAGGATGCTGAATTTAGTCAAATGCTTTTTCAGCATCTAATGAAATGATCATGTGGTTTTTTTCTTTGAGTTTGTTTATGTAGTGGATAGCATTGATGGATTTCCTTATATTGAACCATCCCTGCATCCCTGGGATGAAGCCTACTTGATCATGGTGGATGATTGTTTTGATGTGTTCTTGGATTCGGTGGGCAAGAATTTTATGTAGTATTTTTGCATCGATATTCATAAGGAAAATTGGCCTGAAATTCTCTTTCTTAGTTGGATCTCTGTGTGGTTTTGGCATCAGCATAATAGTGGCTTCAAAGAAGGAGTTGGGTAGTGTTCCTTCTGTTCCTATTTGGTGGAAAAGTTTGAAGAGTATTGGTATTAAGTCTTCTTTGAAGGTCTGATAGAACTCTGCACTGAAACCATCTGGTCCTGTGCTTTTTTTGGTTGGAAGCCTATCTATGACCCCTCTATTTCTTTAGGGGTTATGGGTCTGTTTAGATGGTCTATTTGATCCTGGTTTAATTTTGGTAATTGGTATCTGCCTAAGAAAATGTCCATTTCCTTCAGATTCTCCAGTTGTGTTGAGTATAGGTTTTTGTAGTAGGATCTGATGATTTTTTGAATTTCCTTGGTTTCTGTTGTAATATCTCCATTTTCATTTCTAATTTTGATAATTTGGATACTTTCTGTGTGCCTTTTGGTTAGTCTGGCTAAGGGTTTATCTATCTTGTTGATTTTTTCAAAGAACCAGCTTTTGGTTTTGTATGGTTCTTTGTATGGTTCTCTTGGATTCTACTTGATTGATTTCAGCCCTGAGTTTGATGATTTCCTGTTTTCTTCTCCTCCTTGGTGAATTAGCTTTTTCTTTTTCCAGTGCATTCAGTTGTTCCGTTAATCTTCTAGTGTATGCTCTCTCAGATTTCTTTTTGGAGGCACTCAAAGCTATGAGTTTTCCTCTTAGAACTGCTTTCATTGTGTCCCATAGATTTGTGTATGTTGTGCCTTCATTTTCATTAAATTCTAAGAAATCTTTGATTTCTTTCTTTATTTCTTCCTTGACCAAGTATCATTGAGTAGAGTATTTTGTTCAGTTTCCATGTGTATGTGGGCTTTCTGTTGTTTTTACTGTTATTAAAGACCACTTTTACTCCATATTGTTCTGATAGGAGCCATAGTATTATTTCAATCTTCTTATATTTGTTGAGGTCTGTCTTGTGACCAACTATATGATCTATTTTGGAGAAGGTACCATGAGGTGCTGAGAAAAAAGTATATTCTTTTGCTTTGGGATGAAACGTTCTATATATATCTGTTAACTCCAATTGGTCCAAAGCTTCAATTAGTTTCACTGTCTCCCTGTTTTCCTGATTGGTCCATTGGTGAGAGTGGAATGTTGAAGTCACTCACTATTATTGTGTTAGGTGCAATGTGTACTTTGTGCTTTAGTGAAGTTTCTTTTATGCATGAGGGCGCCCTTGTATTTGGGACTGAGAGTTCTTCTTGTTGGATTTTTCCTTTGACCAGCAAGTAGTGACCTTCCATGTCTCTTTTGATGACATTAAGCTGAAAGTCAATTTTATCTGAAATTAGAATGGTAACTCCGGCTTGTTTCCTGGGACCATTTGCTTGTAGAATTGTCTTCCAGCCTTTTACTCTAAGGTAGTTTTTGTCTTTGACAAAAAAGTTGTGTTTCCTGTATGCAGCAAAATGTAGGGTTCTGTTTACGTCACCAGTCTCTTAGTCTATGTCTTTTTATTGGGGAATTGAGTCCATTGATGTTAAGAGATATCAAGGAGTAGTGGTTATTGCTTCCTATCATTTTTTATTTTAATTTTATACGTATGTGGTTATCTTCTTTGGGTTTAATGAAAGAAGCTTAATATCCTTCTTTTTCCAGGGTATAGTTTCCCTTGTTGTAATGGTGTTTTCCCCCTATTATCCCTTGTAGGGCTGGGTTTGTATAAAGATATTGTGTAAATTTGGTTTTGTCATGGAATATCTTGGTTTCTCCATCTATAGTAATTAAGTGTTTCGCTGGGTATAGTAGTCTCGGCTAGCATTTGTGTTCTCTTAGAGTCTGCATGAGCTCTGCCCAGGATCTTCTAGCTTTCATGGTCTCTGGTGAGAAATTTGGTGTAATTCTGATAGGTCTTCCTTTATAAGTTACTTGCCCTTTTTCTCTTACTGCCCTAAGTATTCTTTCTTTGTTTAGTACATTTGGGGTTTTGATTATTGTGTGACAGGAAGTATTTCTGTTCTTGTCCAGTCTGTTTGGAGTTCTGTAGGCTTCTTGTATATTCATGGGCATCTCTCTCTTTAGGTTAGGGAACTTTTCTTCCATAATTTTGTTGAAGATATTTGCTGGCCCTTTAAGTTGTAAAACTTCACTCTCATCAATGTCTATAATCCTTAGATTTGGCTTTCTCATTGTGTCCTGGATTTCCTTGATGTTTTGGGTTACAAGCTTTTTGCACTTTGCATTTTCTTTAACTGTTGAGTCCATGGTTTCTATGGTATCTTTGGTATCTGAGATTCTTTCTTCTATCTCTTGTATTCTGTTGTTGATATTTGTGTCTATGGTCCCTGATTTCTTCCCAAGGTTTTCTATCTCCAAAGTTGTCTCCCTTTATGCTTTCTTAGTTGTTTCTATTTCTGTTTTTAGATCCTGGAAGTTTTTGCTCAGTTCTGTCATTTGCTTGTTTGTGCTTTCCTCTAATTATTTAAGAGATTTTTGTGTTTCCTCTTTCTTGACTTATGCCTATTGATCAAAGTTCTCCTGTATATCTTTAAGTGATTTTTGGGTTTCCTCCTTATTGGCTTTTGTATTCTCCTGAATTTCTTTCAATAATTTTTGTGTTTTCCTTGTTAGGGCTTCTAATTTTTGATCCATTTTCTCCTGAATTTCTTTAAGTATGTCCTTCATGTGTTCCTGTACCAGCATCATGACCAGTGATTTTAAATCCAAATCTTGTTTTACTGGTGTGTTGGGGTATTTGCTATTGTTGGAGAGTTGGGTTCAGATGCTGCCATAATGCCTTGGTTTCTGTTAGTAACGTTCCTACGTTTGCCTTTAGCCATCTAGTTCTCCCAGGTGTTAGATGGTCTTATTGTCACTGGCTGGAGCTTCAACCTACTGTGTGGATCTTTAAGGTTATCTCTGTAACACTGGATGACTGGGTTTCCTCTGGCACAGATTATTGGCTATCAACTTCAAATGACCATATTCTCTCATACTACTAAAAAAAAAATAGAACTGGAGATTTTATATTATTCTCCTTTTTTTTTCTTACTTTGTAAGTTGCTTTTTCTTCTTGACAATTTGTAAAGAAGTTTTTGCCTGACTATACTAGTTGTCACATTTTTGCTGGAATCTGATCTACTATCCATATTGAGATTATTTTGATTTTACTGGGAAAAATGTAGGATACCTGTAAGTAAATAAGAATTACTGAAAACATATATGTTGAATGCAACCTCAAGAGGGATATCCTGGATTTGTGACGTTGCAAAAAATATGGACTACATAATAGATACATTATCTTTATAGTGTTGTATTTTTATTTTTTTTGTTTGTGTGAATTTTGCTATGTGTATTCTGGTGTTCATCGTGACCAAAAGAGAGGGTCAGGTTCCCCAGAGCTAGGCTTACAGTAATAGAGCTGTCTGACTTATGTGGTAGAAACAAAACTCAAAACTTCTGCAAGAGTAACAAGATCTCTTCATGACTGAGCCATTTTTGCAGCCTCAGAATTGTAATGTTTTAGTTGAAAAATATAATTTTTGTTGATGTATTTGGCATGAAGAGTGTGAAAATAATAGAGGACTGTTGAAAAATGTTTTCTTTTTTCAATTGAAATCTTGTTTGTTAATGACAATATCTATAAAGGTAAAATGTAGTTCTTATTAATTTATGAGACCAGAAATTCTGACCTATTTAGGTATTTTATGTAATGCCATTGAAAAACTACTCAAGGAGAATACAAAATCAGTTATCTAACAAACTTTAGAATAATGTGACATAGTCAATGAATAAGACATTTAGATAATAAGATAAGGAGAGGTGAAAAACCTTGTTAGGTATTCAGAATATTTTTTTCAGATTTGACTGATGAGTCTAATTAGGGAAGTTCTCTGTCCTATGTTTAAAGTCTTTTCTCTGTTTACTATTCGTAAAGATTTTGTTCCTATTTTTCTACAATCTAATTTCATTGAAATTTTATTTGTCTGTGTCCTATGAAACACCTGTCCTTTCTATTGAACATGGATACAGACTAGGGAAATAAGTTAATACGTTCAATATGCCAAGAAATAAAGGGAAAAAGAGACCTGTGTGTAGCTGAAGAGAATTGTGGGTGATACACATTTAGGGGGAATCTGGAAGGTTACAAGATTCACAAATAGAGTAGCAGTTGAAAGCTTTAAAATGCTTACTAATTATCGTTAACTCCATTCCTTCCATAAGTTTAATTTCCTAGTGGTATATGCAATGTTTAGTAGATATTTCTGCTCTTTATCATTACATAACATCTTTAAAAATTACCAAATTATTAAATAATGGAGGGAGAAGTTATATAAGAAGATCTCAAGTTAAACATTTCCTAAAGCATATAAATCTTTTTGGAGGACTTGATTACTATGATGTCAGTCAGACCTGAAGGAAGTGATAAGTAAATCAATTGATTTCATGAAATATGGACTTTTGTTTCTCTGGTTTGACCTTCCTCTTTGTGGTTAAATTTTTCTGCCCTTCAAAATCCAAAGAATATGTGTGCAACGAAGGTTCTGGTAAAATCTTCTTCTGCTATATGAAATAGGGATAATGATTAATGAATCTTTAGATAATAATAATTAGAGGTAAGACAATGGGATACATTTAGGAACACTACTGCTGAAACTTTATCATTTAATTTTCAGAGACATTAGAAAGCTTTCAAAGTAAACCAACCAAAGATGGGAAAAACACTGCTGTTGGCTAGATAGAAATTTGTTGATATGTTTTAAAACCTGAATGTTTTTGGGTTATTTTTTGCTAATGTTTAGTGTTTTTTAGTATTCAGCATGAGAAAAGAAATACAAATGTTTTCCATTATACATGCCTGTGTATTTGTGCTGTATTCATAAATCTATGCAAAATGTTGAGAATTATGGATCTCTATGTGATTCTGAACATACAAAGAAATACAAATAAAAAAAAAAGGTAGGTGAACCTAAATCAGAAACCATCTTATAAAACTTACATTACACTTAAACTAATGGTAAAACCTATATTTATAATTTCAGGCAGAATGACAGTGCATTTCCATCCAAAGGTATTCATCACTCTATTACCCCTCTATTATTGTGTAGAAATTAATACATATTGGAAATAATTCCACTCCAAAAGTGAAAAATTCAATTCATGTATATTAGACAGCAGCTGTGGTTGGTTGTTGTGAAAATATCAATTAGTTCTTAGAAGTTCTTATAGATGAAGGCTATGATTATGTCTAAATCATTCTATGAATAGAAAGTGAGCAAAGGATCCAGAGTCAGAGAATCTGGGGGTGATGGACAAATTTGAGACTTTACATATATTACTTGATTATGATAAGGTAAAATGAGATGCTTGCTCTTCAGATTCTTACCTTCAGGACATAAATTCTGGCACCTCACACTATATATTAGAGTGGTGCGTTATCAATGTGTCATGATGTAAACATGAGTCAATGGCATGGGCCTTTATATAAAATGACTAGTTTCACCCACTTGCCTAAGAATTTCATGAATTCATTGTTTTTAATAGCTGAATAGTATTCCATAGTGTAAATATACATGATTAGTGAGGCGACCCAATCACAAAAGAACACACATGGTATGTACTCACTGATAAGTGGATATTAGCCCAGAAACTCAGATTACCCAAGAAACAATTTACATATCAAATGATGCCAAAGAAGAAGGAATGAAAGGCCCTTGATCCTTTAAAGGCTCAGTGCAGCAGTATAGGGGAATACCAAGATAGGGAAATGGGAAGAGGTGATTGGAGAAAAGGGGAAGGGAAGAGGGTTTATGGGACTTTTGGGAAGGGGGGTGTCCAGGAAAGGGGATATCATTTGAAATGTAAATAAAGAACATAACAAAAAAAATAAAATGACTAGTGTCTTCATAGAAAGATAAATTTTGAACACAGTCTATATGAGAAGAACCTCATGAAGGTAGAGAAGTTGGGTATATGCAAGTGAAGAAAAAGGGTTATAGAAAAACAGAACAAAAATGAACAATCCTGAACACTTTTTTCTTTCTTTCTTTTTTTTATTCGATATATTTTTATTTACATTTCAAATGATTTCCCCTTTCCTAGCCCCCCCACTCCCCGAAAGTCCCTTAAGCCCCCTTCTCTCCCCCTGTCCTCCCACCCACCCCTTCCCACTTCCCCGTTCTGGTTTTGCTGAATACTATTTCACTGAGTCTTTCCAGAACAAGGGGCCACTCCTCCTTTCTTCTTGTACCTCATTTGATGTGTGGATTATGTTTTGGGTATTATAGTAACCAGAACTGCAAGAAAAGTATTTTGTTGTTTAACACTCACCAGTCTCTTTCTGTGGCTCTTTGTTTATAGTTTTTTTAAGGTTAATTTATTTTTATATGGATGAGTGTATACCACTTACACGTACTTCAGTGCAACCCAAGATTGGCTGTTACCTACTAAGGCCAGAAGATGGACTCAGATACCCTAGAACTGAAATTACAAATAGTTGTGAGCTAAAATCTGAGTTCTGGAAAGCTGGAACATCTTGTAGAGTAGTCAGTTATCTTCGTTCCTTAAGACTACACTTAAACCTTATGAATACACTAGTCATTTTAGATAAAAGCCCATTCCAGGGACTCATATTTACTTTATTACACCTTAATAACACAACTCTCCAGTATATAGTCTAAGGTGACAGGAGTTAGGGCCTGAGTACTCTCTAGCCCTTGAAGTACTTTTGATACTTGTTAGTTTTAATTTTTATATTGAATATTCTTATAAAATATCTGGCCCACAGTAGTCACTAAATGAATGTTGATTGTTCTTTCACTATGCATTGTAGAAACATGCTATAATAATTGATTTATGTTTCTTTCATTCATTGTGAGTGGTATAGTTTTTGGTTATAAAGTTGTCAGAATGCTTTTTGGTAATCATAATTAGTAGACTCTAATACAGATTTTCCCACTGGAATTAGGTTATTGCTGCCAAATATTCTCTTCTACATCTCAATCTTAAAACTCTTTAGTTTCAAGTTTACCACAATATTTCATGAATAAATGGAGTCAAGCCATCAAGCGCTGAGCAGAAACATCTCTTAATTTAGCAACTTTGAGTAGAGAAAATTAAAAATTCCTGAGACACAAAATCATAGTGGATATGACTTACTCTCATGTAGCATAGTCTTTCCATGATTCCATTTTATTCATTTCAGCTTGGCTCCTACTTAATAAGAAAAATAAGAAAAGAACATTGTTTTGTTTCATTGTTTAATTTTGTCATCCATTTAGACTGAAAGTAAATAAACTTTGGCATTGTATTAAGAGAAATGAATTTTGCTCAATTTCTGAGCACAGTGAAAGACCAGATATTGAATTTCATCAAGCTAAATAATTTTCCATGATACAGGAGAAAGAAGAGAAACCTTAACAGACCAGACAAGATACCATGGAAATAATCTCACATTACTTATACCAGATTGGATATTATCAGGGAATTTGATCAGATATGATGCTCTGAGATTTGCTTCAATCTCATTTGACTTCTCTTTTGCTAATAAGGGATCTCTTGGAGAGAGTGACTTATATTTTTTAACTCTCTAAGTTTTATGGTTTATTATCCTTAGTGTTGGATGCTCACAGCCAACCATTGGAGTGAGCATGAAGTTCCTAATGGAATGAGTTATAGAAAGGACTGAAGGAGCTGAAGTGATTTGCAACACATAGGAAGAAAAACACTATCAGACAACCAGACACCCCAGAGTTCCCAGGGACTATACCACTAACCGAAGAGTACACATGGAGGGATCCATGACTCCAGCTGCATATGTAGCAGAGGATGGCCTTGTCAGACATCAATGAGAGGAGAGGCCCTTGGTCCTGGGAAGGCTTGATGCCCCAGTGTAGGGGAATGCCAGGGTTGGGAGGTGGGAATGTGTGGGTTGTTGGGGAAGCACCCTCATAGAAGCAGGAGGAGGAAGGATGGGCTAGGGGATTTCCGGAGGGGAAACCAGGAAAGGGGATAACATTTGAAATATAAATAAATAAAATGTCCAATAAAAAATGTCCCTAATAATTCTCAACAAAATATTCAGCACGTCTGGATACTCTCTACATATTTGTATAAACAAAATAGATAAAGCAATCAAAGAAGAAAGCCTAATTTAATGGGGCTTACCTGACAAATTAATATACTCTATATCTTTTAGCTTTCTATTTTGGATGAGACAGGATAGAACTACATTTTTATTACATTCAAAGAGCTCATCATTGTAAATACTATGTTATTCCTACAACAATACCCATCATTGTTATTAACTGTAAAAAATGCTTAATAATAGAACAAAGATTGATTTAGGGAAATACATTCACCTTAAAGTTTGATATAAACTACAGTACATAGTGCTCTGATATCCATGATTGGTGAAAAGATGAAGGTACACAACTTTCACATGAAAGTACAACACAAATGGCTTCTGTGATCATATGTTTAGAATTGTGTTTATTTTTTAATGTAGATGGGGTGTTCCTGTAAAATTAAATTTCAGGATCTTTTTGTAGTATAGGATAGAGTAACTCCTTTTTTCACATTATTTGTATAAAAGAGATTACATTGACGTTAACAATAGCAGGTATTCCTGGCAGAATTCTGACTTTTTGACCTAAACTTTTCTTTTATGCTTATTTTCTCTGGTTGATGTTATTTTTTCCTTCCAATTGCTGCAATTCTCAAATACTGCTTTGTGATGTTTAATTCATATCTTTTTAGTCAATATATTTCTTCTATATAGTTCTCAGCACAGTACTCAGACCTGACATTTCATATTTTTTTTTCTTTTTTTTTCATTCTTTTTTTTTATTCGATATAATTTATTTACATTTCAAATGATTTCCCCTTTTCTAGCCCCCGCCCACTCCCCGAAAGTCCCGTAAGCCCCCTTCTCTTCCCCTGTCCTCCCTCCCACCCCTTCCCAGTTCCCCGTTCTGGTTTTGCCAAATACTGTTTCACTGAGTCTTTCCAGAACCAGGGACCAATCCTGCTTTCTTCTTGTATCTCATTTGATGTGTGGATTATGTTTTGGGTATTCCAGTTTTCTAGGTTAATAACCACTTATTAGTGAGTGCATACCATGATTCACCTTTTGAGTCTGGGTTACCTCACTTAGTATGATGTTCTCTAGCTCCATCCATTTGCCTAAGAATTTCATGAATTCATTGTTTCTAATGGCTGAATAGTACTCCATTGTGTAGATATACCACATTTTTTGTATCCACTCTTCTGTTGAGGGATACCTGGGTTCTTTCCAGCATCTGACAATTATAAATAGGGCTGCTATGAACATAGTAGAGCATGTATCCTTATTACATGGTGGGGAATCCTCTGGGTATATGCCCAGGAGTGGTATAGCAGGATCTTCTGGAAGTGAGGTGCCCAGTTTTCGGAGGAACCGCCAGACTGCTTTCCAGAGTGGTTGTACCAATTTGCAACCCCACCAGCATTGGAGGAGTGTTCCTCTTTCTCCGCACCCTCTCCAACACCTGCTGTCTCCTGAATTTTTAATCTTAGCCATTCTGACTGGTGTAAGATGAAATCTTAGGGTTGTTTTGATTTGCATTTCCCTAATGACTAATGAAGTTGAGCATTTTTTAAGATGCTTCTCCGCCATCCGAAGTTCTTCAGGTGAGAATTCTTTGTTTAACTCTGTACCCCATTTTTAATAGGGTTGTTCGGTTTTCTGGAGTCTAACTTCTTGAGTTCTTTATATATATTGGATATTAGCCCTCTATCTGATGTAGGATTGGTGAAGATCTTTTCCCAATTTGTTGGTTGCCGATCTGTCCTCTTGATGGTGTCCTTTGCCTTACAGAAACTCTGTAACCTTATGAGGTCCCATTTGTCAATTCTTGCTCTTAGAGCATACGCTATTGGTGTTCTGTTCAGAAACTTTCTCCCTGTACCGATGTCCTCAAGGGTCTTCCCCAGTTTCTTTTCTATTAGCTTCAGAGTGTCTGGCTTTATGTGGAGGTCCTTGATCCATTTGGATTTGAGCTTAGTACAAGGAGACAAGGATGGATCAATTCGCATTCTTCTGCATGCTGACCTCCAGTTGAACCAGCACCATTTGTTGAAAAGGCTATCTTTTTTCCATTGGATGTTTTCAGCCTCTTTGTCGAGGATCAAGTGGCCATAGGTGTGTGGGTTCATTTCTGGATCTTCAATCCTGTTCCATTGATCCTCCTGCCTGTCACTGTACCAATACCATGCAGTTTTTAACACTATGGCTCTGTAGTATTGCTTGAGGTCAGGGATACTGATTCCCCCAGATTTTCTTTTGTTGCTGAGAATAGTTTTAGCTATCCTGGGTTTTTTGTTGTTCCAGATGAATTTGATAATTGCTCTTTCTAACTCTGTGAAGAATTGAGTTGGGATTTTGATGGGTATTGCATTGAATCTGTATAGTGCTTTAGGCAAAATGGCCATTTTAACTATATTGATTCTACCGATCCATGAGCATGGGAGGTTTTCCCATTTTTTGAGGTCTTCTTCCATTTCCTTCTTCAGAGTCTTGAAGTTCTTGTCATACAGATCTTTCGCATGTTTGGTAAGAGTCACCCCAAGATACTTTATACTGTTTGTGGCTATTGTGAAGGGGGTCATTTCCCTAATTTCTTTCTCAGCCTGCTTATCCTTTGAGTATAGGAAGGCCACTGATTTGCTTGAGTTGATTTTGTAACCTGCCACTTTGCTGAAGTTGTTTATCAGCTGTAGGAGCTCTCTAGTGGAGTTCTTTGGGTCACTTAGGTAGACGATCATGTCGTCTGCAAATAATGATAGTTTGACTTCCTCCTTTCCAATTTGTATCCCTTTGACCTCCTTATGTTGTCTAATTGCCCGAGCTAGTACCTCAAGTACAATATTGAAAAGATAAGGAGAAAGGGGGCAGCCTTGTCTGGTCCCTGATTTCAGTGGGATTGCTTCAAGTTTCTCTCCGTTTAGTTTGATGCTGGCTACCGGTTTGCTGTATATTGCTTTTACTATGTTTAGGTATGGGCCTTGAATTCCTGTTCTCTCCAAGACTTTAAGCATGAAAGGTTGCTGAATTTTGTCAAATGCTTTTTCAGCATCCAATGAAATGACCATGTGGTTTTGTTCTTTGAGTTTGTTTATGTAGTGGATTGTATTGATGGATTTCCGTATATTGAACCAACCCTGCATTCCCGGGATAAAGCCTACTTGATCATGGTGGATGATCGTTTTGATGTGTTCTTGGATTCGGTTGGCAAGAATTTTATTGAGTATTTTTGCATCGATGTTCATAAGGGAAATTGGTCTGAAGTTCTCTTTCTTTGTTGGATCTTTGTGTGGCTTTGGTATCAGCGTAATTGTGGCTTCGTAGAAGGAATTGGGTAGTGTTCCTTCTGTTTCTATTTTGTGGAATAGTTTGAAGAGTATTGGTGTTAACTCTTCTTTGAAGGTCTGGTAGAATTCTGCACTGAAACCATCTGGTCCTGTGCTTTTTTTGGTTGGAAGACTTTCTATGACTCCTTCTATTTTTTTAGGCTTTATGGGACTGTTCAGATGGTCTAGTTGGTCCTGATTTAATTTTGGTATTTGGTATCTGTCAAGGAAATTGTCCATTTCCTCCAGATTCTCCAGTTGTGCTGAGTACAGGCTCTTGTAGTAGGATCTGATGATTTTTTGGATTTCCTCAGTTTCCGTTGTTATGTCTCCCTTTTCATTTCTAAGTTTATTCATTTGGATACTTTCTCTGTGCCCTTTGGTCAGTCTGGCTAAGGGTTTTTCTATCTTGTTGATTTTCTCAAAGAACCAGCTCCTGGTTTTGTTGATTTTTTGTATGGTTCTCTTTGTTTCTACTTGATTGATTTCGGCCCTGAGTTTGATGATTTCCTGCCTTCTACTCCTCCTGGGTGAAATAGCTTCTTTTTGTTCTAGGGCTTTCAGGTGTGTCATTAAGTTGGTAATGTATGCTCTCTCCATTTTCTTTTTGGAGGCACTCAGGGCTATGAGTTTTCCTCTTAGCACTGCTTTCATTGTGTCCCATAGATTTGGGTATGTTGTGTTTTCATTTTCATTGTGTTCTAAAAAGTCTTTAATTTCTTTCTTTATTTCTTCCTTGACCAAGGTATCATTGAGTAGAGTATTGTTCAATTTCCACGTGTATGTTGGTTTTCTGTTGTTTCTGTTGCTATTGAAGACCACTTTTATTCCATAGTGATCAGATAGGAGGCATGGGATTAGTTCGATCTTCTTATATTTGTTGAGGTCTGTCTTGTGACCAATTATATGGTCGATTTTGGAGAAGGTACCATGAGGTGCTGAAAAAAAGGTATATTCTTTTGTTTTAGGATAGAATGTTCTATATATATCAGTTAAATCTAATTGGTCCAAAGCTTCAATTAGTTTCATTGTGTCCTTGTTTAGTTTCTGTTTTCCTGATCGGTCCATTGAGGAAAGTGCAGTGTTGAAGTCACCCACAATTATTGTGTTAGGTGCAATGTGTGCTTTGAGTTTTAATAAAGTTTCTTTTATGAAAGAGGGTGCCCTTGCATTTGGAGCATAGATGTTCAGGATTGAGAGTTCTTCTTGTTGTATTTTTCCTTTGACCAGCAAGAAGAGTCTCTTTTGATGACTTTGGGTTGAAAGTCAATTTTATCTGATATTAAAATGGCTACTCCAAAAAATCGGGTACAGAGTTAAACAAAGAATTCTCACCTGAAGAACTCCGGATGGCGGAGAAGCATCTTAAAAAATGCTCAACTTCATTAGTCATTAGCGAAATGCAAATCAAAACAACCCTAAGATTTCATCTTACACCAGTCAGAATGGCTAAGATTAAAAATTCAGGAGACAGCAGGTGTTGGAGAGGGTGTGGAGAAAGAGGAACACTCCTCCACTGCTGGTGGGATTGCAAATTGGTACAACCACTCTGGAAATCAGTCTGGCGGTTCCTCCGAAAACTGGGCACCTTACTTCCAGAAGATCCTGCTATACCACTCCTGGGCATATACCCAGAAGACTCCCCACCATGTAATAAGGATACATGTTCTACTATGTTCATAGCAGCCCTATTTGTAATTGCCAGATGCTGGAAAGAACCCAGGTATCCCTCAACAGAAGAGTGGATGCAAAAAATGTGGTATATCTACACAATGGAGTACTATTCAGCCATTAGAAACAATGAATTCATGAAATTCTTAGGCAAATGGATGGAGCTAGAGAATATCATACTAAGTGAGGTAACCCAGACTCAAAAGGTGAATCATGGTATGCACTCACTAATAAGTGGATATTAACCTAGAAAACTGGAATACCCAAAACATAATCCACACATCAAATGAGGTACAAGAAGAAAGGAGGAGTGACCCCTGGTTCTGGAAAGACTCAGTGAAACAGTATTCAGCAAAACCAGAACGGGGAAGTGGGAAGGGGTGGGTGGGAGGACAGGGGAAGAGAAGGGGGCTTGCGGGACTTTCGGGGAGTGGGGGGGGCTAGAAGAGGGGAAATCATTTGAAATGTAAATAAATTATATCGAATAATAAAAAAAAAAAATTAAAAAAAAAATGGCTACTCCAGCTTGTTTCCTGAGACCATTTGCTTGTAAAATTGTCTTCCAGCCTTTTACTCTAAGGTAGTGTTTGTCTTTGACCCTGAGGTGTGTTTCCTGTAAGCAGCAAAATGTAGGGTCCTGTTTACGTATCCAGTCAGTTAGTCTGTGTCTTTTTATTGGGGCATTGAGTCCATTGATGTTAAGAGATATTAAGGAATAGTGATTGTTACTTCCTATCATTTTTGACGTTATTTTTTAAATTTGATTGCTTAACTTCTTTTGGGTTTGATGAAAGGTTACTATCTTGCTTTTTTCAGGGTGAAGTTTCCCTCCTTGTATTGGTGTTGTCCTCCTATTATCCTTTTTAGGGCTGGGTTTGTGGATAGATATTGGGTGAACTTGGTTTTGTCGTGAAATATCTTAGTTTCTCCATCTATGGTGATTGAGAGTTTTGCTGGATATAGTAGTTTTGGTTGGCATTTGTGTTCTCTTAGAGTCTGCATGAGATCTGCCCAGGACCTTCTAGCCTTCATAGTCTCAGGTGAAAAGTCTGCTGTGATTCTGATAGGTCTTCCTTTATATGTTACTTGGCCTTTTTCTCTTACTGCCTTTAATATTCTTTCTTTGTTTAGAACATTTGGTGTTTTGATTATTATGTTACAGGAAGTATTTCTGTTCTGGTCCAGTCTGTTTGGAGTTCTGTAGGCTTCTTGTATATTCATGGGCATCTCTCTCTTTAGGTTAGGGAAGTTTTCTTCCATAATTTTATTGAAGATATTTGCTGGCCCTTTAAGTTGTAAATCTTCACTCTCATCTATGCCTATAATCCTTAGGTTTGGTCTTCTCATTGTGTCCTGGATTTCCTGGATATTTTGGGTTACAAGCTTTTTGCATTTTGCATTTTCTTTAACTGTTGAGTCCATGGTTTCTATGGAATCTTCAGCATCTGAGATTCTTTCTTCTATTTCTTGTATTCTGTTGTTGATATTTGCATCTCTGTCCCCTGATTTCTTCCCAAGGCTTTCTATCTCCAAAGTTGTCTCCTTTTGAGTTTTCTTAGTTGTTTCTACTTCTGTTTTTAGATCCTGGATGGTTTTGCTTAGCTCCTTCACTTGCTTGTTTGTGCTTTCCTGTAATTCTTTAAGAGATTTTTGTGTTTTTTCTTTCATGACCTCAGCCTGTTGACCAAAGTTCTCCCGTTTTTCTTTAAGAGATTTTTGTGTTTCGTCTTTCATGACCTCAGCCTGTTGACCAAAGTTCTCCTGTATTTCTTTAAGTGTGTTTTGCATTTCCTCCTTGTTGGCTTTTGTATTCTCCTGGATTTCTTTCAATGATTTTTGTGTTTCCCTTGCAAGGGCTTCTAACTTTTAATCCATTTTCTCCTGAATGTCCTTCATGTGTTCCTGTACCAGTGTCATGACCAGTGATTTTAAATCCAAATCTTGTTTTACTGGTGTGATGGGGTATCCAGGACTTGCTGCTAGAGGAGAATTTGGTTCAGATGTTGCCATATTGCCTTGATTTCTGTTAGTGACGTTCCTGCGTTTGCCTTTTGCCATCTAGCTCTCACTGGTGTTACTTGGTCTTGTCAGTGCTGGACTCACCAGTGCAAGCTGCCCCTTCCCCGTTGGCCTCTGGTGCAGAGCTTACACTCTGCACTCCCTGTAGACAGGGTGCTGTTGTCCAGGCTGTTCAGATCCCGAAGCAGGCACCTGAAGGCTCCCGCTGGGGCCCGCAGGATTTATTGGAGCACACCGACTTCTCCCAGCTGGCCGCCCGGAAGCCCCCACTAGCCTCTTGAGGGACCTGGAGATGT
Organism: Apodemus sylvaticus; assembly: GCF_947179515.1. Lineage (NCBI taxonomy): Eukaryota > Metazoa > Chordata > Mammalia > Rodentia > Muridae > Apodemus > Apodemus sylvaticus. The sequence continues at coordinate 81,727,592 of NC_067495.1, read as the reverse complement.
GTCGGCCACCCAGGCTGATCTGAAGCGGAGAGAGTTGACCTGAGGGCTTCTGCCTGAGGCCTTGCCCCAGATTGTGTCTGTGGGCCAGATGGAACCCGTGTGCACCCCCAGGGAGCTCCGAAGGTGTATGTTGCTGTGACCTCCCCTGTGTTCCGCTCACTCCACTGGGCAGCCGATTTCCCCAACCGGGCTGGCGCACACTAGGTTAGCCTTGTCGCCCGGGCCCTGAGTCCAGGCAAACGCCTGGGAGGCCAAGGTCCGAGTAAAGTTCCCCTAGGGCTATGACTGTTATTTGGGTCCGCCAGGTGACCCGGATGGCAGGCATGCGCGTCCGCGCTCCCCGAAAGCACCTGGAGAGTCTGTTGTGCTAATAACCTCCTGGGCGGGTTGACACACAGATGGCCCACCAAGCCGCCCAGTTCTTGGGGTCAGTCCTGCGCCTTTTGGGGCCTAGACCCCCGTTTTGTTAGCCTCAGGCTATGCTTGTTAGCAGTCTCTGCCCTCCCGAGCACTCTGGCTCCTGTAGGCAAAATGGCGGCGCTTGCGCCGGCCGGGGCAAAAAAAACTCCTGGCTGGGTTGGCGCCCCGATGGCCACTCGAACAGCCCAGGGCCTGGGTGCAGGCCAAAGCCCGTCAGGCTCAGACCCCTGCGGTGTTGGGCCTAGGATTATGTTTGTGTACCTCAGTCTGACCGATCTCTGGAGCCCGGGATCAAGATGGAGGTGTCTCTCCTGACTGGCGGGAAGCCGAGTTCTGAAGTGGCTTCCGTGCAGCGAAAGGCTCCGCAGAACCGCAGCTGCTTGCCGCCCGGCTGGTCAGCGAAGGTCAGTGGTCGTGGGCGCAGGGCCTAACTGGACCCTGTGTCGCCTTGGTTCCACCGCTGATGGCCCTTCAGCTGGAGCAGCCACTGCTACCGCCGCCGCTGCCTCCGCCGCCGCCGCTGCCGCCTCCGCCTCCCCGGATCTGACATTTCATATTTAATGTAATGAATAAGCACAAGTAATTAGTCTCCCCAACCCTACTGCTTAATATTATTAATACATTAACAAAGCAATTCAATTCAGCTTTATTCCTTTTTGTTTTCATTGAAAATAGATTTTTTTCCTGACATAATATATGCTGAAGACAGTTTCCCATCTCTCCAGTTTATAACTCCACTTTTTGTCTCTCTTTAGAAAACACACGAGCTTCTTAGAGATAATTAAGGTAAAATAAGATAAAAACTTACACATCAATATTGAACAAAACAAGCCAACAGAAGGAAAAGAGCCCAACAAAGGTACAAGAAATAGAAAATATCATGAGAATACTAAACTAAAAGCCCTAACGTAGTTACCTAAAAGAAGCTGAAAATATAAACATATCTTCACTAGTATGGTTCAGTATATACTTCACTAGTATAGTATAGTATACTTTTGAAGAGTAGCTTTATTTGACTCTAACAGTACTTTTGCTACTGTTGTTGCAGCTTTTATTTCATTAATATATAGGAGAAAATCATCACAGTGATAATTTATGTACCACCCATTTTATAGCTTCACACTTATGATTGGTATTTCTCAAGAGAGAAAAAAAGAATATACCTTTTTCTCAGCACCTCATGGTACCTTCTCCAAAATCGACCATATAATTGGTCACAAGACAGACCTCAACAAATATAAGAAGATCGAACTAATCCCATGCCTCCTATCAGATCACTATGGAGTAAAAGTGGTCTTCAATAGCAACAAAAACAACAGAAAACCCACATACACATGGAAACTGAACAATATTCTACTCAATGATACCTTGGTCAAGGAAGAAATAAAGAAAGAAATTAAAGACTTTTTAGAACACAATGAAAATGAAGACACAACATACCCAAATCTATGGGACACAATGAAAGCAGTGCTAAGAGGAAAACTCATAGCCCTGAGTGCCTCCAAAAAGAAAATGGAGAGAGCATACATTAACAGCTTAATGACATACCTGAAATCCCTGGAACAAAAAGAAGCTATTTCACACAGGAGGAGTAGAAGGCAGGAAATCATCAAACTCAGGGCTGAAATCAATCAAGTAGAAACAAAGAGAACCATACAAAGAATCAACAAAACCAGGAGCTGGTTCTTTGAGAAAATCAACAAGATAGAAAAACCCTTAGCCAGACTGACCAAAGGCCACAGAGAAAGTATCCAAATTAACAAACTTAGAAATGAAAAGGGAGATATAACAGCAGAAACTGAGGAATCCAAAAAAATCATCAGATCTTACTACAAGAGCCTGTACTCAACACAACTGGAGAATCTGGAGGAAATGGACAATTTCCTTGACAGATACCAAATACCAAAATTAAATCAGGACCAAATAGATCATCTAAACAGTCCCATAATGCCTAAAGAAATAGAAGGAGTCATAGAAAGTCTTTCAACCAAAAAAAGCACAGGACCAGATGGTTTCAGTGCAGAATTCTATCAGACCTCCAAAGAAGACTTAACACCAATACTCTTCAAAGTATTCCACAAAATAGAAACAGAAGGAACACTACCCAATTCCTTCTACGAAGCCACAATTACGCTGATACCAAAACCACATAAAGATCCAACAAAGAAAGAGAACTTCAGACCAATTTCCCTTATGAACATCGATGCAAAAATACTCAATAAAATTCTTGCCAACCAAACCAAGAACACATCAAAACGATCATCCACCATGATCAAGTAGGCTTTATCCCGGGAATGCAGGGTTGGTTCAATATACAGAAATCCATCAATGCAATCCACTACATAAACAAACTCAAAGAAAAAAAACCACATGGTCATTTCATTGGATGCTGAAAAAGCATTTGACAAAATTCAGCATCCTTTCATGCTTAAAGTCTTGGAAAGAAGAGGAATTCAAGGCCCATACCTAAGCATAGTAAAAGCAATATACAGCAAACCAGTAGCCAGCATCAAACTAAATGGAGAGAAACTTGAAACAATCCCACTAAAATCAGGGACTAGACAGGGCTGCCCCCTTTCTCCTTATCTTTTCAATATTGTACTTGAGGTACTAGCTCGGGCAATTCGACAACATAAGGAGGTCAAAGGGATACAAATTGGAAAAGAAAAAGTCAAACTATCATTATTTGCAGATGACATGATAGTCTACCTAAGTGACCCAAAAAACTCCACTAGAGAGCTCCTACAGCTGATAACTTCAGCAAAGTGGAAGGTTATAAAATCAACTCAAGCAAATCAGTGGCCTTCCTATACTCAAAGGATAAGCAGGCTGAGAAAGAAATTAGGGAAATGACACCCTTCACAATAGCCACAAACAGTATAAAGTATCTTGAGTTGACTCTTACCAAACATGTGAAAGATCTGGATGACAAGAACTTCAAGACTCTGAAGAAGGAAATGGAAGAAGACCACAAAAAATGGGAAAACCTCCCATGCTCATGGATCGGTAGAATCAATATAGTTAAAATGGCCATTTTGCCAAAAGCAATATACAGATTCAATGCAATACCCATCAAAATCCCAACTCAATTCTTCACAGAGTTAGAAAGACCAATTATCAAATTCATCTGGAATAACAAAAAACCCAGGATAGCTAAAACTATTCTCAGCAACAAAAGAAAATCTGGGGGAATCAGTATCCCTGACCTCAAGCAATACTACAGAGCAATAGTGTTAAAAACTGCATGGTATTGGTACAGTGACAGGCAGGAGGATCAATGGAACAGGATTGAAGATCCAGAAATGAACCCACACACCTATGGCCACTTGACCCCCGACAAAGATGCTGAAAACATCCAATGGAAAAAAGATAGCCTTCTACAAATGGTGCTGGTTCAACTGGAGGTCAGCATGCAGAAAAATGCGAATTGATCCTTCCTTGTCTCCTTGTACTAAGCTCAAATCCAAATGGATCAAGGACCTCCACATAAAGCCAGACACTCTGAAGATAATAGAAAAGAAACTGGGGAAGACCCTCGAGGACATCGGTACAGGGAGAAAATTTCTGAAGAGAACACTAATAGCATATGCTCTAAGATCAAGAATTGACAAATGGGACCTCATAAAATTACAAAGTTTCTGTAAGGCAAAGGACACCATCAAGAGGACAAATCAGCAACCAACAAATTGGGAAAAGATCTTCACCAATCCTACATCAGATAGAGGGCTAATATCCAATATATATAAAGAACTCAAGAAGTTAGACTCCAGAAAACCAAACAACCCTATTAAAAAATGGGGTACAGAGTTAAACAAAGAATTCTCACCTGAAGAACTTCGGATGGCAGAGAAGCATCTTAAAAAATGCTCAAATTCATTAGTCATTAGGGAAATGCAAATCAAAACAACCCTGAGATTTCACCTTACACCAGTCAGAATGGCTAAGATTAAAAATTCAGGAGACAGCAGGTGTTGGAGAGGGTGTGGAGAAAGAGGAACACTCCTCCACTGCTGGTGGGGTTGCAAATTGGTACAACCACTCTGGAAATCAGTCTGGCGGTTCCTCAGAAAACTGGGCACCTCACTTCCAGAAGATCCTGCTACACCAATCCTGGGCATATACCCAGAGGATTCCCCACCATGTAATAAGGATACATGCTCTACTATGTTCATAACAGCCCTATTTATAATTGCCAGATGCTGGAAAGAACCCAGGTATCCCTCAACAGAAGAGTGGATGCAAAAAATGTGGTATATCTACACAATGGAGTACTATTCAGCCATTAGAAACAATGAATTCATGAAATTCTTAGGCAAATGGATGGAGCTAGAGAACATCATACTAAGTGAGGTAACCCAGACTCAAAAGGTGAATCATGGTATGCACTCAGTAATAAGTGGATATTAACCTAGAAAACTGGAATACCCAAAACATAATCCATATGTCAAATGAGGCAGAAGAAGAAAGGAGTGGCCCCTTGTTCTAGAAAGACTCAGTGAAGCAGTATTAGGCAAAACCCGAATGGGGTAGTGGGAAGGGGTGGGTGGGAGGACAGGTGGAGAGAAGTGGGCTTACGGGACTTTCGGGGAGTGGGAGGCTAGAAAAGGGGAAATCATTTGAAATGTAAATAAAAAATATATCGAATAAAAAAATCTTTTTGTTAAAAAAAAGAAGCTTATATTTATGGTGTCTTAGTGATTTTAATGTATTATAAGCATTATGGCTGTTCACTGGTATTTGTTGTCTTTCTTCTCAAATTCATTCAGAATGGTCATATTGTTCTATTGTTGTCTACACCACCTCATAACCTTACAAAATTTCTCTACTAAGAAACAGAAATACTTTAAAGATAGCAAATTTTGTAATTTCAAACTTTTTTCTGAGAACTTGTATTCTAAAGTCTTAAACAGAACTATAGTAGATAATTGTGGTATTCACAGTATAATTAGCATTTAAATTTGTATATATGTGTATACCTAGATAGGCTAGTTTAATACATACATTTATTCTTTATATAATGCATATAATAAACACACATATTATGCTCTATATATTATACAACAAAACTACAACATAAAAATGTCAAGTGATTTTTTTCATTAATCAAATGCACTAAGGTTTATTTATATTATGATATATTTCTAGGTTTGTATCTTTTGCCTTAATCTCAGAAGGGAGTTGTGATAACTTATTTATTATATGCATAATATCATATTTGTAAATTAAACCTAGTGAATGTTAATCAAATGAAGAACTTATTCCAGTATTTTTGAGACTGCAATTTCCTTATGACATCTCTTTAAAATGCTGAATTTTTATCATAATTCATCAGAGAATAACATAGGTGGTTTATGTAAATCCATAAGCTCACAAATTTTTCTCTCAGTACTAATTTTTATAACACCCTAGAGTCCAAAACAGAGATCTAAATATAATCCTTGATAACCCTTCCACACATTATCTTTTACAATGTTTCAGAGCTATCACTTTTATTTTTGGTTTTCCAAATCTCTCTCAAATCTTTTCTGTCTCTAAAATATTTTAAAAATTCTTTTAGTTTTTGATGTCATTATTTCTTTCACAGACAACTGATGCACATTCCTAATTTTCCTTCTCCAATATATTGGGATCTTCTCCAATTTATTTTGACCTCTTGATCTAAAGGAGGGGTTTTCTAAATCAAGGAGGCTCATGTCACCTACCTGCTAAAAATCTATTTCATTAATTTCATTGATTTTTGATCATTTTCACTTTCTCTTAATATGGCAAACAAGGTTTTTCATGGGCTTCTAATCTCTCTCTCTCTCTCTCTCTCTCTCTCTCTCTCTCTCTCTCTCTCTCTCTGTGTGTGTGTCTGTGTGTGTGTATATGTGTATGTGTGTTTGTATGTGTATGTTTGTGTTTCAGTAACATTTGATTATTTACTGTTTTTAAAACTAAACTATTTTTCATGCTGTGATTCCTCTCAATTTTATATTAGCTCAGAATATTCTTATTTCTGGTCTTTCTTTTCTTAAGCAAATTCCATTTGTCCTTTGAGTCTTAGGTTAGAAACTCATCCCTGCTGAGAATGCTGGCACACCCTTCCAGAACTGCTCATACATAGAACCTCCTGCTTCCCCTCATACAATATGAAAACACACACATATATTGACTGTTATCAGACTGGTACTGATTTGTGCATCTGCTCTGCATGCTAGTGAAGGACTGACCTTGATCTGGTTGCATAGTAATAACAACATTCTGCTTATATTTTTTAAGATTAAATGCATTTAGTGTATTACTTGGACTATGGTTTTTAATAAATGCTAGCTATTATTGATGAAATACATATTTCTTCTATAGTATTCACATTTTAAGATGATTGAAAGGACCCTTATTTTGGCACATAGTCTGATTTTCCTAGTACAATATTCATTCTCAACCCATTCCTTTGGAAATGTGTAAAACTGAACCAACTTTGAACAAATAAAAATTAAACTGAAGTAATTTACATTTTAATATTTGGAAGCCAGATCATTGTGTCTCCTAATTATAGAAGATGTCATTTCTTATTTCATGGGTACTACTAACATATCATTGTCTGAAATCACTTGGAGGGGAGGCCTTTGGTCCAGTAGAGGTTTGATACCCCACCATAGGGAGATGCTGGAACAGTGGGGAAAGAGAAGGTGGGTAGGTTGGGGAGCATTCAGTTTTTTTTTAAAGATATATTCTTTATTTACATTTCAAATGTCCCCTATCCTGGTTCCTCCCTCCCAAATCCCATAAGCTGTCTCCCCTCCCCCTGTTCCCCAAGCTTCCCTGTCCTTGTATTCCTCTATACTGCAGCATCTACCCTTTACAGGACTAAGGGCCTCTCCTCCTTTTGATGTCTAACAAGGCAATACTGTGCTACCTATGCATCTGGAGCCATGGGTAACTCCATGTGTACTTAAAGGTAAGGGAGGAGAGAGCACTTGTGGGATAAGGGGTTTGTGGAGAGATAACTGGGAAGTGGGATATTTTTTGAGATGTAAATGAATGGAATGATTAATTTAAAAAGAAAGATATCCATGGCATTCAAATACTATGTCAATATTTGTCTTGAACAAATTCATAGGTTGCCTGTACTTTACGAGTAATATGATTAAGTCATTTCATAGAGGTTCTATTTCCCTGATCTTTGAAAGCCATCTCTATTACTTAGGGGAAGTATGTAATAGAGCCAGAAATGTTTTTTTCATACTATTTGAGATGGCAGTGTATGCACTGTAGGGTGCACTCCCTTTTGCCAAAGGTTTAACATATGTCTTTAGTGTAACAATACTTAAAGTTATAAAGTCCTTTAATCAGCTTTTTTTTACAGTTCCAGAAATATTTTATTTTTTTCTCTTTTTTTCTTTGTTTTTTAATTAGATATATTCTTTCTATACATTTCAAATGCTGTCCCCTTTCCTGGGACTCCCCCCCACCTGGAAAATCCCCTAACCCAACCCCCTCCCCCTGCTCACCAATCCACCCACTCTTGCTTCCCTGCCCTGTCATTCCCCAATACTGAGGCATCTAGCCTTCTAAGGGCCAAGGGCCTCTCCTTCCTTTGGTGTCCAAGAGGCCATCCTCTCATGTATCTGGAGCCATGGGTAATTCCTTGTGTACTCTCTGGTTGGTGGTTTAGTCCCTAGATCTGTGGGTACTGGGTGGTTCATATTGTTGTTCTTCCTATGACTCTGCAAACTCCTTCAGCTCCTTGAATCCTTTCACTAGCTTCTCCATTAGGGGCCCTGTGCTCAGAGTTCAGTGTTTGGATGAGAGTGGCCCCCTCTGTATTTGTCATGCACTGGCAGAGGCTTTCAGGGGAGAACTATATCAGGCTCCTGTCAGCAAGTGCTGTTGGCATCCACAATAGTGTCTAGGTTTGGTAACTATATATGGGATGGATCCCCAGGTGGGGCAGTCTCTAGATGGTCTTTCCCTTGGTCTCTGCCCCACATTTTGTCTCTGTATCTCCTCCTGTGGATATTTTGTTCCCCCTTCTAAGAAGGAACAAAGTATCCATACTTTTTTTCTTCTTTTTGTTTGAGCTTCATTTGGATTGTGAATTGTATCTTGGGTATTCCAAGCTTCTGGGCTAATATCCACTTATCAATGAGTGTATACCATGAGTGTTCTTTTGTAATTGGGTTACCTCACTAAGGATGATATTTTCTAGTTCCATCTATTTGCCTAAGAACTTGATGAAGTCATTGTTTTTAATAGCTGATTAGTGTTCCATTGTGTAAATGTACCACATTTTCTGTATTCATTCCTCTGTTGAAGGACATCTAATTTCTTTCTAGCTTCTGGCTATTATAAATAAGGCTGCTATGAACATAGTGGAGCATGTTTCCTTATCACATTCTGGAGAATCCTCTAGGTTTATGCCCAGGAGTGGTATAGCAGGGTCCTCCAGTAGTATTATGCCCAATTTTCTGAGTAAATGCTAAACTGATTTCCACAGTTGTTGTGCCAGGTTGCATCCCCCATTTCAGGACAGCACATCATATAATTTCTTTCTTTAATCACCCAAGTGTTCTTTTCTATGTATGGTTACATGGTTTGATATTAAAGAACTAGAGTATTGCTACCTTGTATATAATTTAAGTGTTTTTTATTACTTGATAGAGATTCATTAGCAATTCATCATAATTGAAATGGGATTAGTGGAATGTGAGAAAATGAAGTTATCAAAGGACTATCTATAACTTGCCCTAAATAGAGTAAATGCTTTCTCACCATTGGGGTTGCAAACCTCTTCAGCTCATCCAATCATTTCTCTAGGTCCTCCATTGGGGACCCTGTGCTCAGTCCAATGTTTGGTAGTGAGCTTCTGCCTCTGTATTTGCTAGACTCTGGAAGAGCCTCTCAGGAGTCAGCTATAACTGGCTTCTGGTAACAAGGACTTCTTGGCCTCCACAATAGTGTCTGGGTTTGGTGACTGTATATAGGATGGATCACCAGGTGGTGCAATCTTTGGATAGTATTTCCTTCAGTCTCCACTTTATACTTTTTTTTTTATATTTTCTCCCCTGAGTATTTTGCTCCCCCTTCTAAGAAGGACTGAAGGACTTTCTTCTCGAACTTCATGCAGTCTGTGGAATGTATATATAGGTATTTAGTACTTTTGGGGTAATATCCCCTTAAAAGTGGGTGCCATGTGTATTTTTTTGTGATTGAGTTACCTCACTCATGATGATATTTTCTAGTCCCATCCATTTGCCTAAGAAGTTTCATCACTGAAGTGACCTTTTCCCCTCAGGTTTTACAGTGTGCAATAATTATAATTTACCAATAGGTGGCAGTATAAGATAAGGTAGATGATTAGCAGCCAAAATTGTGAAACCAGCCTTTTGAAAGGGAAATCATTTGAAATGTAAATAAAGAATATATCGAATAAAAAGAAAAGAAAAGAAAAGAAAACAACCTAGGTACGGAAAATACAGAAATAAAGAATGTGAAAATTGTATTTACTCTTATCTTCCTAGTTAGATAAGACAAAATCACGGATTCTTTTCCAGAGAAACGTTCTGAGATATTAAGATACATATGATTTTCAACAACTAGTAATAGTATAAGATAGTCAGTTTTTCAGTCATTTTATTGCAATTTAAATTTGTACCAACAGTTGTATTGTTTAAGCTTTGTGTGGAATTCCATCCATTGAGACCATGTTAGGCTTTCAAACATGTAATGAAATAAAATGAACACACACACATACAAACATGGAGTTGACAACTTTGACATCCAATGAAATGACTTATAAGCTAAGAAATACAGGCAAGTGTTTCTTTACTAACAATTTCAGTAGAAAATAATTTCCTTCCTTCTTGTATAGCTTAGAAAATGTAGACTTGGTTTGCCTTCATTTTACACTTTATTTTATTCTTCCTTGACCACTAACTTTTTTCTTGCTTGTAAAGGTCCAATAAGCAGTGAGATTTTTGGGTGATATTCAAGCTATTTCATAGTAGCAGAAAATAAATAAGATGGACAGCCTACATGTATTTGAAGTTCACTTCTGGCCTACATTTTAACAGTAATGCCATTTAATTGAAAAGTATCCTAACAAAACATATTTCGTGCAGGCAGCTAGATACCAACAATGAAAAGCATTCACTCATGACAAATACTAATAAAAAGGAAGCCTTAGCTTAAATGTTACTTTGTACTTCTGATTCTATGATGTTGTGACTGTAAGAAAGTCGTCTTCCTTTTCTTGCTATGACTTTTCAAATAGCTATTTCCTTTCCTGCTTGTTTTCTTTTTTCCTCTGTGGTATATAGAAAAATGTGGTCTGAAAGGAAAAAAATATTTTAAAACAACATAAATAATTGTTTAATGTTCTTAATATTCTGAAAATAGACTCAGTCCATTTTTTATAAAGCACAGTTAAAACCAAGCTGTGACCTCCTCCTGCCCACTGTTCTAAAAGAATAGCAGCCAGCAACCTGATCCACCTGCCTTATTGAAGAACAAGAAGAACCAGTTTCCAGCCTTCAGGGGAGGGGGTTGGCCTGCCTTTGTATCTTGGGAGAGAAGGATTAAAGATGGAGACTTGAACCAGAAGCCATGTGTTTTTGTGTCTCTCCATGTGTTTTCTCTTGCCCCCGTTCCTATACCCATCTCTCCTTCCAGAGAACCCGCTGGTAGAATGTATGAGCTGAACTCTACACTAAGCATTTTACCTAGTTTTGGAAAAATTTAGTAGAATGTAAAGGTCTCCTATGGTTTTATATTCTCAATTCTTTAGGTACTTGGTCTTGTGAGATTACTCCCTTGGAAAATTGAATTGAGGTGAATTGGGGCAACTATTTTACTTGATTCTCTACTACTGGAGACTTTAATCCTCAGAGGTGTTATTCTGTTCCAGGAGCCAGAAAGAAAGAGTCTCCAGTATAAATGGCTTTCTTTTGCCTATCCCTTCTCTACCTCTCCTACTATGAGGAGTTTATTGGAGATAGATACTGGTTTTGTTTGTTTGTTCTTCAAGATTATATTTGTTATATTTTTCTATTATTTTTTGAAATATTCTTTGTCTGCACGATATATTACAGCATATATTACAGTGCATAGCATAAAAGTAACCTGGTGAATTCAGGTAAAAATGATGAACTATGTTTAATTCCCAATTGTATCTGTATTTTGTTGAAAAGAGCTATTGTTATACAAATGTTCCCCTTCTAGCTGAGGTAGAAATGAAAATAAACATAATAAGTCCTGAATAGAAATATACAAAATGATGTGGTGAGATAAAAATGTAAGTGCACAAAAGTCAATTTGTTCAAATTGATCTTTTCCCTATCTTCGTTTTTTAGTACCCATTAATTCTGTGTAAGAAACCAAAAATACAGTGAGAAAGTGGATGGGCTTTCTGATCAGATAAACTTGCACTGGATTTCTGGATGCTAATTAAAGTCTAACCATTTACTAGTCTATAGTTTTGAGTAATTGACAAACTTCAGTCACTTTGCTTGTAAAATAAGAATATTGTTAACCAGATAATTGTTCTCTCTCCTTTCCTTCCTCCCTCTTTCCCTCTCTCTGCCTCCTCTATCTTCCAATATTCCTTTCCTTTGATCAATTTTCCCTTTTCTCTCTCTTTCTTTCCTTCTTTCTTTCTTTCTTTCTTTCTTTCTTTCTTTCTTTCTTTCTTTCTTTCTTTCTTTCTTTCTTTCTTTCCCTTTCTTTTTCTTTCATTCTTTCTTCCTATCTTCCTCTTTCCTTCTGTTTCTCTCTTTTGCCACTCATTTCATTACAGTCCTTACACTCAAACAGAGGATCTTAGACATACTTAGACTACCACTTAGCCACAGATATCTATCCAACACATACAGTAATCATGATGACTAAAAACGTTCCCCAAATACCTGCCACAGTGTTTGGAATATAACTGTTCAGTAAATGTTATTTTATTTTCATAATTACTAATACTTTCTCTCAAAACAACTTCATGACATACATGTTTGTACACATATGTGTCAGTATGCATATATGTGCTGTTATAATTAATAGCAGTATCATCATTATCCAAATAGAGCTTGGGAACTAGAGGAGCAATGAGTTTAACTTTGTTTTTGATTGATTTAAAAAATCAAGACAAGTCAATGTTCTTCCCATGGGGATCCTTTAGCTAATCTGGACCACCCTCCAGATTCTCCATTGGGGACCTCAAGCTCACTCTAATAGTTGGTTTCTAGTTTCTGCCACTGAATTTGTAAGGCTCTGGCAGGGCCCCCTGGAGACAGCCATGGCATGCTCCTTTTGGTACATGCTTCTCCTCATAGTGTTGGGGTTTGCTTACTATTTATAGGATGAATCCCTAGGTAGGGCACTTGCTGGGTGGCCTTTACTTCAGACTCTGCTCCACACATTGCCTTCCTTGTTGCTCCTGTGAGCATTTTGTTCCCTTTCTCAGAGGAACTATAGCACCCTCACTTAAGTCCTCCTTCTTCTTGAGCTTCCTGTGCTGGGTGAATTGTAACTTGTTTATTTTGAGTTTTTGAACTAGCATCCACTTATTAGTGACTGCATACTGTGTGCGTTCTTTTGTGACTGGGTTACCTCACTCAGGATGACACTTTCTAGTTCCATCCATTTGCCTAAAAATTTCATGAATTCATTGTTTTTAATAGCTGAATGGGACACCCAGACACCCCAAAATTCCTAGGGACTAAATCATCAACCAAGGGGTATACATGGTTCCAGCCAAAAATGCAGCAGAGAAACACCTTTTGGGCATCAGTGGGAGGAGTGTTGTTTGGTCAGGTAAAGGCTCAATAGAGGTCACAACAAAGGGAAACTGATAGGGGGAAGTTGGTGGGGGGAGGTGGAACTGTGTCCAGTAGAAGGGCATATACACGGAGGCAGGAAGTGGGAGGAGGGGTAGGGAATAATTGGGGAAGGGGGCTTTTGGGAGGGGGGAAATTGGGAAAGGTTTTACTATTGGCAATATAAATGAAGAAGATACTCAATAAAAAATGAAAAAAAAATAAAGACAAATAATCTAAGAGGTAGATTTGAATTCTTGATATTCTCAAATCTATCCATCTATACTTTTAACTATCCAGTTAATATTCTCACTATTAATGGTTATTCTTTGCAACAGAAGATTGAATGATGATATATTACCAGAAAAACATTCTGTAATTTTCCATATAATACCTGTATATATTTTATTTATTACTATAACAGTATTTCACAGACTTAATTTAATTTTAAGAAGCCCATGCAATAATTTCTCACTTTGATAAGGAACTATGAACCTTAATCATTAGAAGATCAAATTAAGTTAGAATATCCTTAATATTTTCTGGATTGACTCTATTGTTAACATCTTTTAGCCCAGTAACTTAATGCATGTTCCTTGCATAAGTTTAATGAGGAAAGACTTATGTAAAGCAAGATTACATCACATTTGTTTACTGAAGTGTAAGGTACTCATTAGGCAAAACAATCTAATTTAGAAAATGTTGAAAGATACAAAGATTAAGACTGAAAATAAACATGAGTCAGCACTATCTAATACAACGATTTTTATTTTTAGAATGAAAAGACATAGAGAAAAACGGACTATATCATTAAAGTAGATGTAAGTGTCTAATGAATAACATTTTTACAGACTTTTAAATCAATATTTGTGTGAAAAAAACGGAGTACTTGATTCGAAAAGAACAAATAAATAGCTCAAATTTTTGAACCATAAAAATGATTTTTCATTATAATTTTTATACTATATAATGTTTCCAGAAATATAGGTCCTAGTAAGAAATCCTAGAGATAAAATAGCTGAATAACTTTATATTCTTTGTCTAAAAGAGCAAATATTTGCATATTTTGTGGGCAGTTGTGAATATAAACTGAGTATGTATATATGCAACTTTTCATAGTCACAGGGCACAAATTCTAGTTAAGGGAGTTTTAGCAAACTATCCCAGAAAGTTTATCTTCAAGAGAGTTAGTCAGGTAATAACTATTGTAGTTTTTCATCTTTCCAGTAGTAATTTATCTTTTTTCAATTTTTTCCAAAGTTCCAACACTGAATACACCTCCCACTATATTTTAGCCTCTCCCTTAGGTCCAGACAATAAAGAGATCATCAAAGGATTCAATATAGTCACTGTTTCTCAGAGTGCAAGTCATCTACTTTTGTTCCTTGGTGAGTTGACAGTGATTAACTGGTCCTAGAAACAGTTTTGTTCACATTTAATGTACAGATTTATGTGTTGCTTATGTTCTTTAAGAGAGATATTATATTCAATAAACATTTTTCAGAATTTGTAAAACATCCCTGAAGAAGATGTAAATTTAATTCTTCTCATGCTCTCAATACTAAATTATCAATTGTGATTAAAATAACATATATGTACCCACATAGCAGATACATGTTTCTTCCCTTATTCAAAGATGATCATCATATTGTAAATAGCAAGCAAACCATGTCTTGGAATATGGTATGATCCACAGTTTCATGAGTACATGAGGATGAAAAATATTACAGCTTGATGACCAGCAGAAAATGTTGTTAAATTTTGAATTTTTTCCTTAGATCTGCTCTTAAAGAGCAAACATTTTTTTCAATCAAAAGTTATTATGGTTGACCTCAAGTTGTACTTCAGAGCAATAGTGATACAAACTGCATAGTATTGATATAGTAACAGACATGTTTATCAATGAAATAGAATCAATGACTTAAACCCACATACCTGTGGGCATGTGATTTTGAACAAAGAGGCCAAAAACATACAATGGATAAAAGAATACATCTTCAGCAAATTGTGCTTGATGTCTGCATTTAGAAAATGCAAACATCCATATTTTTAACTATACACTAAATTCAAGTACAAATGGATCAAGGACCTCAAAATAAAAACAGATACATCAAATCTAAGACAATGTGGAAAATAACCTTGAAACTTTGAAAACATTTGTACAGGCAACAATTTCCTGAATAGAACACCAATGGCTCAGGCTCTGAGGTCAGCAATTAATAAATAGGAACTCATGAAACTGAAAAGCTTCTGTAAGGCAAAGGGCATTGCCAGTTTGATAAAATGGCAGTCTAGAGATTGGGAAAAGATCTTTATTAACCCTACGTCCAACATAGAGCTAATACTCAAAATATAAAATGAACTCAAGAAGTTATACACTAACAAGCCAAATAACCCATTTTATTTTCTAAAGAAAATGGGATATAGAGGTAAATAGATTTCTTAAAGTAATGTTCAACATCCTATCTTGGCATATATTTTTCTCAACTTACTATAATAAGAGTTCAACATCCCCTATAACCTACCACCAACTAGAGGTAGTAAAATGAAAGGTTTCTAGGATACAGGTAAGTGGATCTGTTCAGAAATATGTGTTTTCAGTGATTCTAATCTTTGTCCTCAGTACAGTCCACTAAAAAACACCAAAAACAAAATAGCCGTTCAGTCTCTTTGGCATGTATTAAAGGCTTTAATTTTGAGAAAATATTGAGTCATTAAACCTTGTAACTCTGAAGTTATCATGTGAACTTTGTTTTGTAATTTTACATTTTTTTTCACAGGAAATAAATTATAGAAAGGAGAAAATTGACTGAAAATATGTTATTCGTCTTTAATATATTTAGTCTTTCTTCAAATTAAAGGGGTAAAATTTTAAAGATTGAAGATATGGTTTATAATGAAGATAACTTGAAGGAATGAAAATATATCACTTAAGGATAGATATGCACACTTCTAAAAAATTCACAGATTAAATTTTTAATTTTAGTAAATATCATACCATTCTTTTGAGGAAGTGATAATGGGAAATCAGATAGTTTCACCGTAATCATCAGTTTTCTAAAACATAATAATTCAATCTTTAAAATAATGATGAATATAAGATTTATACAAAAGAAATTTATTCTATGTAAGAAAAGTGTGCTCACCATAATTTCATAGCATTAGAAATTGTCAAAAGAAACAATTTATACATTAAATGAAGCCAACGAAAAAGGAAGGAGAGGCCCCTTGTCCTGGAAAGGCTCAATGCAGCAGTGTAGGGGAATACCAGGACATGGAAGCAGGAGGGGATTGACTGGGAACGGGGGGTGGGGAGGGAGGGCTCATGAGACTTTCAGGGAGGGGGAATCCAGGAAAGGGGAAATCATTTGAAATGTAAATAAAGAATATATCTATTAAAAAGATATATATATATATATGAAATGATAAAAATTATATTCAACCATCCAGCTGTTATCATTGCATGAATTATTGGTCAAACAGAAAATCAGAAGGTACATGTTATCACATAAATCTTCATTTAGTAAGGGAAAGTCATTTCATTAAAATCTTAGTTAAAAATCATATTCACTCAAAATACGACCTCTCTGAAGGCTTTTTAAGAATATAGTGGTTTCTATTAATAAAATAGAAACAAAATGAACCTTAGAAAGAATCAGGAATAGTTTGAGGGACGGCAGAAGCAGCAGCAACAGCAGCAGCGGCTCATCCAGAGGAAGGGCCATCAGCAGTGGAACCAAGGTGACAGGGTCCAGGCAGGCCCTACACCCATTACCACCGAAGATCTCTGGCCAGCCGGGCTGCAAGCAGCAGCGGATTTACAGCACCTTTCACCACACAGAAGACACATCAGAAATCTGCTTCCCACCAGTGAGTTAAGAGAGACTTGCCTCCATCTTGGTTCTTGGATGCCAGAGAGATCAGACAGCCTGAAGTACACAAACATAACCCGAGGCCAACATCGCTGGGGTCGAAGCCCGATGGGCATTGGCCTGCACCCAGGCCCTGGGCTGTTCTAGGGCCATCAGTGTGCCAACCCGGCCAGGAGGTTGTTTGCCCAGCCAGGCACGCGCCGCCATTTTGGCTATGGGATGCCAGAGATTTCTAGCAGGCAAAGCCAGCTAAGAGTCATAGCCGGAGACTAACATAGCGGGGGTCTAGGCCCGACAGGCCCTGGACTGCCCCCAGGACCTGAGCTGCTCGGTGGGACATCTGTGTGCCAACCTGGCCAGGAGGTTTTTAGCCCAGCCGACTCTCCCAGCACTTTCAGGGAATGCTCCTGCACACTGCCATCCTGGCCACATGACAGAACCAGTTAATACTCATAGCCCGAGGGGAACTTTGCTTGGGCGTTGGCCTTCCAGGCTTTTGCCTAGACTCGGGGCCTGAGCAGCTAGGCTAGTCTTGTGTGCACCAACCCGGTTGGGAGATCAGCTGCCCAGCAGAGTGATCATCACTCAGGAAAGGTCCCACAGCATACACGTTCAGCAATCCCTGAAGGAGCAAACGGGCATCACCTGGTTCACACAGACAATCTGGAGTAAGGCACACTAGGGCTCCAAGTGCACCCAAAAAGAGGACAGCACATCAGCAATTTGTTACAGGGGAAACCCAGTCATCCAATGTTGCAGAAATAGCCCTACAGCCTCACAGGAGGCTCAAACACCAGCCAGAGACAAGACCAACTAATGCCAGAGAACAAGATGGCAAAGGGCAAATGCAGGAATTTTACTAACAGAAATCTAGGCAATATGGCATCTTCTGAACCAAACTCTCCAACATCAGCAAGTCCTGGTTATGCCAACACACCAGAAAAACAAGATTTGGATTTAAAAATCACTGGTCATGATGCTGCTAGAAGAACACAAAAAGGATATAAATTTCTTTCTTAAAGAAATACAGGGGAGCATGAATAAGCTAGAAACCTGTATAATGGAAACACAAAAATCACTTAAAGAAATTCAGGAAAATAAGGCTCAAGAGATAGAAGCCCAATAAAGAAGAAACACAAAAAAATTAAAGAAATGCAGGAGAACTTGAGGCAACAGGCAGAAGTCATGAAAGAGGAAACACAAAAATCTCTTAAAGAATTACAGGAAAACACAAACAAACAAATGATGGAACTGAGCAAACCATCCTGGATCTAAAAACAGAAGTAGAAACAACTAAGAAATTACAAAGGGAGACAACTTTGGAGATAGAAAACCTTGAGAAGAAATCAGGGGCTATAGATGCAAATATCAACACCAGAATACAAGAGATGGAAGAAAGAATCTCAGATGCTGAAGATACCATAGAAACCATTGACTCAACAGTCAAAGAAAATGCAAAATGCAAAAAGCTTGTAACCCAAAATATCCAGGAAATCCAGGACACAATGAAAAAGCCAAATCTAAGGATTATAGGCATTGATGAGAGCAAAGATTTACAACTTAAAGGGCCAGCAAATATCTTCAAGCTATCATTATTTGCAGATGATATGATAGTCTACCTAAGTGACCCAAAAAACCCACTAGAGAACTCCTACAGCTGATAAACAACTTTAGCAAAGTGGCAGATTATAAAATCAACTCAAGTAAATCAGTAGCCTTCCTATAGTCAAAGGATAAGCAGGCTGAGAAAGAAGTTATAGAAATGACACCCTTCACAATAGCCACAAACAGTATAAAGTATCCTGGGATGACTCTAACCAAACAAATAAGAGATCTGTATGACAAGAACTTCAGGTCTAAAGAAAGAAATTGAAAAAGACCTCAGAAAATGGAAAAATCTTCCATGCTCATGGATTGGCAGGATTAATATAGTTAAAATGTCCATCTTGCCAAAAGCTATCTACAGATTCAATGAGACACCCATCAAAATCCCAACTCATTTCTGCATAGAGTTAGAAAGAACAATTCTCAAATTCATCTGGAATAACAGAAAATCCAGGATAGCTAAAACTATTCTCAACAGTAAAAGAACTTCTGGGGGAATCAGTATCCCAGACCTCAAGCAATACTACAGAGCAATAGTGTTAAAAACTGCATGGTATTGGTACAATGTCAGGCAAGTGGACCAATGGAATAGGATTCAAGACCCATAAATGGACCCACACATCTATGGTCCCTTGATCTTTGACAAAATTGCTGATACCATCCAGTGGAAAAAAGATAACCTTTTCAACCAATGGTGCTGGTTCAATTGGAGGTCAGCATGCAGAAGAATGTGAATTGATCCATTCTTATCTCCTTGTACTAAACTTAACTCCAAGTAGATTAAGGACCTCCACATAAAACAAGACACAGTGAAACTAATAGAAAAGAAACTGGGGAATACCCTTGAGGGCATGGGCACAGGGGAAAAGTTCCCGAACAGATCACCAATAGCTTAAGCTCTAAGATCAAGAAGTGACAAATGGGACCTCATAAAATTACAAAGTGTCTGTAAGGCAAAGGACACCATCAAAAGGACAAAACGGCAACCAACAAATTGGAAAAACATCTTCATCATCCCTACATTCAAGAGAAGGCTAATAGCCAATATATACAAAGAAGTTGAGAAGTTAGACCCCAGAGAAACAAATAATCCTATTTAAAAAATGGGGTACAGAGCTAAACAAAAACTTTAACCTGAAGAAATTCGAATTGCTGAGAAACACCTTAAGAAATGTTCAATATCATTAGTCATTAGGGAAATGCAAACCAAAACAACCCTGAGATTTCACCTCACACCTGTCAGAATGGCAAAGGTTAAAAACTAGGAGACAGCAGGTGTTGGCAAGGATGTGGAGAAAGAGGAACACTCGTCCACTGCTGGTGGGATTGCAAAATGGTACAACCACTCTAGAAATCAGTCTGGGGGTTCCTCAGAAAACTGGACATGATGCTTCTGGAGGACCCTGCTATACTACTCCTGGGCATATACCAAAGCATTCCCCAGCATTCAATAAAGACATATGCTCCACTATGTTCATAGCCGCATTATTTATATTAGTCAGAATCTGAAAAGATCCCAGATGTCCCTCAATGGAGGAATGGATACAAAAATGTTTTCTGTTTACACAATGGAATACTACTCAGCAATTAAAAACAATGAATTCATGAAATTTTAAGGCAAATGTTTGGAACTGGAAAATATTATCCTAAGTGAGCTAACCCAATCACAAAAGAATACACATGGAAAGCCATCACTGATAAGTGGATATTAATTAGCCCAGAAACTCTGAATACTCAAGACACAATTACCTTTTCAAATGATTCCCATGAAGAAGGAAGAAAAAGGCCTTGGTCCTGGAAAGGCTTGATCCAGCATTGTAGGGGACTACCAGGACAGAGAAATGGGAGGGGGTGACCGGGGAATGGGTAGAGAAAAGAGGGCTTATGGGACATGTGGGGAGTTGGGAACCAGGAAAGGGGAAAGCATTTGGAATGTAAACAAAGAATATAGAAAATTTAAAAAAGGGAAATTTTCTGTGATCCTGTTTTTTTTTTCCATGTGAAATTGATTATTGTTCTTTCCTTGTCTTCAAAGTATTGTGTTAGTATTTTGGTGGGGATTGCTTTGAATTTGTTGATGTCTTTTTTGAAAGCTGTTTGTTGAAAGCTATTTTAACTATGATAATCCTACCAATCCACGAACACAGGAAATCTCTCCATTTTTCTGAGGTCTTCTTCAATTTTCTATTTCTATAGTTTGAGGAATGTTGGTATTAGCTCTTCTATAAAAGTCTGAATTCTGCTCTGAATCCATCTGGCCCTAGATGGTTTTTATTTGGATCTTTTTAATAATTTCTATTCTCAGGGGATATTGGCTTATTTAGATAGTTTAACTACTTTTGATTTAAATTTGGCACATGTTATCTGTCTAGATAATCATTAATTTCATTGAGATTTTCCAGTAGTGTTGTGTTTAGCTTTTGTAGTAGAATTTGATGATTTTTTTTTAAATTTCTTCAGTTCGTGTTGTTATGTCTCCCTATTAATTTCTCATTTTGAAAATTTGAATACTGTCTCTGAGCCCTTTTGTTAGTTTTGCTAGGTGTATATCTATCTTGGTGGTTTTCTCAAAGAGCCAGCTTTTGGGTTTGTTGATTCTTTCTTTTTTTTTAATTTATATGATATATTTTTTATTTACATTTCAAATTATTTCCCCTTTTCTGGCCCCCCACTCCCCGAAAGTCCCATAATCCCCCTTCCTTCCCCCTGTTCTCCCACCCACACCTCTTCACAACCCTGTTCTGGTATTGCCCTATACTGCTACACTGAGTCTTTCCAGAACAAGGGGACACTCCTCCATTCTTCTTGTACCTCTTTTGATGTGTGGATTATGTTTTGGGTATTCCAGTTTTCTAGGTTAATATCCAATTATTAGTGAGTGCATCCCATGATTGATCTTTTGAGACTGGGTTACCTCACTTAGTATGATGTTCTCTAGCTCCATCCATTTGCCTAAGAATTTCATGAATTCATTGTTTTTAATGGCTGAATAGTACTCCATTGTGTATATATACCACATTTTTTGCATCCATTCTTCTGTTGAGGGATACCTGGGTTCTTTCCAGCTTCTGGTTATTATAAATAGGGCTGCTATGAACATAGTGGAGCATGTATCCTTATTACATGCTGGGGAATCCTCTGGGTATATGCCCAAGAGTGGTATGGCAGGATCTTCCAGAAGTGAGGTGCCCAGTTTTCTGAGGAACCGCCAGACTGATTTCCAGAGTGGTTGTAACAATTTACAACCACACCAGCAGTGGAGGACTGTTCCTCTTTCTCCACATCCTTGCCAACACTTGCTGTCTCCTGAATTTTTAATCTTAGCCATTCTGACTGGTGTAAGGTGAAATCTCAGGGTTGTTTTGATTTGCATTTCCCTAATGAGTAATGAAGTTGAGCATTTTTTAAGATGCTTTTCCACCATCCGAAGTTCTTCAGGTGAAAATTCTTTGTTTAACTCTGTACCCCATTTTTAATAGGGTTATTTGGTTTTCTGGGGTCTAACTTATTGAGTTCTTTGTATATATTGGATGTTGGCACTCTATCTGATGTAGGGTTGGTGAAGATCTTTTCCCAATTTGTTGCTTGACAATTTGTACTTTTGATGGTGTCCTTTGTCTTACAGAAACTTTGTAATTTTATGAGGTCCCATTTGTCAATTCTTGATCTTAGAACATATGCTATTGGTAACCTGTTCAGAAACTTTCCCCCTATAGCAATGTCCTCAAGGGTCTTCCTCTCTTTCTTTTCTATTAGCTTCAGAGTGTCTGGCTTTATGTGTAGGTTCCTGATCCATATGGATTTGAGATTAATACAAGGAGACAAGGATAGATCAATTCACATTCTTCTGCATGCTGACCTCCTATTGAACTAGCAGCATTTGTTGAAAAGGCTATCTTTTTTCCATTGGATATTTTCAGCCCCTTTGTCGAGGATCAAGTGGCCATAGGTGTGTGGGTTCATTTCTGGATCTTCAATCCTGTTCCATTGATCCTCCTGCCTATCACTGTACCGATACTATGCAGTTTGTTTTAACACTATTGCTCTGTAGTATTCCTTGAGGTCAGTGATACTGATTCCCCCAGAATTTCTTTTGTTGCTGAGAATAGTTTTAGCTATCCTGGGTTTGTTGTTATTCCAGATGAATTTAAGAATTGCTCTTTCTAACTCTATGAAGAATTGAGTTGAGATTTTGATGGGCATTACATTGAATCTGTATATTGCTTTTGGCAAAATGGCCATTTTAACTATATTAATTATGCAGAACCATGAGCATAGGAGGTTTTTCCATTTTTTGAGGTCTTCATCCATTTCCTTCTTCAGAGTCTTGAAGTTCTTGTCATACAGATCTTTCACATGTTTGGTAAGAGTCACCCCAAGATACTTGATACTGTTTGTGACTATTTTGAAGGGTGTCATTTCCCTAATTTCTTTCTCAGCCTGCCTATCCTTTAAGTATAGGAAGGCTACTGATTTGCTTCAGTGGATTTTATAACCTGCCACTTTGCTGAAGTTGTTTATCAGCTGTAGGAGTGCTCTAGTTGGGTTTTTTGGGTCACTTAGGTAGACTATCATATCATCTGCAAATAATGATAGTTTGACTTCTTCCTTTGCAATTTGTATCCCTTTGACCTCCTTATGTTGTCTAATAGTCCAAGCTAGTACCTCGAGTACAATATTGAAATGATAAGGAGAAAGGGGCAGCCCTGTCTAGTCCGTGATTTTAGTGGGATTGCTTCAAGTTTCTCTCCATTTAGTTTGATGCTCACTACTGGTTTGCTGTATATTGCTTTTACTATGTTTAGGTATGGGCCTTGAATTCCTGTTCTTTCCAAGACTTTAAGCACTAAAGGATGCTGAATTTTGTCAAATGCTTTTTCAGCATCCAATGAAATGACCATGTAGTTATTTTCTTTGAGTATGTTTATGTAGTGGATTACATTGATGGATTTCTGCATATTGAACCAACCCTGCATCCCTGGGATAAAGCCTACTTGATCATGGTGGATGATCGTTTTGATGTGTTCTTGGTTTGGTTGGCAAGAATTTTATTGAGTATTTTTGCAGTGATGTTCATAAGGGAAATTGGTCTGAAGTTCTCTTTCTTTGTTGGATCTTTGTGTGGTTTTGGTATCAGCGTAATTGTGGCTTCATAGAAGGAATTGGGTAGTGTTCCTTCTGTTTCTATTTTGTGGAATAGTTTGAAGAGTATTGATATTAGGTCTTCTTTGAAGGTCTGATAGAATTCTGCACTGAAACCATCTGGTCCTGTGCTTTTTTTGGGTGGAAGACTTTCTTTGAACCCTTCTATTTCTTTAGGGGTTATGGGAATCTTTAGATGATCTATTTGGTCCCGATTTAATTTTGGTATTTGGTATCTGTCTAGGAAATTGTCCATTTCCTCCAGGTTCTCCCGTTGTGTTGATTATAGGCTCTTGTAGTAGGATCTGATGATTTTTTGGATTTCCTCAGTTTCCGTTGTTATATCTCCCTTTTCATTTCTAAGTTTGTTAATTTGGATACTTTCTCTGTGCCCTTTGGTCAGTTTGGCTAAGGGTTTATCTATCTTGTTGATTTTCTCAAGGAACCAGCTCCTGGATTTGTTTATTCTTTTCATGGTTCTCTTTGTTTCCACTTGATTGATTTCAGCCCTGTGTTTGATGATTTCCTGTCTTCTATTCCTCCTGGGTGAATTGGCTTCTTTTTGTTCCAGGGCTTTCAGGTGTATCATTAAGCTGCTAGTGTATGCTCGTTCCATTTTCTTTTTAGAGGCACTCAGGGCTATGAGTTTTCCTCTTAGCACTGCTTTCATTGTGTCCCGAGATCATTGGCTTGTAAAATTGTCTTCCAGCCTTTTACTCTAAGGTAGTTTTTGCCTTTGACACTGAGGTATGTCTCCTGTCTGCCGCAAAATGTAGGGTCCTGTTTCCTTATCCAGTCTGTTAATCTATGTCTTTTTATTGGGGAATTGAGTCCATTCATGTTAAGAGATATTAAGGAATAGTGATTATTACTTCCTGTCATTTTTGTTGTTATTTTTTGTATTTGGTTATCTTCTTTTGGGTTTGATAAAAGAATGTTACTCTCTTGCTTTTTCGAGGGTGTAATTTCCCTCGCTGTATTGGTGTTTTCCTCTTATTATCCTTTGTAGGGCTGGGTTTGTGGAAATATATTGGGTAAACTTGGTTTTGCCATGGAATATCTTGGTTTCTTCATCTATGGTGATTGAGAGTTTTGCTGGTTATAGTAGTCTTGGCTGGCATTCGTGTTCTCTTAGAGTCTGCATGAGATGTGCCCCTAAATGAGGAGCTGGAGATAAGGAAAGGCAGTTTGGGCATTGTTTTACAATAGTGAAAACAAAGATCCTGATAGCGTATTAAAATTAAATGTGCCATAGGTTTCCAATAAAGGACAAATTTTGCAACATACAAGTTAATTGTAAAAGGATTAAAAGTATAATTTATACGTTGAAAAACATTTAATATCATTGTCAGCTCTAACTGAGCTGAACCCAGGTGTTTCTACAACCCCCTGATTATAAATAAGATATCTAGCTCTTCCTTCAGAAGAGCCATCTATGAAAATCAAGAGTATTTTTATGCAGAGGCTATAAAGATCATATTAAGAAATACAACCTCATGTATATCTAAGAAACATTATTAATCTATCTTAAGGACAACAGCAATGCCAATAAGTGAATTCTTCTATCTCATCTAGACATTGGCATGCCTAGTGATAGGAAGCCATATATATTTAGCAAGATATCCTTGGCATCCAAATTTTAAATTTTTCTTAAAAATATATATGCCTTAAAAATATATATGCATAATTCAAATTATATGCATGGTGATACCATTTCCCCTCTGTTTTTCTAAGAAGATATTGTTTTGTTTTGTAAAAATATTTTATATTACTTCATCTTTGAGGATAATAAAGAATCAAATTGTCAAAGATATCTCAAATGAATAGCCTTTATTTATTAAATGGCCAGTTCCAATGTTTGTTCTAATCTACATTGGAACACCAAGCATATACCATAAAATAGGCAATGACTATGTAACTATAGAAAATAAACATAGCATTCTTAGTTGCTTTTGCTAGAGCAGTTGCATTTAGAATGCCTGAAAATGAATCATAGTTATATGCACATATTTTGATTTTCTAAATTAGAAATATGAGTATGATTTATCTGTAAAAGTTAATTAAGTCATCTAGAATCAACACTATTATGTGGTAGAAGTAGAAATTGAGGACATCAAGAACAAATCTTTATAATTTGATGTACATAAACATATAAATTATTTTTTAATCCATTACCCTTTTGATGATATAAATAGTAAATATGCTTGTACATCTGAATGTTTCTATATAGCCTATTTGGGATACAAACTTTATGTGCCTTGCCCCAAGGGGTCCTGTCCAGGCACCTTTTTAAAGATTTAATTATAAATAAGTATATTGTAGTTGTCTTCAGACACACCAGAAGAGAGCATTAGATCTCACCACAGGTGGTTGTGAGCCACCATGTGGTCATTGGGATTCGAGCTCTCATGCTCCATGAATGAGGGCATAGCCTTCAGCAGCTGAGCTATCTCTCCAGGCTTACAAACATAAAATACAAGAGTCTAGCTCTCAGCACCCCTGGCTATCTTTCCAGCCTTTGGGTTAGCTTATAAATATCTAAAGGATAGTAATTTAGAGAACATTTCCTTTGAAAATTGAATTATATTTGTATAAACAATTGTAAAAATTAAGAATTGGCAGTATTAAAAATAGAACAATTTTATGCAATTGTAAACCATGAGCTTTATATATATTTACTATTATTAAAAGATTGATTTTTAACATCTTAAAAATAGCTGCTATAGCACCCAAGTGCTGGAACAGGGAAAACTCAAAGGAAGAGATGTGTGATCTAATTATATAAACTTTATTTCCATAGTTGATATAATATTTATGGGATGGATGTATAGAAATATAAAGCAAATTGTAACAACTTATTTTTTGGATAACAATTATTAATTTTGCCTTAAAAAGGCTTGCTATGTAATAGATCAACCATTAATAATAATTAATTTGATTGCTGCTTGAAGCAAGGAATAAATGTTTTATTAGACCCTTAAAACATTTCTTTAAAATATCTCTAAAATATTTTAACAACACATCAATATCTTTATTGAAGGATGTAAAAAACTTTATTTCATGAGCAAAAATTGTGATTCTATATCACGATTATTTTTGCCAAGGAATGGCAGTGAACATATATCATAAACAGCTGATTATAGCAGCGTTATCTGCCTTGAAAACAGAGGTTTAAGTTCTCCTGTGGCAAGCTTAAAAAGATGTCTTAGCCAATTAATTTATTTTAATAACCTTTAAAAATTATTTATTTAAAAAAATTTTTAAAACCCATAAGCAAAGCCTGTTTTTTATAAACAAAACATTTTTATAAACAAATATTTGTATAAAACAAGAGATTTCTATAAATAAAAGATATTAAAAATGTAAGATCTCAGCTTTTTGTATTGAAGCAGAGACAAAACACTCCTTTTCACATAAAGCAAGGCTATATTTGAATTGTATTTTGAATTATATCTGTATGAATCTATCACAATATTTTCTAGGCCCGGAGCACACCTTGTGGGAGAGTGCCAAGGCAGAGGAGACAGTCCCTCCCCTACCCCTGCCCTGGGAGGAGGGCATACTTCTGCACCGTGCTGGCCAGAAGTAGCAGCACATCCAAGCCTAGCATTGAGGCTCTAGACACCATGCCACCACACACTTGGAAAACCATGGCCCCAGGTGTGGAGCGCAGGAAGGAAGTGACAGAGTGACAGGGGAGACACTTCCCTCCTGCTGTCCCATGAAAAAACTGAGTCCCTCAGGCCATGGCCAGAGGCTGCTTGGCCATCATAGCTGCTGCCCCAGGCCAGCCTGTGCCACGCTGCTTTGTGCTCCACTGTTGCTGCGGCTGCCTGGGCCATGCCACTGCAGCTGCTGCTGCTTGGGCCACCCTGCTTTGCCCCTCCCTCCTGCTGGCAGCATGACCCTCCCCCCCCCCCCCCCCCCCCGGTCTGGAGCAACTGATGCCAGCTTGCTTGTGCTCCTCCTCTAACCTGGCCACAACACACAAGACCATGGCTGCCCACCTGCTAAGGCCAAGTAAGCTGCGCTCTGCCACAGCAGGCAGCCTGGGCCATCTGCCTAGGGTGCGTGGAATACTGGGCTCCTTCTAGCCGGCGGCCATTGGCACTGCCTGGGCCACCCGCAGAGTTCTGGGTTTATTCTAGCTGCTAATATCTGCCTGTGCCCTGCTCTACACCATGCGCCTCTACATGCTCTGCCTCTAGCCGATCCATGAGCATGGGAAGTTTTCCCATTTTTTGAGGTCTTCTTCCATTTCGTTCTTCAGAGTCTTGAAGTTCTTGTCATACAGATCTTTTGCATGTTTGGTAAGAGTCACCCCAAGATACTTTATACTGTTTGTGGCTATTGTGAATGGGGTCATTTCCCTAATTTCTTTCTCTGCCTGCTTATCCTTTGAGAATAGGAAGGCCACTGATTTGCTTGAGTTGATTTTATAACCTGCCACTTTGCTGAAGTTGTTTATCAGCTGTAGGAGTGCTCTAGTGGAGTTTTTTTGGTCACTTAGGTAGACTATCATGTCATCTGCAAATAATGATAGTTTGACTTCGTCCTTTCCAATTTGTATCCCTTTGACTTCCTTATGTTGTCGAATTGCCCGAGCTAGTACCTCAAGTACAATATTGAAAAGATAAGGAGAAAGGGGGCAGCCCTGTCTAGTCCCTGATTTTAGTGGGATTGCTTCAAGTTTCTCTCCATTTAGTTTGATGCTGGCTACCGGTTTGCTGTATATTGCTTTTACTATGTTTAGGTATGGGCCCTGAATTCCTGTTCTCTCCAAGACTTTAAGCATGAAAGGATGCTGAATTTTGTCAAATGCTTTTTCAGCATCCAATGAAATGACCATGTGGTTTTGTTCTTTGAGTTTGTTTATGTAGTGGATTGCATTGATGGATTTCCGTATATTGAACCAACCCTGCATCCCTGGGATAAAGCCTACTTGATCATGTTGGATGATCGTTTTGATGTGTTCTTGCTTTGGTTGGCAAGAATTATTGAGTATTTTTGCATCGATGTTCATAAGGGAAATTGGTCTGAAGTTCTCTTTCTTTGTTGGATCTTTGTGTGGTTTTGGTGCCGGGAGCCATCCTCAGAACTCAGTGCCAAGAACTCTCCATACCAGGAGCCATCCCCACCTGGCTCTCAATGCCAGGAGACTTCGATACCAGGAGTCATTCTCACTTAGATCTCCATGCCAAGAACTGTTCCTACATAAATCTCAAAACCCCCTCCCTTTGAAGTTCATCTGTAGATACGTTACTATAGCAAACCCTTTCCACTTCACCGCCTCATGACCCCTCTTTTATCATGCCAACATTCCAACAGCAATAACTAGCTTTACCAGAAATTATGAGAAACTGTTTCTTAGAAATGATGCCAACCCCCTGAGATTGTTCCCCCCTTTACCCCTCCCAAACCTTGTATGCTTCCCTTTATATTGCCTTGTCTGGAAATTAAAGTTTGACAGCTTGATCAGAACTAGGCAGGCTGTCCTGCCTCTCTCTCTTGTGTCTTGTCGCACCATCGCCTTTCCTCTAGGTGGCTTAAAGGAACCCTGTTGACTGTCCTGCAGGTCGGGACAGTTTTGGTATCAGCGTAATTGTGGCTTCGTAGAAGGAATTGGGTAGTGTTCCTTCTGTTTCTATTTTGTGGAATAGTTTGAAGAGTATTGGTGTTAAGTCTTCTTTGAAGGTCTGATAGAATTCTGCACTGAAACCATCTGGTCCTGTGCTTTTTTTGGTTGGAAGACTTTCTATGATTCCTTCTATTTCTTTAGGCGTTGTGGGACTGTTTAGATGATCTATTTGGTCCTGATTTAATTTTGGTAGTTGGTATCTGTCAAGGAAATTGTCCATTTCCTCCAGATTCTCCAGTTGTGTTGAGTATAGGCTCTTGTAGTAGGATCCAATGATTTTTTGAATTTCCTCAGTTTCTGTTGTTATATCCCCCTTTTCATTTCTAAGTATGTTAATTTGGATACTTTCTCTGTGCCCTTTGGTCAGTCTGGCTAAGGGTTTATCTATCTTGTTGATTTTCTCAAAGAACCAGCTCCTGGATTCGTTGATTCTTTGTACGATTCTCTTTGTTTCCAATTGATTGATTTCAGGGCTTAGTTTGATAATTTTCTGTCTTCTACTCCTTCTGGGTGAATTGGCTTCTTTTTGTTCCAGGACTTTCAGGTGTGTCATTAAGCTGCTAGTGTATGCTCTCTCCTTTTTCTTTTTGGAGGCACTCAGGGCTATGAGTTTTCCACTTAGCACTGCTTTCATTGTGTCCCAAAGAATTGGGTATGTTGTGCCTTCCTTTTCATTAAATTCTAAAAAGTCTCTGATTTCTTTCTTTATTTCTTCTTTGGCCAAGGTGTCATTGAGTAGAGTATTATTCAGCCTCCATGTGTATGTGGGCTTTCTGTTGTTTTTGTTGCTATTGAAAACCACTCTTACACCATAGTGATCTGATAGGAGGCATGGGATTAGTTCGATTGTCTTATATTTGTTGAGGCCTGCCTTGTGACCAAATATATGGTCGATTTTGGAGAAAGTACCATGAGGTGCTGAGAAAAAGGTATATTCTTTTGCTTTATGGTGAAATGTTCTATAAATATCAGTCAAATCCAATTGGTCCAAAGCTTCAATTAGTTTTACTGTGTCCCTGTTTAGTTTCTTTTTTCCTGATCGGTCCATTGAGGAGAGTGGAGTGTTGACATCTCACACAATTATTATGTTAGGTGCAATGTGTGCTTTGAGCTTTAGTAAAGTTACTTCTACGAATGAGGGTGCCCTTGCATTTGGGCCATAGATGTTCAGAATTGAAAGTTCTTCTTGGTGGATTTTTCCTTTGACCAGCAAGAAGTGTCCCTCAGTGTCTCTTTTGATGACTTTAGGTTGAAAGTCAATTTTATCTGATATTAGAATGGCTACTCCTGCTCGTTTCCTGTGACAATTGTCTTGTAATATTGTCTTCCAGCCTTTTACTCTAAGGTAGTTTTTGTCTTTGACACTGAGGTGTGTCTCCTGTATGCAGCAAATTGTAGGGTTCTGTTTCCTTATCCAGTCTGTTAGTCTATGTATTTTTATTGGGGAATTGAGACCATTGATGTTAAGAGATATTAAGGAATAGTGATTATTACTTCCTGTCATTTTTGATGTTATTTTTATATTTGAGTGGTTATCTTCTTTTGGGTTTGATGAAGGAAGGTAACTATCTTGCTTTTTCCAGGGTGTAGTTTCCCTCCTTGTATTGGAGTTTTCTTCCTATTATTCTTTGCAGAGCTGGATTTGTGGAAAGATATTGTGTACATTCGGTTTTGTCCTGTAATTCTTAAAGAGATTTTTGTGTTTCCTCTTTCATGACCTCAGTCTGTTGACCAAAGTTCTACTGTATTTCTTTAAGTGATTTTTTTGTTTCCTCCTTATTGACTTCTATCATTTGACCCATATTCTCCTGAATTTCTTTCAATGATTTTTGTGTTTCCCTTGTAAGGGCTTCTAACATTTGATCCATTTTCTCTTGAATTTCTTTAAAAGATTTATTTATGTCCTTCAAGTGTTCCTGTAACAGCATCATAACCAGTGATTTTAAATCAAGTCTTGTTTTTCTGGTGTGTTGGGGTATCCAGGACATGCTGTTAATGGAGAATTCGGTTCAGATGCTGCCATATTGCCTTGATTTCTTTTAGTAACGTTCCTACGTTTGCCTTTTGCCATCTCGTTCTCACTGGTGTTAGTTGGTCTTGTCAATGCTGGACTTACCAGTGCAAGCTGCCTCTTCCTAGCTGGCCTCTGGGCATATAGCTGGCTTCCTGCACTGCTTGGAGATGGGGCGCTGTGGCCGAGGCTGTTCCTGATCTAGAGATGGAGACTGGAAGTCTTTTTACCAGAGTCCTTTGGACTGGATCCTCCTCTCTGCAGGGCCAGACTCACCAATGCAAGCTGCCTCCTCCCAGCCAGCCTCCGGGTGCACAGCCAGCTTCCTGCACTGCCTGGAGACAGGGCACTGTTCCCAATCAAGAGGCAGGGACTGGAAAGTTCCCGCCAGAGGCCTCCTGACTGGATCCTCTGCTCTGCAGGGCCGGACCCACCAATGAAAGCTGCCTCCTTCTAGCTGGCCTCCGGGTGTACAGCTGGCATCCTGCACTGCTTGGAGATGGGGCGCTGTGGCTGAGGCTGTTCCTGATCCAGAGGCAGAGACTGGAAGGCTCTTACCAGAGGCCTCTGGACTGGATCCTCCACCCTGCAGGGCTGGTTTATTTATCTTGTTGATTTTCTCAAAGAACCAGCTCCTGGTTTTGTTGATTCTTTGTATGGTTCTCTTTGTTTCTACTTGATTGATTTCAGCCCTGAGTTTGATGATTTCCTGCCTTCTACTCCTCCTGGGTGAAATAGCTTCTTTTTGTTCCAGGGCTTTCAGGTGTGTCATTAAGCTGGTAATGTATGCTCTCTCCATTTTCTTTTTGGAGGCACTCAGGGCTATGAGTTTTCCTCTTAGCACTGCTTTCATTGTGTCCCATAGATTTGGGTATGTTGTGTCTTCATTTTCATTGTGTTCTAAAAAGTCTTTAATTTCTTTCTTTATTTCTTCCTTGACCAAGGTATCATTGAGTAGAATATTGCTCAATTTCCACCTGTATGTGGGTTTTCTGTTGTTTTGGTTGCTATTGAAGACCACTTTTACTCCATAGTGATCTGATAGGAGGCATGGGATTAGTTCGATCTTCTTATATTTGTTGTGTCTGTCTTGTGACCAATTATATGGTCGATTTTGGAGAAGGCACCATGAGGTGCTGAGAAAAAGGTACATTCTTTTGCTTTAGGATAGAATGTTCTATATATATCTGTTAAATCTAATTGGTCCAAAGCTTCAATTAATTTCATTATGTCCCTGTTTAGTTTCTGTTTTCCTGATCGGTCCATTGAGGAAAGTGCAGTGTTGAAGTCACCTACAATTATTGTGTTAGGTGCAATGTGTGCTTTGAGCTTTAATAAAGTTTCTTATACGAATGAGGGTGCCCTTGCATTTGGAGCATAGATGTTCAGGATTGAGAGTTCTTCTTGTTTTATTTTTCCTTTGACCAGCAAAAAGTGTCCCTCAGGGTCTCTTTTGATGACTTTGGGTTGAAAGTCAATTTTATCTGATATTAAAATGGCTACTCCAGCTTGTTTCCTGAGACCATTTGCTTGTAAAATTGTCTTCCAGCCTTTTACTCTAAGGTAGTGTTTGTCTTTGACCCTTAGGTGTGTTTCCTGTAAGCAGCAAAATGTAGGGTCCTGTTTACGTATCCAGTCAGTTAGTCTATGTCTTTTTATTGGGGCATTGAGTCCATTGATGTTAAGAGATATTAAGGAATAGTGATTGTTACTTCCTGTCATTTTTGACGTTATTTTTTCAATTTGATTGCTTAACTTCTTTTGGGTTTGATGAAAGGTTACTATCTTGCTTTTTCCAGGGTGACGTTTCCCTCCCTGTATTGGTGTTTTCCTCCTATTATCCTTTGTAGGGCTGGGTTTGTGGATAGATATTGGGTAAACTTGGTTTTGTCATGGAATATCTTAGTTTTTCCATCTATGGTGATTGAGAGTTCTGCTGGATATAGTAGTTTTGGCTGGCATTTGTGTTCTCTTAGAGTCTGCATGAAATCAGCCCAGGATCTTCTAGCCTTCATAGTCTCAGGTGAAAAGTCTGCTGTGATTCTGATAGGTATTCCTTTATATGTTACTTGGCCTTTTTCTCTTACTGCCTTTAATATTCTTTCTTTGTTTAGTACATTTGGTATTTTGATTATTATGTGATGGGAAGTATTTCTCTTCTGGTCCAGTCTGTTTGGAATTCTGTAGGCTTCTTGTATATTCATGGGCATCTCACTCTTTAGGTTAGGGAAGTTTTCTTCCATAATTTTATTGAAGATATTTGCTGGCCCTTTAAGCTGTAAATCTTCACTCTCATCTATGCCTATAATCCTTAGGTTTGGTCTTCTCATTGTGTCCTGGATTTCCTGGATATTTTGGGTTAAAAGCTTTTTGCTTTTTGCATTTTCTTTAACTGTTGAGTCCATGGTTTCTATGGTATCTTCAGCGTCTGAGATTCTTTTTTCTATCTCTTGTATTCTGTTGTTGATATTTGCATCTATGTCCCCTGATTTCTTCCCAAGGCTTTCTATCTCCAAAGTTGTCTCCCTTTGAGTTTTCTTAGTTGTTTCTACTTCTGATTTTAGATCCTGGATTGTTTTGCTTAGTTCCTTCACTTGCTTGTTTGTGCTTTCCTGTAATTCTTTAAGATATTTTTGTGTTTCCTCTTTCATGACTGCAGTCTGTTGACCAAAGTTCTCCTGTATTTCTTTAAGTGTTTTTTGTGTTTCCTCATTATTGGCTTTTGTATTCTCCTGGATTTCTTTCAATGATTTTTGTGTTTCCCTTGCAAGGGCTTCTAACTTTTGATCCATTTTCTCCTGAATGTCTTTAAGTATGTCCTTCATGTGTTCCTGTACCAGCATCATGACCAGTGATTTTAAATCCAAATCTTGTTTTACTGGTGTGCTGGGGTATCCAGGACATGCTGGTAAAGGAGAATTGGGTTCAGATGTTGCCATATTGCCTTGATTTCTGTTAGTGACATTCCTGCGTCTGCCTTTTGCCATCTAGTTCTCACTGGTGTTAGTTGTTGTTGTCAATGCTGGACTCACCAGTGCAAGGTGCCCCTTCCCAGGTGGCCTCTGGTGCACAGCTTACCTCCTGCACTGCCTGGAGACAGGGTGTTGTTGTCCAGGCTGTTCAGATCCTGAAGCAGACACCTGAAGGCTCCTGCTGGGGCCCTCTGGATTCACTGGAGCACACCGACTTCTCCCTGCTGGCTGCCTGGAAGTCCCACTTGCCTCTTTCAGGACCTGGAGATGTGTTGCTGCTGCTGCTGGATCCGGAAGCGGAGAGGTCCGAGGGCTACTGCCAGAGGCCTCAGGACTGAAGCCCAAGCTCTGTGCCACAGGGAAGGAGCTGTGCTGTGAGCTCCCAGACTGCCTCTGGGCACACACCAGGTCCCCTGCACTTCCTGGAGAGGGAGTGCTGTGGCCCAGGCTGTTCAGATCCCAAAGCAGGCGCCCGAAGGCTCCTGCTGGGGCCCGCTGGATTCACTGGAGCACAGAGACCTCTCCTGCTGGCCGCCCGGAAGCTCCACCTGCCTCTTTCAGGACCTGGAGATGTGGTGCTGCTGCTCAGGCCGCTTCAGTCTTTCTTAGAAGGGGAAACAAAATACCCATGGTAGGAGATATAGAAACAAAGTGTGGAGCAGAGATTGAGGGCAAAGCCATGCAGAGACTGCTCTACTTGGGGATCCATCCGATATACAGTTACCAACCCCAGACACCATTGTGGATGCCAACAAGCACTTAGGAGCCTGATATAGTTGTCTCCTGAGAGGATCTGCCAGTTCCTGACAAATACAGAGGTGGATGATTTCAGCTAACTATTGGACTGAGTACAGGGTCCCCAATTGAGGAGGTAGAGAAAGGACTGAAGGAGCTGAAGGAGCTTGCAGCCCCATAGGAGGAACAATAATGTGAACCAACCGGTACCTCAGAGCTCCCAGGAACTAAATCACCAAATAAAGAGTATACATGGAGGGACCAATGGCTCCAGGTGCCTATGTAGGAGATGATGGCCTTGTTGGTCATCAATGGGAAGAGAGGCCCTTTGTCCTATTAATCCTAGATACCCCAGTGTAAGGGAATGCCAGGACATGGAATCAGGAGTGGGTAGGTTCGTGAGCAGGGGATGGGGGATTGGATAGAGGCTTTTGGAGGGGAAACCAGGAAAGGGGATAAGATTTGAAATGTAAATAAAGAAAATATAATGAAAATGAATATTTATTATAAATATAGGACAAAATACTTATGAATAATAGTTGACAAACAATGGTGTTTGTAGTTTGGTTTATTATGGGGATCACTCTGGGTCACTTGGAACCAGAGATTTAAACTTTTGTAAAACTCTGTTAAAGACTTCTGCAAAGCATCACATTACATCTCTTTGTGATGTTTTCTTTGCTTTTTATAAAGTCAGGCCAAAACTCTTGTGAAGGGTAGAAACACACAGTTCCACACAAAAAGACTCATTGAGAAACAGATGTACAGATACATATATAGACACATACATGGGGACAGATTCAAAAGACAGCTTTCAGGTTGTCAGAGAACCATCCTCATATAGCAGACAGTGTAAAAGGAAAAACAAAAGATATTAATACATAAACATGGATACACATACAAGTAAATATAATGAAAGTGGTTGTTTTCAGTGCTTATTTAAAGTCAATTTCATAACAGTTACTTGAAAATCATTTGCTGATATTTTGTAAAAGCTACTTGCTGAATGACTGAAAAGTAATGTTTTCATTTGTTAGGGGAAATTCTGGTTGAATTCTGAAGAAAAGAAACAGTATGATCTGACAATACTCATTATCACTTACTCAAAAAACTGCTTGTTAAGGGGTAAAAAAACTTGTTTGTTATTTTTTTTTGCAAAATATTTTAAATATTTTAAATTTAAAAGCACTTTAAAAGAAGATATTAATCTAATCCCTATACACATCATTGAGATGTCTTTCTATCAAATTATCCCAATCTTTGACATAGTGTGAAATAAATGTTGATGTTAATTATTACCTTTATTCTGATTTACTGATTACTTTTTTCCAAATTGTCCATGACTTTTCTCGTCTACAAATGTAGGAATATATAACATTGATATCTTTTTTACCAAGTTGTTTAAGACTGTCAGTCAAGAAAGCTAGGAATTTATACGCCTTTATCTACTAATGAATACCCAATGAAAACTGAATATGTAGCTAACTGAAATTAAATAATCTGTATCTGAAAACCCAGATGTTACTTATACTAAAAAAGACTTTCTCTAGATATAACTTTGATGGAACATGTATTAATTATAATAGAATAATGGAACCTAGAATCATAAAAATAATTTTGAAATATAATCATTATAAATGAAAACATTCCAGCAACTAAAAATCCTGTTACTATTTCCCTGAATGCAAGCAGGTTCATCACCCAGTGTTTGGAATGAGTTCCGCAATTGTGGTACATCTTTAAATTTAAACAAAGGAAAAAACATTACAATGTAAAACTTGGAGAACACTTTTGAAAATTTAGCATTTTTTCCCTTTGTTCCAGTTCCATTGTAAAGTTACAAGGGTTTGAAGTAATGAGACAGGATGCTAATATCGTATTAATGCTTCATAACTCATTAATATATAGATAAATATTAACATTTTGTTTTCTTAAGATGAAATAATGTTTCAATCAAATGAAGCAAAGCTGATAGCAATTCTGAGTGCTAAAGAAATGGTCAAACATTTCCAACATGTTTTACTTCCACAGTTTATTGAGTTCATGCCACAAAACTAAGAAACATAAGACAATTTGTATAACTATGATTGTCAAGTAACCAGTTAACTCCCTGTGGGCCAGAGTGTTGTGTCCTGCATGACCTGGCACCTTGACATGACTATAGGTACATGAAGGGATGGTGAAAGTACGGGTATATAGGTATACGTAAAGAATATTTGGGGGACCAAGTGGCCTATACTCACTCTGGTGGAGTTGCATCTACTAAAAGGCAACATCAATATTCAAGGTATTTATTATTGACATCATAGAATATTTAGCTAATTTTGGTAGAAGGTCTCTATAGGCCAGCAGTCTCAGGCTTTAAATATCCTAGAGGTGGTAATTGGGTTGCTAAGTTTTCAAAGCACTGCCAACAATCTCACCCAGGAAAGAGGTAGGCATTGCCAAATTCCCATGGGTCTGAGATAGTGATTCTTGACATGGTTGTGCCCATCTTAACAATTGTATTCACTGAAGCGTTCCTCAACATGCCACAGCAGAGATTTAGTTTATTGATTTTATCTAATTAACATTTGCTGAAATATACAATACATGTTTCCAAGTAAGCATATTATGCTGTCATTTAATGTCATATTTATGACTCAAAGTCATTGTTTTGAAATGAAAGTCTTGATGCAGCAGTGATCACAGAGGTGTTCTGAGCCTTTATTTATTTATTTATTTATTTATTTATTTATTTATTTAAAAGTCTTTGATGTAAACTTTTATCTGAATTTCTGTCTTACTTTTATAAATATAAAAGAAATTGTCATCTTGACCAGTATGGCTTTCTTCATATACAACTTGTTACTGGATTGACTGTTCTAACAGAGTGCTTTTCTCCATATTCCATATCTTATTTACCATTCTCAACATTTCCTGTGACCTGGCTTCAGGATTTAGGACAGTAAGTTTTATTAGTACATACTTTGGAAATCACATAATAGACTTCATAAACCTCTATGCAATTGTTTTTAGCATTATTTAAATAACATTTAAGCAAAAATAAACCACAGGAGGGTAAGAGTGACATATTTGCCACAATCCCTTTCAGATAGCAATAATCCTGTTGATGAATTTTACACTTAAGTGTTTTCTTTTTCTTCAATTGTATTTAACTGATAATAGAATCTCAGATAAACAAATATTTTCTATTGTTTGTGACTATTGTGTAGGGTGTTGTTTCCACAATTTCTTTTTTAGAATGTTTCTTCTTTAAGAAGAGGAAGGCTTATGATTTG
Source organism: Apodemus sylvaticus (assembly GCF_947179515.1). NCBI lineage: Eukaryota > Metazoa > Chordata > Mammalia > Rodentia > Muridae > Apodemus > Apodemus sylvaticus. The sequence goes on along the minus strand of NC_067495.1, from coordinate 81,689,131 downwards.
TTTGAATTAATTTTATATCCTGCTACATTGCTGAAGTCGGTTATCAGCTGTAGGAATTCTCTGGGGGATTTCATTGTTTTCCCTTATGTACACTATCATATCATTTGCAAATAGTGATATCTTGACCTTTTCCTCTCCAATTTATATCCCTTTGATATTTTTTGTTGCCTAATTGCTCTGGTTAGAACTTAGAATACAATATTTAGTAGAAAGAGAGTGTATAGGCAGCCTTGTCTTGAAGCAAATGAAAGATCCATGAGACAAGAACTTCAAGTCTCTGAAGAAAGAAATCAAAGAAGATCTCAGAAGATGGAAAGATCTCCCATGCTCATGGATTGGCATGATTAATATAGCAAAAATTGGCCATCTTACCAAAAACAATCTACAGATTCAATACAATCCCCATCAGCATTACAATTTAATTCTTCACAGAGATAAAATGCAATTCTAAAATTCATCTGAAATAACAAAAATCCCATGATAGCAAAAACCATTCTCAATAAGAAAAGAAATTCTGGGGAATCACCATTCATGACTTGAAGCACTACTACAAAACAATAGTGATAAAAACCTCATACTATTGATACAGAGACAGGTAGGTAGATCAATGGAATAGAATTGAAGACCCAGAAATGAACGCACACACCTATGGTCACTTGACCTTTGACAAAGGAGCTAAGAACCATCCAGTGGAAAATTAGATAGCATTTTCAACAAATGGTGCTGGTTCAAATGGTGGTCTGAATGTAGAAGAATGTAAATCAATCCATTCTTATCTCCTTATACAAAGCTCAAGCCCAAGTGGATCAAGGACGTCCACATAAAACCAGATATACTGAATCTAATAGAAAAGAGAGACAGAACCTTAAAAACATAGCCACAGGAGAAAATTCCCTTAACAGACCACCAGTGGCTCATGCTGTAAGAACAATAGTTGACAAATGTGACATCATAAAATTGAAAAAGTTTCTTTAAGAAAAAGGACACTGTCAAAAAAGCAAAATAGCAGCCAACAGACCTGGAAAACATCTTTACCAACCCTACATTTGATAGAGAGCTAATATTCAAAATATACAAAGATCTCAAGAAGTTCAACTTCAGAGAATCAAATAAGCCTATTAATATGGGGTACAGTGCTAAGCAAGGAATTCTAACTGAAGAATTTAAAATGGCTAAGAAGCACGTAAAGAAATGTGCAACATCTTTAATCATTAGGGAAATGCAACTCAAAACAAGCATGCGATTTTACCTCACACCAATCAGAATGGCTAAATCAAAAACTCAGGTGACAGCAGATGCTGGTGAGAATGTGGAGAGAGAGAGGAAAACTCGAACATAAGCTGATAAAACCACTTTGGATATAAATCTGGCATTCCTCAGAAAATTGGAAATAGTTCTCCCTGAGGACCCAGCTGTATCACCAGAACAGGGAAGTGGGAAGGGATGGGTGGGAGAACAGGGGGAGGGACGGGGGCTTATGGGACTTTCTGGAAGTGGGGGGCCAGAAAAGGGGAAATCATTTGAAATGTAAATAAAAAATATATCGAATAAAAAAAAAGAAATAAAAAAGAAGCACGGTGGATCAAAGAAAGAGGATGAGGAAGCAGACATGTTACATGTGTGTTCACACTGTTCAAATGGATCATGTGAGAAGTTCAGTTCACTGGATTCACTGAGAACCATGGACTTGAACACAGCAAAGCATGTGGTAGTTTTTGGACAGAGACTCGTTTTCATATGCCCTGTGTTACCCGACTCATTACTCCCTCCTCATTCTGTAAATATGCTTGAGCCAGTTATGAATAAAAGAATGAAAAGACTTAAAAAAGAGAGAGAAGCAATGTCTGGACTTACATTCTGTAACCACAATTGCATGTTTCAATAATCTGAGGAGATTTTAAGAAATGCTAGAGCTTGACCCTCATCTCAGACCAATGAAATGAAATTTTTGATTGTGCATCATGAGTATTGTGATTTTTAAAAGCTGTCTTGGTGATTTCAATGTGTAGCTATGGTTGAGCAGCAGTAGTATAAAGGTAGAGAGTATATTTTTCTTTTGGCTCTGAAGGGAACAAAAGATAATGGAGAAAATGTGGGGCAGGAAAAAAAAAAAAGAAAGCAAGTTTTTCTTTGTATCTAACCAGTGGCTTAGGCTATGTTACCAGGGAACAAGTGTGATACTTTAGAAACATCACTTTCCAATTTTTTTTCTTGGGATTTTACAGAAATAAACTGCAAAACTCTATTCCCCAATTGCCCCAGCTGGTTTTAGATTGTTATGTTTTGGAGCTGTCTAATACTTCTCCCAAAATAACTCCAACAATAGCCTTGGTTCCTAGCCTGTTCAAGCCTTCTTTTCATTGAAGAAGAGTTCCTTGCTACATAGAATGTTCAACATCTTGTACTTACCTGTCACTAGGCAGGAGAACAATAGAGTGTTTTTCATTTGTAAATTTCCTGCTTACTGCTTATCTTTAAATTTTGTCCTCTGGCTTTATGAAGTGAGTTTGTTTTACTTTTGTGTTATGTTCCTTTTGAATATTTTCTATACATTTCTATAAATTCATAAGTACACATACAAAAATAAATCAGAAAATTCATATATCACTTATTCATATTCAACAAATTTTGTATTGTTTCTCACATGCTTAGAGAGAGGGAGTATTGGGGTTGAGATTACATATAATGCATACAGTTAAAACTGATAGTTTCCATTTCAACTCAGTATTCCCCTGCATATATTTACCACCTCAATTTTTGATGGTTGTAAACTTACCAACAGTAATAACCATTGTTCCTATTATTCTCAAGAGTGTTACATTTTGACCAAATCAGGAATATAAAAAGGTAGTTCTAAACTTTCTCACTCATTCCAGTATAAAATTTTTCTTAGTTTTAAATTTCAGTATCAGTGCTCTAAAATGGAGATGCTGATGTACAATATACCAGTTTATTTTCTTTTGGGGTTGGGGTATTTTTCTTAAGAGAAGTTTGTAAGGCCTAAACTACACTAGTCTCTATAGATTCTGAAAGCTCAATGTACATGTACACTTCCTTGAATTCTTTGCTACTGTTTCAAAAGCACTCTTTAGTCCTTAGATCCAGGTTGCAAAATTGTTTTCCCTAAGGTATTTTCATAGCTTCAGCAGATCTGTTTCACCTGTGAGCCATTTCATTTTTAAAAGGCCCAGTTTCCTACTAGTATGTGAAATAATTTACTGGTATTTAAAGTGTAAAAATTTTATATACATATGTGTGTGAGAGTGATTGTGCATGTGTGGTATGTGTGTGTGTGTGTCTGTATGTATGTGTGTGTGCATGTGTATTTGTGTGTGTTCACCTGAATATAGTGAGGATAGTGAATGTGTTTAGAAATGATTGACATGAATCAAAGAAAGTCAGTTAGCAAGAATTGCCAAAATTGTTCATTTTTCCCAGAGTCGAAATATATGCAATATATTCAGGTGATTTTTCAGAAGATAAGACTTTTTTCTTGGAAAAATTACATTCTTTTGCAGCATCATAAATTTCTGTCTTTTTTATGTGAACTATATGTATCCTTCTAATGCTCCATCTCACTTTGAAATGTCAAAGTCATCCTTCGGAAAAGTCACACAATTAGGTCAAATATATTGCCTAATATTTTTTACCTTCTCCATGAGCATTGGAATAAGAATAAAAGGCCTTTAAGAACCACACATATAGCTTATGACTTCACTCTTTTAATTTGAATAGACAGAGTTAAAGTGATTTGAAATATAGTTGAAAAAAGTCAAAGTTTGTTGAAGACAGTGGGGATAAAATAGCATTAAAAATTGAGACCTCTACAATCAGTGTAAACTAAGTGCAAGATATTTCTGGGATATTCAGTTATTTCTTCTGTAAAATGATTATATCATGCTATAATATTTGCAGTGTTACTACATTAAATGATCTTCATGAGTCTAGAATACATGCCCTACCCTAACCTGTAATCACAGAAGGAACAAGGTATCTCATTTAAAGAAATAAGGCTCTGGATGTTCAATTATGATTGCATACATTATAAATCCAATTTTAAAACAAATTAGTAAATACTGTGTGTAGAAAATGGAGATTAAACCATCAAAATATTATTAAAATTCATTTCAAATAGTCGTTTATCATCACCTTTTTGTAGTCATGAAACTGCCAACATTGAGGTAAATTTGGTTCTTCAGAGCATGCCAGTTATTCAGAGTTGCTGTCTTACACTAATCAGAATGAAAATTGAAAGAATTCTTAGAATTTTCAGATTCATCACCTACCACCATAATTTTAAAGCATGTCTGTATGTAAAATCCACCTTCCGTGTAGCTTACTTTACCTCAGCATAATGGAGTATGTGGTAGGGTAAGAGTTTTAGAGGTTAATCCTTTTTTGAGGTGATCAGAAATGATGAGTAGATATTTTCCCGAATATTTCTAAAGTTTAGAGATTTACCCAGTGATTGATTCATTAAAATTGACAAATTCTGGCTATATTAATCTATATATGTTCTGGGAAATATTTAAACTCAATGCAGTGTTTCTCCCCCACCTTTGATCATTTGCAGATAAACGACATGCAACTTTTATGTTTATCATAAGCTTTATTAATCTCTAGAGATAGACAGATATCTACTTTCTTTGTCTTCTTCCCTACCAATATCCCCAGTTCATAACTTACCATAATCCATCTAGGTCACTTTTACTCCAATTGGCCAACCATCATAGCCATGTTTTCATGATTCACTTAACCCATTGTGTCTTCTTCTTTCTCTCCCTCATTTTCTCCTTCTGTTGGTCCTTCTTCAGATCCCAAACCTGGGAATCCAAATTCTGCCAATCTCTCTTTTGCCAAGCTATAGGTTGTAGGCATCGTTATTTTCCAATCATGGATAACCTGGGGGCAGCAATATGAAATAATATCGTCTGTGTAAGTGCAAATTCTCTTATCCCTGAGAGAAACTAGGTCTTAGGGAGTAGCATTTAACATTACAATATATAGCAAAAGACCAAACCTAAACATTTAGCTTTGTTGAAAATTAAAACTATATGAAAAAAGCCACACATTTTTTCCTTTATAGACATACAATAATTTATGTGGTCTATGGAGATATCATTTATCTGAAGATATGATATCATTTTGATAATGTTTATGTTCAAACCCTTATACTAAAGTTCCCTTCAGATGAGCATTTTACATGCTTATATTTCATGATTAGTCAGTTTACTCATAGAGCCATTTTATGGAAATGTAGCACATTCTTCTAATCCTCGTGTAATCAGGCCTATGGTAATATAGAAAAGAGGGCAGTGATAAGCATATAAACATATCTTGTCCTTCATCACAGAAAGGAATGCTTATGTGAAAGCAAATAGAGACGGAATTCAAGGGTATATTCAATGTATGGTGAGTTTGATGACATGGAAAGAAAAGGTTAATTACTACATTCAAAGGGAATCTTTCAGTTTTGACATTTCCTCTCTAGATTTGATGTTGACATTAATAATGAAAATGTTAAATGAAATTTCTACAGCTACTATAACATGTATCATTGTGATTATATATATATGTGTGTGTGTGTGTGTGTGTGTGTATGTATGTATATACATATATAGTTTTATATTCAGCATTCATAAATTATGTATATTACTAATGCTTTTCTAGTGATAAATATGAACTTTTGCCCAAATATTTTTGTATAATTTATAAAGATCCTACTCTAAATTCACTTACTGGCAACCCACTTAAATCTTTTCTCAAAGCCTTTTCTGTAATCTGTATTACCTTGCTTTCTGTTGCAATAACTGAAATACTCTTTCTAAAGAGAGAAGGGGGCTTACGGGACTTTCGGAGAGTGGGGGGGCTAGAAAAGGGAAATCATTTGAAATGTAAATAAATTATATCGAATAAAAAAAAAAGAACATGTTTTGTTGGCTATGGAATCAGAGATTTCATTCAATGACTATTTGGCTCCATTGCCAATAGTAGACTTACAGAAGCATAGTACATTTTGGCAGTGTAGCATGTCATGGAACAAGCCTCACTGCAACTGGAATGCAAACAGAGATGGAGAGAGTACTAGGTTAGGATCACAATATCATCTTTAAGGGTCTTGCATTAATTCTCACCCCTTAAATGCACTATACCTGTGTCATACCAGTGATGTAGACATTTGACAACCACTTAAAACATTGACCTTTGAGATATACTCAAACAAACCACATAATGCCACTATTTTCCATCTTCATAAGATACTTGGTTTTATAAATCTGAGGGTTTATATATAATTTGTTCGTGCATTTTGCTTTGAGTTTATCAGAACTTTAACTAGGCTCTGTCAGTTTCAACACATTCTACTCCACAATTCTTCTCACAGAGCAGTGAAGTATGACGCTCATCTCCATCTGCCACTGTATAACTTCTGATATGAGGTAAAAGGAGCTTCATAAAATTATATATACATACTTGTGCTGACTACTTTTATGTCAACTTGACATACACCAGAATTTTCTGAAAGGAGAAAACTTTGAGTGAAAAAACACATCCATAAGATCTGTCTGTAGGATATTTTCTTATTTATTTATTTAATTATTTGTTGATTGTTTAATATATATGAGTACACTGTAGCTCTACTGATAGTTGTGAGTCATCATGTGGTTGCTGAGTTATTTGAATACAAGACCTCTACTCACTCAGGTCAGCCATGCTCACTCCAGCTCTGTAGGGTACTTTCTTTTTATTTTTTGGTTATTTTATTTATTTACATTTCAAATGTTATCATCCTTCCCAGCCCCCCACCAAAAACTCTCTACCCTATCCTCCCTCCCTCTCCTTCTATGACTGTGTTCCTCCACCTGCCCCACACCCACCTCCCAGCCCTTGATTTTCCTACACTGGGGCATCGATCCAGCTTTCATAGGACCAAAGACCTCTTCTCACATTGATGCCTGACAAGTCAATCCTCTGCTATATATGTAGCTGGAGCCATGTGTAATCCTTGGTTGATAGCTTAGTTTCTGGGAGTTCTGGGGTTTCTGGTTGGTTGATACTGTTGTTCTTTCTATGAGGTTGCACACCCCTTCAGCTCCTACAGTCCTTTTTCTCACACCATTGGGGACCTGGAGCTTACTCCAATGGTTAACTGCAAGCATCTGACTCTGTATTTGTAAGGCTCTGGCAGGACATCTCAGGAGACAGCCATATGAGGCTCCTTTCAGCAAGCATCTAGGCATCCACAGTTTGTTTAATATGTATGAGTACACTGTAGCCAATATATATGAGTCCACAGTAGTGTCAGGGCTTGGTGAGTGCATATTGGATAGATCACCAGGTGGGACAGTCTCTGGATGGCCTTTCCTTCAGTCTCTGACCTGCACTATATCTCTATATATGCTCCTGTAAGTATTTTGTTCCCCTTCTCAGAAGAACTGAAGCACTCACATTTTGGTATTCCTTCTTGAGTTTCATGTGGTCTATGAATTGTATCTTAGTTATTCTGAGCTTCTGGCAAATATTTACTTATTAGTGAGTATATACCATGTGTGTGGGTACTTTCTTAATTAGTGATTGTTGCAGGAGGGGGGAACCAAGCTCACTGTGAGCACTCTACACTTTATATTTCTTTCTGTAATTATTTTGTTCCCCTTCTCAGAAGATCCAAAGCACTCACCCTTGAGCTTCATGAGGTCTGTGAATTGTATCTTGGGTATTCTGAGCTTCTGGATAATATTCACTCATCAGTGAGTACATACCATGTGTGTGGGTACTTTCTTAATTACTGATTGATGGGGGGAAACTAAGCCCATTGTGAGTGAGGCTAGTTCTAGTAGTTCTAGTCTGGTAATCCTGGGTTCTTTAAGAAAGCAGGATGAACAAGCCATGAAGAGCAAACCAGTAAGTAACCTACCTGCATGGCCTCTACATCAATCATGCCTTCAGTTTTCTGCTCTCTTTGAGTTCCTATTCTGAGTTCCCTCAATGATGAATAATGAAATGAAAACTGTGAGCAAAATAAAACCCTTTTCTTCCTAACTTGTTTTGATCATGGTGCTTCATCACAGCAATTGTCACCCTAAGTAAGACACAGTGATTTATATTTCTGTGATCTTTATTTTTAATTGATATATAATGAAAAATTATACATACTAATAGCATACCAATACTGTTAAATATGTGCATATCCCATTCTCTTTGTCCATTTGAAAAATATATGGTTACTTAAATACTTGCGATTTTTCTCATGAAAAGATTAAAAACACTTTCATATGTATATATATATATATGTATATATATATATATGGAAAATACTTTCATATATATATAAAATATGTATTAAATACAAAATACATAATTACTTTTATAGTCACTCCATTATTCAAAACCATGTTATTAAGCAAATTCTTTGATGGATATTTCTTCTGTGAGCTGAAAGCAATATATTGTACACATCAAAATTCCAATCAGGTTGTTGTAGTAGAGGGTGGATAGTTAATTCAAAAAGAAATGCATGCTGACTCTGATTTAGAAACTGAGGGGAAACATATTAAGTCATTTTCCTGGTGTTATGGTTTGGCAGAATTACAATTAGATAACTGACTCTGTCCCATTGAATTTCCTCAGGAGTCAATTAGCAGCTGCCAAACAGCCCTAATACTTATCTTTGTTGGCTTGGAGAAGCATCTGGGGCATTTGCCATAATTACCGAGAATGGGGACTAAGGTGGTTCAGGGCTGTTGGGCTCTGGATTTGAGTGCCAGATTTGTGGACGGTAAATAAATTGGAACATACAAATTAGAAAGACATTCAAGTGGACTATAGCTTCTGTTTTTGCTGTTGTACTTCAGTCAGGCAACACTGCTATGGTAGTTATTCCAAACCGGTACCCACATTTATTATAAATATTACCTTATGACTGGCACTACTAATATTCCTATTAGTACATTAATTTCAAAATGAGATTTAAAGTTTTTAATGACATTTGAAAAACATTGTATGCTAAAATTATTTTCTATTAATATGTAGGCTGAAGCATGAAAGACCATTCTTTTGGTAGATGATAATAGTTCTGTTACCATGCAACATTCATTCCTTTAATTTCATTTAAATTTAAATTTTATGATATTTGCTTCTACAAGATTATACAATCCCTTTTAATATTGAAAAGAATAATAATTATGCAAATTATTATATCCAAGGAGACAAGCAGCAATTAACTATGAAAGACAGGCTGTTACTGTAAGAATTGTATTTGCTCTGAATGGAACTGGACTTTTCTTAAAATAAACCTTTAATAAGGAAAGTCAGATTTTAAAGGCAAGCAGTTCTTTGAGACAAGTTTGTACTCTTGCCACAATAGTTTTGCATTTTATTATTTATAGTTTTCTTTTACTCTAGTATACTTTTAGCTCCTGCCTTAAAAAGAAAAGAACTGCTTCAGCAAGTAAGAAATATGCACCAAAAAGATCTCACACAGGTTTATGTAACTTTAATCTAACTACCAACTCTCATTATTGTAAAAAATGGGCAATAATAACCATTTTAATGAATTTTAAACTAACTCAGTGTATTTTAATTTATGTATGAGACTACTAAAATTAAAACTAGTTTTCATTACTGTTTATTAACATATATTGAGTAAGACATTCTCATAGTTCTACCTTTTGGTAATATATTGGGCACAGAAGGAAAGCTTTTCTATTTTTTAAGTGGTGAGTGAGGCTTCAATTACTGCTTTTTTTCAGATACTATTACATTTACTAGGTCAAGCAGAACATTAATATAGTATATAGTTCACTGCATAAAGAAAGTATTATTTTAGAATATGACAAACAGAGCTTCAAATACTCATACTTCTATTATTATGTGCCCTGGGCAAATCATAATACTGTTTGGAATGTCAGCTTCTCACAAATTTGTGAAAGTTAACTGAGTATCATTTGTATGTCAGGCACATGGGAAGCATTCATCATTATATCTGCAAGGTTTATTATGACCCATATCACTGACTCATAGGAATTTTTTGAATCATATTGAGAAATACTATTCGTGAAGCTTTCCTTGGTAAATTCAGCGATGTGATTAAGAACACTTTGCATTAAACTGAGATTATTGAAAATATTTGCTTGCATAAGGTGGTTATTTCTCACAATCATTCAGTGAGATGTAAAAGCAAGGGATATAATTAAGAAATCTATTACCAATTGGATCAAGTCACTCGCAGAAATGACAGCATATGTTGATTAGAACAAGAAACTCATAAAACACTAACCATTATGCTTGAATTACTACTTATTTCTTTATTTGGACCTACATAGTTTAAATGATTGAATTATAAAGGTAGGCACATATTACTACATTTTAAGGTGTGAGCTCAGAGTTAGATTTTAAAGGTATGATAATGGGTAAGACTCCTCGACTCCATGATATTCTCATTTGCCAGCTTTGCCCAGTTTTAGTGCTTGGGTGAGTGTGAGTGTGTGTGTGTGTATGTGTGTGTGTGTGTGTGTGTGTGTGTGTGTGTGTGTATGCAATAGAGAGATGAGAGAGGAAAAGATGAACACCTTTTGAAAAATAAAGGGCCTTATAAAATTTAAGCCCAACCATACTGGTAAGCTTCCTATCCAACAAACACCTACCCGGTGTGCTGAGTCCTCTAGAGCAAGCCAAGCTGCCCTGAGTAACCTACGATCCAAGGTAGAACTCCATTCTTCTGATAACTCTCTGCCTACCTTCACTAGGGCTGCTGCTTCTGAATCATAAAGACCTGCATATTCAGAACCAAGCAGGCCAGATATCCATCAAAGGTCTGCCACACCAGGAATATTGAGGTTAACCTCTCACTTAATACCTACAACAACAGGAACATACAGGAAACAAAGTCATTCAGATAACTAAAGGCCCTCAAAGGAACACAATCAACAAAATCCAGGACAATATGACATCTTCAGAGCATAGATACCTTCTACAACAAGAACTGCAAATCCTAACACAATCAAAAATCAAGAAATTCACCTTAAATCAAATCTCATAAAGATGATATAAGCCAGTAAGGAGGAAATTAATGAATCCCTTAAAGAAATACAGGGACACACAATCAAACATACAGAGGTCTTTAAAGTGGAAACAATTAAATTCCATAAAGAGATATAGGAAAATACCATTGAACAGGTGAGGAATAAGTAAAGCTGCGCAAGACCTGAAGGTAGAAACAGAATCAATAAAGAAAACAAAAGTTGAGGGAATCCTAGGATGGAAAACCTTGGGAAGAGAATAAGAACAAAAGATGCAAGCATCACCAACAGAATATAGGAGATGGAAAAGAGAATCTCAGGTGTAGAAGACACAATAGAAAAAAACTGATATGTCAGAGAAAATTTAAATCTATAAAAAGTACCTGACACAAAATATCCAGGAAATCTGGGTTACCATGAGAAAACCTAACCTAAGAGTAATAGGAAAAAAAGCAAAAAGTCCCAGCTCCAAGGCTCAGAAAATATTTTCAACAAAATCATAAAAGAAAATCTTCCCAACATATAAATAGTGATGCATATAAACATAGAAGATGCTTATAGAACACCTATTAGTCTTTATCAGAAAATTAAAACTTCTTGCCAAGTAATAATGAACAAAGAGAGAATATTGAAAGCAACAAGGGAAAAGGGACAGGCATCATACAAAGGCAGACCTATCAGAATTACAGGCAAATTCTCAACAGAGACTCTTGAAGCTAGAAAGGCCTGCACAGGTATCTTACAACCACTAAAAACCATAGATGGCATCCTCGACTGTTATACTCAATAAAACTCTCCATCACTATAGAGGGAGAAATCAAGATATTTCAAGATAAAAACAAATTCAAACAATATCTATCCACAAATCCAGCCATACAGAAAATACTAGAAGGAAAACTCAAACCCAAGAAGAATAACTATATTCAAGAAAACACAGGAAATAAGTAATTCCATACCAGCAATAGCAATGGAAGCAAACACACAGACATACATACACACACACACACACACACACACACACACACACACACACAAACACAAACACAAACACACACACATGCAAACACACACACTAACAAAACCAATAATAAAATAACAGGAAATAACACAGATTGTTACTATCTCTCAATACCAGTGGAATGAATTCCTCAGTAAAAGGACACAGGCTAACATAATGGATGTGAAAGGATATATCATTCTGCTGTATATAAAAAACACACCTCAGCAATAAAGACAGACATTACCTCAGAGTAAAGGGCTAGAAAAAAAATTCCAAGTAAACTATTTTTTACTTGGAGTAGCTATTTTAATATCTAATTAAATAGTCTTTCAAACAAAATTGAACAAAAGAGACAGAGAAAGACTTCATACTTATCAAAGGAAAAAAGAAGTCTACCAAGATGATATATGAATTCTGTAAATCTTGCCTCAAACTCAAGGCCATATACCTTAACATAATCATAGCAATACACAGCAAGGAGGCAACAGCCAACATCAAGCTTAAGTGTGGAGAAACTTAACACAATTCCAATAAAATCAGGGACAAAACATTCCTTGCCCACTCTCAACCTATCTATTCAATATAGTACTTGAGTACATACAAAATTAACACAAAGTAACCCTCTTTTATATAAATGATAAATGGGACAAGAAAGAAATTAGGGAAATAATACCCTTTCCATTAGTCATGAATAATAAAATATATCTTGGTGTAACTCTAATCAAGCAAGTGAAGGATCTGCATGACAAGAATGTCAAATACTTGAAAAAGCAAATTGAAGATGTCAAAAGATGGAAAGATCTCTAGTGCTCATGGATAGGTAGGATTAACATATTGAAAATTGGCCATATGACCAAAGCAATCTATGTATTCATTGCAATTCCTATCAAAATTCCAACAAAATATTTTCATAGACCTTGAAAGACTAATTCTTGATTCTCAACTTTATATGGAAAAGTAATAAACCCAGGAAAACCAAAACGATCTTGAAAAATGAAAGTACTTTGGGAGGAATCATCATATCTGATATCAAGGTGTATCACAAAGCAAGATTGATAAAAAACAAAAAACAAAAAACCCATGCAGGATATTGGTATAGAAAGAGGTACATTGCTTACTGCAATTTAATGTGAGTCACAGAAATAAACCCACACAACTACGAACATTTAATTTTTGATAAAGAAGCCAAAAACTATGCAATAAAAAGGAAAGCACCTTCAACAAATGGTGCTGGTATAGCAAGATGTCTACATGTTGAATGAAAATAGATCCATAAGCATTACCCTACAAAAAACTAAAGCCCAAGAGGCTGAGTGACCAATAACTCAAGTGATAGCACATGCTGGCAAGGATTTGAAGTAAGAATAATACTCCTCCATTGCTGGTTGATATGTAAACTTGTACAAACACTTTGAAAATCTATTTGGTATTTTCTCAGAAAATTGAGAATAGTTTTACCTGAAGACCCAGATATACCACTCATGGGCATATAACCTAAATATGTTCCACCATCTCACATAAGATACTTGCTCACTTATGTTCAAATCAAGTTTAGTCTCAATAGCCAGAAACTGGAAACAACCTAGATTTTCCTCATCTACAGAATGGATAAAATGCTATATGTCTTCACAATGGATTACTATTTACCTATGTAAAACAAGACATCATAAATTGTGCAGGCAAATGAATGGATCTTGGGAATATCATCCTGAATGAGGTAATCCAGTCCCAAAAGTACATGCACAGTATATATTCACAAATAAGTGGAAATTCATAGAATACAGGATGCCCATGCTATACTCCACAGATATAAGAAGGCTGGAGAGGATGAAATGTGCAAGTCATGATGTTTGAGCCTCACATGGAAGGGGGGAAATAATGGTAGTGGAAGGCAAATGAAGGGAAATAACTGGGTAGGAGTGGGGATTGGGGCAGTGTTGGGGTATCAGGTTTGAATGTTTGTAGAGACAGGGTAAATGGTCAGATGGCTATGAGCATGAATGGAAATATGTAACTGTTAGGGGTAGAGGGAGGTAGGGGACATCTCTAGGAAGAGATGGAGACCTTAGATAAAGGGACAACAAATTTGCAGACCTTTTCTGTGACTCACAACTTTGGGGATATGAAGACTGGGGAGGCTGTCTCCTATGGCCAGAAAAGAAACTTTCTGGAGTTATAGGAAAACCAATTCACTCAAAATACTTTCAACCCAAAATGTATCCTGTCTACAAGAGATGCAGGGATGGGGGATAGAGCAGAGACTAAGCAATGGCCTAAAAAATATCTGGCCCAATTTAACATCAATCCCATGTTCAAGCACCAATCCCTGACTCTATTAATGATACTCTGTTATGTGTGCAGACAGGAGATAACATGGTACTCCTATGAGATGTCCCACCCATCAACTGTGGATGGAGCTTGGTGACTCTTATGGAAGAATAGGAGGAAGTTTTGCAGCCCCTTAGGTGATAGGAACTCCACAAGAACACTAACAGAATTAACTAACTTGGATCCTTGAGGCTCTCAGATCTTAAACTAAGGAAAGGACATACACGGGGTGGACCTAGGCCTCCCCCCACACAAGTAGCAGATGTGCAGTTTGATCTTTATGTATGTCCAGAATAACAGGAGTTAGGGCTATCCCAAAAGCTGTTGCCTGTACATGGGATATGCTTTACTAGCTGGACTGCTCTGTGTGGCTTCAATGGGGGAGGAAGCACCTAGTCTTAGAGAAACTTGAAGTGTGAGGGTGAAGGGAATATGGGGGTACACCAGCTCATAAAAATGGAGGGGGGAGAAGGAAGGAAGGATTATGGGGGGTGACCAGAAGGAGGTCAGTGAGTGGGATGTAAAGTGAATAAGTAAAATTTAAATAAATCAATCATATATATTTTTGAAAATTTGAAATTCAGGCTCTGAATGTTTCAAAAATTCTTACATATCTATTACTTATGGGTCCGGTAGGGTCTCTAACTTTAGAATCATCACACATATTTAATTAATTTTCCTTCCAAAATATTAATAAATTAATAAAATCTAACACGATCATCAAGACCAATAGTCTTCCCCAGATAACTGCTTATATGGAAAACATCCCCCAAACTGATCAAAGAAAAAAGCAAAAGATATAGTCAAGTGCTTTTTACTCTGTATCCATGAACAAACCTAACTATGTAATTTTTTAGCAAGACCAATTCATTCATCAAGCAAACTGTTAATAGCCCTGGATTAGCTACTTGTGAGACTATCTGTGTCTTCTTTGCTGAAGAAATGAAGAATGACAAGATAGGGAAAGCTGTACCCTTTTCATTAAGGTTAGAGCCAGGACCTTAAGAAATTGTATATTTTGGGCTGCTCGTCCTACCAATATTTACAGAAGTTTGCCTTTGCCACTCCCAGCTCCGTGGTCTTATAAGATTATATGTTTTAAAGTATTTGACTTCGAAGTTCGAATGAACTCTTGGGATCTGTAACCAGTTCTATTTAAGTCATAGTGTGATTATTTATTGTGATATCTTTATACATATTTCATTGCAAAAGTTCATTATTACTACCGGCATCTCAATTCATTTATTTCTGTGATAGTTTGTACATTCATGTCTGAGGATAATTATACTCAGGTTATATCACATTTTAGCTAGCCCTTCTTATCTTTGATAACAACTCTTTGAGAATTAAATATGCTCCAACAACCCTACATATTGTCAGGAAACACTTCAAAATGTTAGTTATACACTTTTGGTATATACATTTTGGACTAAGACAGACTTAGTTTCAGAATCTGTGTAAGTTACAAAATCTGAAGAATATTCTCTCATATGTAAAACACAATGATAAAAACAATTTCTTATTCCTACTTATGATTTGTTTGAAATTAAAATTTAAATAATTGAGAATTCCCATGAACTTGTTTTTTAAATACATTTTTTTATTCGATATATTTTTTATTTACATTTCAAATGATTGCCCCTTTTCTGTTCCCCCACTCCCCGAAAGTCCCATAAGCCCCCTTCTCTCCCCCTGTTCTCCCACCCACCCCTTGCCACTTCCCTGTTCTGATTTTGTCCTATACTGCTACACTGAGCCTTTCCAGAACAAGGGGCCACTCCTCCGTTCTTCTTGTACCTCATTTGATGTGTGGATTATGTTTTGGGTATTCCAGTTTTCTAGGTTAATATCCAATTATTACTGAGTGCATACCATGATTGATCTTTTGAGACTGGGTTACCTCACTTAGTATGATGTTCTCTAGCTCCATCCATTTGCCTAAGACTTTCATGAATTCATTGATTCTAATGGCTGAATAGTACTCCATTGTATATATATATATACCACATTTTTTGCATCCACTCTTCTGTTGAGAGATACCTGGGTTCTTTCCAGCATCTGGCAATTATAAATAGGGCTGCTATGAACATAGTAGAGCATGTATTCTTATTACATGCTGGGGAATCCTCTGGGTATATGCCCAGGAGTGGTATTTCAGGATCATCCAGAAGTGACTTGCCCAGTTTTCTGAGGAACTGCCAGACTGATTTCCAGAGTGGTTGTACCAATTTGCAACCCCACCAGCAGTAGAGGACTGTTCCTCTTTCTCCACACCCTCTCCAACACCTGCTATCTCCTGAATTTTTAACCTTAGCCATTCTGACTGGTGTAAGGTGAAATCTCAGGGTTGTTTTGATTTGCATTTCCCTAATGACTAATGAAGTTGAGCATTTTTTAAGATGCTTTTCCACCATCCTAAGTTCTTCAGGTGAAAATTCTGTGTTTAACTCTGTACCCCTTTTTTAAATAGGGTTATTTTGTTTTCTGGGGTCTAACTTCTTGAGTTCTTTGTATATATTGGATATTAGCACTCTATCTGATGTAGGGTTGGTGAACATCTTTTCCCAATTTGTTGGTTGTTGATTGTCCTTTTGATGGTGTCCTTTGCCTTACAGAAAGTTTGTAATTTTATGAGGTCCCATTTGTCAATTCTTGATCTTAAAGCATATGCTATTGGTCATCTGTTCACGAACTTTTCCCCTGTGCCTATGTCCTCAAGGTTCTTCCCCAGTTTCTTTTCTATTACCTTCAGAGTGTCTGGCTTTATGTGGAGGTCCTTGATCCATTTGGAGTTGAGCTTAGTACAAGGAGACAAGGATGGATCAATTCACATTCGTCTGCATGATAACCTCCAGTTGACCCAGCACTATTTGTTGAAAAGGCTATCTTTTTTCCATTGGATGTTTTCAGCCCCTTTGTCGAGGATCAAGTGGCCATTGTTGTAGGGGTTCATTTCTGGATCTTCAATCCTGTTCCATTGATCGACCTGCCTGTCACTGTACCAATACCATGCAGTTTTTAACACTATTGCTGTGTAGTATTGCTTGAGGTCAGGGATACTGATTTCCCAAGAATTTCCTTTGTTGTTGAGAATAGTTTTAGCTATCCTGGGTTTTTTGTTATTCCAGATGACTTTGAGAATTGCTCTTTCTAACTCTATGAAGAATTGAGTTGGGATTTTGATGGGTTTTGCATTGAATCTGTATATTGCTTTTGGCAAAATGGCCATATTAACTATAATAATCTTGCAGATTCATGAGCATGGGAGGTTTTTCCAGTTTTTGATGTCTTCTTCAATTTCCTTCTTCAAAGTCTTGAAGTTCTTGTCATACAGATCTTTCACATGTTTGGTAAGAGTCACCACAAGGTACTTTATACTGTTTGTGGCTATTTTGAAGGGTGTCATTTCCCTAATTTCTTTCTGAGCCTGCATATCCTTTGGGTATAGGAAGGCTACTGATTTGCTTGAGTTGATTATATAACCTGCCACTTTGCTGAAGTTGTTCATCAGCTGTAGAAGTTCTCTAGTGGAGTTTTTTGGGTCACTTATGTAGACTATCATATCATCTGCAAATAAAAATATTTTGACTTCTTCCTTTCCCATTTGAATCCATTTGATCTCCTTATGTTTTCTAATTGCTCGAGCTAGTACCTCGAGTACAATATTGAAAAGATAAGGAGAAAGGGGGCAGCCCTGTCTAGTCCCTGATTTTAGTGGGATTGCTTCAAGTTTCTCTCCATTTAGTTTGATGCTGGCTACCGGTTTGCTGTATATTGCTTTTACTATGTTTAGGTATGGGCCTTGAATTCCTGTTCTCTCCAAGACTTTAAGCATGAAAGGATGCTGAATTTTGTCAAATGCTTTTTCAGCATCCAATGAAATGACCATGTGTTTTTTTTTTTTTTTTTGAGTTTCTTTGAGTGGATTGCATTGATGGATTTCCATGTATTGTACCAACCCTGCATCAGTGGGATAAAGCCTATTTGATCATGGTGGATGAAGATTTTCATGTGTTCTTTGATTCATTGGCAAGAATTTTATTGAATATTTTTGCATTGATGTTCATAAGGGAACTTGGTCTGAAGTTCTTTTTCTTTGTTGTATCTTTGTGTGGTTTTGGTATCAGCATAATTTTGGCTTTGTAGAAGGAATTGGGTAGTGTTCCTTCTCTTTCTATTTTGTGGAATAGTGTAAAGAGTATTGATGTTATGTCTTCTTTGAAGATCTGATAGAATTTTGCACTGAAACCACCTGGTCCTGTGCTTTTTTTGGGTGGAAGACTTTTTATGACTCCTTCTATTTCTTTAGGGGTTATGGGACTGTTTAGATGATCTATTTGGTCCTGATTTAATTTTGGTATTTGGTATCTGTCTAGGAAATTGTCCATTTCCTCCAGATTCTTCTACTGTGTTGAGTATAGGCTTTTGTAGTAGGATCTGATGATTTTTTGAATTTCCTCAGTTTCTGCTGGTATATCCCTCTTTTGATTTCTAATTTTGTTAATTTGGATACTTTCTCTGTGCCCTTTGGTCAGTCTGGCTAAGGGTTTATCTATCTTGTTGATTTTCTCAAAGAACCAGCTCCTGGTTTTGTTGATTCTTTGTATGGTTCTCTTTGTTTCCACTTGACTGATTTCAGCACTGAGTTTGATGATTTTCTGTCTTCTACTCCTCCTGGGTGAATTGGCTTTTTTTTATTCCAGGGCTTTCAGGTGTGTCATTAAGCTGCTAGTGTATTCTCTCTCCATTTTCTTTTTGGAGGCACTCAGGGCTAAGTTTTCCTCTTAGCACTGCTTTCATTGTGTCCCAAAGATTTGAGTATGTTGTGCCTTAATTTTCATTAAATTCTAAAAAGTCTCTGATTTCTTTCTTTATTTCTTCTTTGGCCGAGGTGTCATTGAGTAGAGTATTGTTCAGCCTCCATGTGTATGTGGGCTTTCTGTTGTTTTTGTTGCTATTGAATACCACTCTTTCTCCACAGTGATCTGATAGGAGGCATGGGATTAGTTCGATCTTATATTTGTTGAGGTCTGTCTTGTGACCAATTATATCATCAATTTTGGAGAAGTTACCATGAGGTGCTGAGAAAACGTATATTCTTTTGCTTTAGGGTGAAATGTTCCATAAATATTAGTCAAATCCAATTGGTCCAAAGCTTAAAATAGTTTTACTGTGTCCCTGTTTAGTTTCTGTTTTCCTGATCAGTCCATTGAGGAGAGTGGAGTGTTGAAGTCACTCCAGCTTGTTTCTCGAGTCCATTAGCTTGTAAAATTGTCTTCCAGCCTTTTACTCTTAGGTAGTTTTTGCCTTTGACACTGAGGTGTGTCTCCTGTATGCAGCAAAATATAGGGTCCCATTTTGTTATACAGTCTGTTAGTGTATATCTTTTTATTGGGGAAGTGAGTCCATTGATGTTAAGAGATATTAAGGAATAGTGATTATTACATCCTGTCATTTTTGATGTTATTTTTATATTTGAGTGGTTATCTTCTTTTGGGTTTGATGAAAGAATGTAACTATCTTGCTTTTTCAGGGTGTAGTTTCCCTCCTTGTATTGGAGTTTTCCTCCTATTATTCTTTGCAGAGCTGGGTTTGGGGAAAGATATTGTGTAAATTAGGTTTTGTTGTGGAATGTCTTTGTTTCTCCATCTATGGTGATTGAGAGTTTTGCTGGGTATAGTAGTCTTGGCTGAAATTTGTGTTTTCTTAGAGTCTGCATGAGATCTGCCCAGGATCTTCTAGCTTTCATGGTCTCTGGTGAGAAGTCTGTTGTGATTCTCATAGGTCTTCCTTTATATGTTACTTGGCCTTTTTTCTCTTACTGCCTTTAATATTCTTTCTTTGTTTAGTGCATTTGTGGTTTTGATTATTATGTGACGGGAGGTATTTCTGCTCAGGTCCAGTCTGTTTGGAGTTCCGAAAGCTTCCTGTATATTCATGGGCATCTCTCTCTTTAAGTTGGGAAAGTTTTCTTCCATAATTTTGTTGAAAATATTTGCTGGCCCTTTCAGTTGTAAATCTTCACTCTCATCTATACCTATAATCATTAGGTTTGGTCTTCTCATTGTGTCCTGGATTTTCTGGATGTTCTGGGATACAAGCTTTTTGCATTTTGCATTTTCTTTGACTGTTGAGTCAATGGTTTCTATGGTATCTTCGACATTTTAGATTCTTTCTTCCATCTCTTGTATTCTGTTGCTGATTTTTGCATCTATGGCCCCTGATTTCTTCTCAAGGTTTTCTATCTCCAAAGTTGTCTCCCTTTGTGATTTCTTAGTTGTTTCTACTTCTGTCTTGAGATCAAGGATGGTTTTGCTCAGTTCCTTCATTTGTTTGTTTGTGTTTTCCTGTAATTCTTTTAGAGATTTTTCTGTTTCCTCTTTCATGACTTCTGCTTGTTGACTCAAGTTCTCCAGGATTTCTTTAATTTTTTCTTTTTTTTTTTTTTTTTTTTTTTTTTGGTGTTTCTTCTTTATTGGCTTCTATCTCTTGACCCTTATTCTCCTGAATTTCTTTAAGTGATTTTTGTGTTTCCATTATACGGGTTTCTAGCTTATTCATGTTCCCCTGTATTTTTTTTTAAGAGATTCATTTATGTCCTTTTTGTGTTCTTCTAGCAGCATCATGACCAGTGATTTTAAATCCAAATCTTGTTTTGCTGGTGTCTTGGCATAACCAGGACTTGCTGATGTTGGAGAGTTTGGTTCTGACACTGCCACATTGCCTAGATTTCTGTTAGTAGTGTTCCTGTGTTTGCCCTTTGCCATCTTGTTCTCTGGTGTTAGTTGGTCTTGTCTCTGGCTGGTGTTTGAGCCTCCTGTGAGGCTCCAGGGCTATTTCTGCAACACTGGATGGCTGGGTTTCCCCTGTCACAGATTGCTGATGTGCTGTCCTCCTCTTGGGTGTCCTTGGAGCCCTAGTGTGCCTTGCCCCAGATTGTCTCTGTGAACCAGGTGGTGCTAATTGTGTATGCTGCAGGACCTTTTCTGAGTGCTGATCACTCTGCTGGGCAGCTGATCTCCCTAGCAGATTGGTGCACACAAGGCTAACCTAGCTGCTCAGGCCCCGAGTCTAGGCAAAATCCTGGCGGCCAAGGCCAGAGCAAAGTTCCCCTCAGGCTTTGAGTGTTAACTGGTTCTGTCAGGTGGCCAGGATGGTAGGCATGCACGAATGCTCCCTGAAAGTGCAGGGAGAGTCTGCTGGGCTAACAACCTCCTGGCCGGGTTGGCACACAGATGGCCCACTGAGCAGCCCAGGGCCTTCAGGCAGTCAAGGGCCTGTAGGGCCTAGATCCCTGCTATGTTAGTCTCTGGCTATGAGTGTTAACGGGCTTTGCCTGCTAGAACTCTCTGGCGTCCTGTAGCCAAAATGACAGCATGCGTGTGTGCCAGACAGGGCAAACAACCTCCTGGCCGGGTTGGCACAGCTATGGCCACTCGAACAGCCCAGGGCCTGGGTGCAGGCCAATGCCCATCTTAGACCCCTGCAATGTTGGCCTCGGGTTATGTTTGTGTACCTCAGGCTGTCTGATCTCTCTGGTGTCCAAGAACCAAGATGGAGGCGTGTCTCTAGTAACTGGCGGGAGTCAGATAGATTTCTGATGTGGCTTCTCTGCGGTGAAAGGTGCTATAAATCCTCCACTGCTTGCAGCCCGGCTGGCCAACGATGGTCAGTGGTAGTGGGCTCAGGGCCTGCCTGGACCCTGTCACCTTGGTTCCACTGCTGATGGCCCTTCGCTGGACGAGCCGCTGCTGCTGTTGCCACTGTTGCTGCCCTGTGCTGTAAACTCCTCCCATGAACTTGTGATAAGTAATTTGTCTAATGTCAGAAACCTGCAAAGTTATAATCAAGATAGTGTCCAAATATAATTAATCAAATATCCCTATCCAGGTATTGAGGTATCTTTTACCACCAGCAAATTTTTATATTACCACAAGGTTTTTTCACATGCAACTCTTATAGCCATGACAGTCTCCTTCGATATTTGTATTTCTTTGATAGGTAAACAATAATCTATTCTCTATTTCTATAAATTTTTCAATCTGAGAATAATACTGTTAAATATAATAATGCAGTATGTATGTACTATTTTGCTTTTGCTTTTCACACTTAGCATATTTGCCTACCAATTTACCCAAGTCATTGAGTATATATTCACATTCTTCTTTTTCATGCTTTATAGTATTCTAGAAAATTACAATGTGTTTTTAAACCACTCAGCATTTGTAAAAAAAAAAAAAAAGAAAGAAAGAAAGAAAGAAAGAAAGAAAGAAAGAAAAGAAAAGAAAGGAAAAGAAAAAGAAAAAAAAAGAAAGAGAAAAATCCCAGACTATATCCAATTTATCAATTAGAAACAAAGATGTATGTATTAGATATTAGCGCTCTATTGGATGTAGAATCTGTAAAGATCTTTCCCCAATCTGTTGCTTGCCATTTTTTACTATTGACAATGTCCTTTGCCTTACAGAAGCTTTGCAATTTAATTTGTCCCATTTGTCAATTTTTGATTTTAGAACATTAAGTCAATGGTGTTCTGTTCAGGAACTTTTTCCCTGTGCTCATATGTTTGAGGCTCTTCCCCACTTATAGGAGCTTGATATAGCTGTCTCCTGAGAGTCTCTGCCAGAGCCTGACAAATACAGAGGCAGATGCTAGCACCCAACTATTGGATGGAGCACATCGTCCCCAATGGCGTCCCTAATTGAGAAGTGTGGGTTAAAATGGTGGCCTGCATCTTACCGGGGCCCTGTCCACTTTATGAAGCAGACCTGGGTTGTAGGACTACCCACACTCAGTGGAAGCCAGCTCATGAGTCCCTGAACTTCACAGAGGCCAGAGAAAACAGGTTCTCAGTCTTGGGCACTGCAGAGGCAACTAGATGCCTTCTGAAGAGCTGAGAACTGGGTGGGCCTCCCTCTCTAGGCTGGATCTAGACTAGAGCCTAAAAGAAAAGATGGAAAGGAGAGTTCCGACTGGTTCCTGCTGGGCTTCGCTTGGCAGAAACCATGTCTGGAAGCTTAGGGAGGCCACCTGCATGGGACTACATGAGGCTCTTTAGAGGGAGACCTTCTCCATTGCTCTAGCACAAAAGATCCAGAATAGAGGAGGCAGTCCATTCATTTAAAGTGTCTTGTTGTCAGAGAGTTGTGATG
Source organism: Apodemus sylvaticus (assembly GCF_947179515.1). NCBI lineage: Eukaryota > Metazoa > Chordata > Mammalia > Rodentia > Muridae > Apodemus > Apodemus sylvaticus. The sequence continues at coordinate 81,665,636 of NC_067495.1, read as the reverse complement.
AGTGAAATGTAGATGCAGGCCATGGCCATGTTGAGAGAGAGGGAAGGGAATAGGCACACAGATGAGCCCAAGAAGGCAAGAGAAGAAAGGATGAGAGGCAAGAACATAAGAGAGAGAGAGAGAGGAGGGGCCATGCAGGTGCTTTTATAGTGATCCAGGTCTACCTGGCTGTTGTCAGGCAATTGTGTGGAGGAGCATACCTGGCAGTAGCCAGGTAACAGCAGTGGTGGAATCCAGAAAGAATACCAGGAGCTTGGGGCCTTGCCCTATGTGACTAATGGCCATGGAATTATGGAGCTGGGGCCTCCTGTCAGGAGCCTAGTGTCTGAGAGCATGGCAAATGCTCTTCTGTCACTTCCAGAATTATCTGGTGTGTTTCCACGGTTTATAAAACTCTGTGTACAATTGTTTGTGTGAAGAATTTATTTGTTTGTTTCTCTGGTATAAATGTTCAAGAATAATATAATTGAGTAAAATGCTGGTTGTATATTTAGTTTTGTAAGAAATTGCAAAAGTATTTTTCTGAGCAAATGTTCCATTTCATTTTCTAATGAACAATGCATGAACAATCTTTATTCTTGATATATTCACCATTATTTTTCTCTTTATAACTAATTTTGGAAAAATTAACATGAGTTTTAGATGTTCAAAAGAATAACACAGTATGTTTGTACATGTCTTTAGATATTTTTATAGTTAGGGTTTTATAAGTTTTAGCATAAAGGTCTTGTACTTAAGCATGCCATTTTCTGTGAAGTGACTAAGTGGCATTGTATATCTATTTTGAAGAAAAGTTTTTTTTTATATAGTGTAGATTGGGCCTGGATCACTTCAATTTTTTTTTTTTTTTGACATTGAACATATGTCTTTTTTTTTTATTATTCGATATAATTTATTTACATTTCAAATGATTTCCCCTTTTCTAGCCCCCCCACTCCCCGAAAGTCCCGCAAGCCCCCTTCTCATCCCCTGTCCTCCCACCCACCCCTTCCCACTTCCCCGTTCTGGTTTTGCTGAATACTGTTTCACTGAGTCTTTCCAGAACCAGGGGCCACTCCTCCTTTCTTCTTGTACCTCATTTGATGTGTGGATCATGTTTTGGGTATTCCAGTTTTCTAGGTTAATATCCACTTATTAGTGAGTGCATACCATGATTCACCTTTTGAGTCTGGGTTACCTCACTTAGTATGATATTCTCTAGCTCCATCCATTTGCCTAAGAATTTCATGAATTCATTGTTTCTAATGGCTGAATAGTACTCCATTGTGTAGATATACCACATTTTTTGCATCCACTCTTCTGTTGAGGGATACCTGGGTTCTTTCCAGCATCTGGCAATTACAAATAGGGCTGCTATGAACATAGTAGAACATGTATCCTTATTACATGGTGGGGAGTCTTCTGGGTATATGCCCAGGAGTGGTATAGCAGGATCTTCTGGAAGTAAGGTGCCCAGTTTTCGGAGGAACCGCCAGACTGATTTCCAGAGTGGTTGTACCAATTTGCAACCCCACCAGCAGTGGAGGAGTGTTCCTCTTTCTCCACACCCTCTCCAACACCTGCTGTCTCCTGAATTTTTAATCTTAGCCATTCTGACTGGTGTAAGATGAAATCTTAGGGTTGTTTTGATTTGCATTTCCCTAATGACTAATGAAGTTGAGCATTTTTTAAGATGCTTCTCCGCCATCCGAAGTTCTTCAGGTGAGAATTCTTTGTTTAACTCTGTACCCCATTTTTTAATAGGGTTGTTTGGTTTTCTGGAGTCTAACTTCTTGAGTTCTTTATATATATTGGATATTAGCCCTCTATCTGATGTAGGATTGGTGAAGATCTTTTCCCAATTTGTTGGTTGCCGATTTGTCCTCTTGATGGTGTCCTTTGCCTTACAGAAACTTTGTAATTTTATGAGGTCCCATTTGTCAATTCTTGCTCTTAGAGCATACGCTATTGGTGTTCTGTTCAGAAACTTTCTCCCTGTACCGATGTCCTCAAGGGTCTTCCCCAGTTTTTTTTTCTATTAGCTTCAGAGTGTCTGGCTTTATGTGGAGGTCCTTGTTCCATTTGGATTTGAGCTTAGTACAAGGAGACAAGGATGGATCAATTCGCATTCTTCTGCATGCTGACCTCCAGTTGAACCAGCACCATTTGTTGAAAAGGCTATCTTTTTTCCATTGGATGTTTTCAGCCTCTTTGTCGAGGATCAAGTGGCCATAGGTGTGTGGGTTCATTTCTGGATCTTCAATCCTGTTCCATTGATCCTCCTGTCTGTCACTGTACCAATACCATGCAGTTTTTAACACTATTGCTCTGTAGTATTGCTTGAGGTCAGGGATACTGATTCCCCCAGATTTCCTTTTGTTGCTGAGAATAGTTTTAGCTATCCTGGGTTTTTTGTTGTTCCAGATGAATTTGATAATTGCTCTTTCTAGCTCTGTGAAGAATTGAGTTGGGATTTTGATGGGTATTGCATTGAATCTGTATAGTGCTTTAGGCAAAATGGCCATTTTAACTATATTGATTCTGCCGATCCATGAGCATGGGAGGTTTTCCCATTTTTTGAGGTCTTCTTCCATTTCCTTCTTCAGAGTCTTGAAGTTCTTGTCATACAGATCTTTCACATGTTTGGTAAGAGTCACCCCAAGATACTTTATACTGTTTGTGGCTATTGTGAAGGGGGTCATTTCCCTAATTTCTTTCTCAGCCTGCTTATCCTTTGAGTATAGGAAGGCCACTGATTTGCTTGAGTTGACTTTATAACCTGCCACTTTGCTGAAGTTGTTTATCAGCTGTAGGAGCTCTCTAGTGGAGTTCTTTGGGTCACTTAGGTAGACGATCATGTCGTCTGCAAATAATGATAGTTTGACTTCTTCCTTTCCAATTTGTATCCCTTTGACCTCCTTATGTTGTCGAATTGCCCGAGCTAGTACCTCAAGTACAATATTGAAAAGATAAGGAGAAAGGGGGCAGCCTTGTCTGGTCCCTGATTTCAGTGGGATTGCTTCAAGTTTCTCTCCATTTAGTTTGATGCTGGCTACCGGTTTGCTGTATATTGCTTTTACTATGTTTAGGTATGGGCCTTGAATTCCTGTTCTCTCCAAGACTTTAAGCATGAAGGGATGCTGAATTTTGTCAAATGCTTTTTCAGCATCCAATGAAATGACCATGTGGTTTTGTTCTTTGAGTTTGTTTATGTAGTGGATTGTATTGATGGATTTCCGTATATTGAACCAACCCTGCATTCCTGGGATAAAGCCTACTTGATCATGGTGGATGATCGTTTTGATGTGTTCTTGGATTCGGTTGGCAAGAATTTTATTGAGTATTTTTGCATCGATGTTCATAAGGGAAATTGGTCTGAAGTTCTCTTTCTTTGTTGGATCTTTGTGTGGCTTTGGTATCAGCGTAATTGTGGCTTCGTAGAAGGAATTGGGTAGTGTTCCTTCTGTTTCTATTTTGTGGAATAGTTTGAAGAGTATTGGTGTTAACTCTTCTTTGAAGGTCTGGTAGAATTCTGCACTGAAGCCATCTGGTCCTGTGCTTTTTTTGGTTGGAAGACTTTCTATGACTCCTTCTATTTCTTTAGGCATTATGGGACTGTTTAGATGGTCTAGTTGGTCCTGAGTTAATTTTGGTATTTGGTATCTGTCAAGGAAATTGTCCATTTCCTCCAGATTCTCCAGTTGTGTTGAGTATAGGCTCTTGTAGTAGGATCTGATGATTTTTTGGATTTCCTCAGTTTCCGTTGTTATATCTCCCTTTTCATTTCTAAGTTTGTTAATTTGGATACTTTCTCTGTGCCCTTTGGTCATTCTGGCTAAGGGTTTATCTATCTTGTTGATTTTCTCAAAGAACCAGCTCCTGGTATTGTTGATTTTTTGTATGGTTCTCTTTGTTTCTACTTGATTGATTTCGGCCCTGAGTTTGATGATTTCCTGCCTTCTACTCCTCCTGGGCGAAATAGCTTCTTTTTGTTCCAGGGCTTTCAGGTGTGTCATTAAGCTGGTAATGTATGCTCTCTCCATTTTCTTTTTGGAGGCACTCAGGGCTATGAGTTTTCCTCTTAGCACTGCTTTCATTGTGTCCCATAGATTTGGGTATGTTGTGTTTTCATTTTCATTGTGATCTAAAAAGTCTTTAATTTCTTTCTTTATTTCTTCCTTGACCAAGGTATCATTGAGTAGAGTATTGTTCAGTTTCCATGTGTATGTGGGCTTTCTGTTGTTTCTGTTGCTATTGAAGACCACTTTTACTCCATAGTGATCAGATAGGAGGCATGGGATTAGTTCGATCTTCTTATATTTGTTGAGGTCTGTCTTGTGACCAATTATATGGTCGAGTTTGGAGAAGGTACCATGAGGTGCTGAGAAAAAGGTATATTCTTTTGTTTTAGGATAGAATGTTCTATATATATCTGTTACATCTAATTGGTCCAAAGCTTCAATTAGTTTCATTGTGTCCCTGTTTAGTTTCTGTTTTCCTGATCGGTCCATTGAGGAAAGTGCAGTGTTGCAGTCACCCACAATTATTGTGTTAGGTGCAATGTGTGCTTTTAGTTTTAATAAAGTTTCTTTTACAAAAGAGGGTGCCCTTACATTTGGGGCATAGATGTTCAGGATTGTCAGTTCTTCTTTTTGTATTTTTCCTTTGACCAGCAAGAAGTGTCCCTCAGGGTCTCTTTTGATGACTTTGGGTTGAAAGTCAATTTTATCTGATATTAAAATGGCTACTCCAGCTTGTTTCCTGAGACCATTTGCTTGTAAAATTGTCTTCCAGCCTTTTACTCTAAGGTAGTGTTTGTCTTTGACCCTGAGGTGTGTTTCCTGTAAGCAGCAAAATGTAGGGTCCTGTTTACGTATCCATTCAGTTAGTCTGTGTCTTTTTATTGGGGCATTAAGTCCATTGATGTTAAGAGATATTAAGGAATAGTGATTGTTACTTCCTATCATTTTTGACGTTATTTTTTAAATTTGAATGCTTAACTTCTTTTGGGTTTGATGAAAGGTTACTATCTTGCTTTTTCCAGGGTGAAGTTTCCCTCCTTGTATTGGTGTTGTCCTCCTATTATCCTTTTTAGGGCCGGGTTTGTGGATAGATATTGGGTAAACTTGGTTTTGTCATGAAATATCTTAGTTTCTCCATCTATGGTGATTGAGAGTTTTGCTGGATATAGTAGTTTTGGTTGGCATTTGTGTTCTCTTAGAGTCTGCATGAGATCTGCCCAGGACCTTCTAGCCTTCATAGTCTCAGGTGAAAAGTCTGCTGTGATTCTGATAGGTCTTCCTTTATATGTTACTTGGCCTTTTTCTCTTACTGCCTTTAGTATTCTTTCTTTGTTTAGAACATTTGGTGTTTTGATTATTATGTGACGGGAAGTATTTCTGTTCTGGTCCAGTCTGTTTGGAGTTCTGTAGGCTTCTTGTATATTCATGGGCATCTCTCTCTTTAGGTTAGGGAAGTTTTCTTCCATAATTTTATTGAAGATATTTGCTGGCCCTTTAAGTTGTAAATCTTCACTCTCCTCTATGCCTATAATCCTTAGGTTTGGTCTTCTCATTGTGTCCTGGATTTCCTGGATATTTTGGGTTACAAGCTTTTTGCACTTTGCATTTTCTTTAACTGTTGAGTCCATGGTTTCTATGGAATCTTCAGCATCTGAGATTCTTTCTTCTATCTCTTGTATTCTGTTGTTGATATTTGTATCTCTGTCCCCTGATTTCTTCCCAAGGCTTTCTATCTCCAAAGTTGTCTCCCTTTGAGTTTTCTTAGTTGTTTCTACTTCTGATTTTAGATCCTGGATGGTTTTGCTTAGCTCCTTCACTTGCATGTTTGTGTTTTCCTGTAATTCTTTAAGAGATTTTTGTGTTTTCTCTTTCATGAGCTCAGCCTGTTGACCAAAGTTCTCCTGTATTTCTTTAAGAGATTTTTGTGTTTCGTCTTTCATGACCTCAGCCTGTTGAGCAAAGTTCTCCTGTATTTCTTTAAGTGTTTTTTGCATTTCCTCCTTGTTGGCTTTTGTATTCTCCTGGATTTCTTTCAATGATTTTTGTGTTTCCCTTGCAAGGGCTTCTACCTTTTGATCCATTGTCTCCTGAATTTCTTTATGTATGACCTTCATGTGTTCCTGTACCAGCATCATGACCAGTGATTTTAAATCCAAATCTTGTTTTACTGGTGTGATGGGGTATCCAGGACATGTTGGTAGAGGAGAATTGGGTTCAGATGTTGCCATATTGCCTTGATTTCTGTTAGTGACGTTCCTGCGTTTGCCTTTTGCCATCTAGATCTCACTGGTGTTAGTTTATCTTGTCAGTGCTGGACTCACCAGTGCAAGCTGCCCCTTCCCAGTTGGCCTCTGGTGCACAGCTTACCTCCTGCACTGCTTGTAGACAGTGTGCTGCTGCCCAGGCTGTTCAGATCCCAAAGCAGGCACCCGAAGGCTCCCGCTGGGGCCCGCTGGATTCACTGGAGCACACTGACTTCTCCCAGCTGGCCGCCCGGAAGCCCAGCTAGCCACTTGCAGGACTTGGAGATGTAATGCTGCCGCCCAGACTGATCTGGATCCGGAAGCGGAGAGAGTAGAGCTAAGGGCTTCTGCCTGAGGCCTTGCCCCAGATTGTGTGTGTGGAGCAGATGGAGCCCGTGTGCACTCCCAGGGAGTGCCGACGGTGTATGCTACTGTGACCTCCCCTGAGTTCCGCTCACTCCGCTGGGCAGCCGATCTGCCAACCGGGCTATCGCACACAAGGTTAGCCTGGCCGCCCAGTCCCTGAGTCCAGGCAAAAGCCTGGGAGGCCAAGGTCCGAGCAAAGTTCCCCTACGGCTTTGACTGTTAATTGGGTTTGCCAGGTGACTAGGATGGCGGGCGTGTGCGCCCGCGCTCCCTGAAAGCGCCGGGAGAGTCTGCTTTGCTAACAATCACCTGGGCGGGTTGACTCACAGATGGCCCACCAAGCCGCCCAGTTCTTGGGGTCAGTCCTGTGCCTTTTGGGGCCTGAACCCCCGCTTTGTTAGCCTTAGGCTATGCCTGTTACAGGTCTGCCCGCCTGAGCTCTCTGTCGTCCTGCAGGCAAAATGGCTGCGGCGCGCTCGCAGGCCTGGGCAAAAAACCTCCTGGTTGGGTTGGCACCCCGATGGCCCCCCGACCCGCCCAGGGCCTGGGTGCAGGCCAACGCCCGTCGGGCTCAGACCACCGCGGTGTTGGCCTCGGATTATGTTTGTGTACCTCAGTCTGTCCGATTCCTGGAGTACGGAACCAAGATGGATCCTCCTCTCCTGACTGGTGGGAGGCCGAGTTCTGAAGTGGCCTCCGTGCAGGAAAGGCGCCGCACAACTGCAGCTGCTTGCTGTCCGGCTGGTCAGCGAAGGTCAGTGGTCGTGGGCGCAGGGCCTAACTGGTCCCTTTGACGCCTTGGTTCCACTGCTGATGGCCCTTCAGCTGGAGCAGCCACTGCTGCCGCTGCTGCCGCCGCCGCCGCCGCCGCCGCCGATCTCTCCACTTCAATTTTTTAATTCTCATATTTCATCCCAGAAATAGTGCATTTTCAAGTATATGCCACCATGCCTGACCTTAAAAACAAAGTTCTCTGAAATACTTATTTTTCATTTTATTGCTGTTTTTGTCTCCATCAGATTTTTTTTTCAAATTCTCATAGTTTTTAAATATCTTTTTGATGTTTACTGTCAGTATTTTATTTGGACTTAGTGTCACTCCTATAACCACAGAAGAATTAGAAGCAATCACTAAAAGTCTCCCAAACAATAAATGAACAGGGCTAGATGGTTTTAGTGCAGAATTCTACTAGAATATCAAAGAATAACTAACATGATTATTTCTCAAACTCTTCCATTAGATAGAAAAAGAATACTACCTAATTCATTCTTTGAAGCCACCTTTACACTTATAGCCACACAAAGTCCTAACAACGAAAGAAAACTTCAAACCAATTTTGTTTATGAAAATTGATGTAAATATACTCAATAAAATTCTTGCAAACCAAATCCAAATATCCATAAGAATTATCATTTACTACAATCAAGTAGGGTCATCCCAGGAACTTCAGGAATAATTCCATGTATGAAAATCCATCAACATAATTCACTGTATAAACACACCCAAAGGGAAAAATATCACATGATTATCACATTAGATCCTAAAAAAGCCTTTGACAAAATACAATACCCCTTCATATTAAAAGTCTTGAAATGATCAGAAATTCAAGGCACATTTCTAAACATAATAAAATCAATATACAACAAACCAACAGCTAATATCAAACTAAATGTAGAGAAACTTAAAGCAACCCCACTAAAAACAGGGAGAAGACAAAGCTTCCCATTCTTTTGCTATTTATTCAATATAGTACTCAAAGTTCTTACAAGACCAATAAGTTAACAAAAGTTTACAAAGAGATACATATTGGAAAGGAAGAATTCAAGTTATCACTATTTGCAGATGATATGATAATTTACACAAGTAATAACAGAAGTTTCTACCAGAGAAATCCTTCACCTGGTAAACTACTTCAGCAAAGTGACTGGATATAAAATTAATTTAAGTCAGTAGCCTTCCTCTACACAAAGAATAAATAGGCTGAGAAGACAATAGGAAATAACACCCTGAACAATAGTTACAAATAATATAAAATATCTTGGTGTAATGCAAGCAAGTGAAAGATCTGCATAAAAATAACCTCACATCTCTGAAGAAAGAAATTGAATAAGATTTCAGAAGCTTGAAAAATCTCAAATGTTCATGGATCAGTAGGATTAACATAAAAATGGCCATCTTACAAAAAGCAATTTACATATTCAATATAATCCCCAACAAAATTCCACTGCATTTCTGCACAGTGATATCTCAACTTCATCTGGAATAACAAATATCCCAGGATAGAGAAAACAATCCTCAACATTAAAAAAATCTTGGGGAATCACCTTCCCTGACCTCAAGCTATACTACAGAGAAATAGTCATAAAATCTGTATGGTATTGGTACAGAGACAGACAAGTAGATTAATGGACTAGAATTGAAGACCCAGACATAAACCTATATAACTATAGTCACTTGACCATTGACAAAAAAAACAAAACCATATAGTTTTAAAAAGACAGCATTTTCAAAGAAATGGCACTACTGGTCTGACTGTCAGTTTCTACACAGAAAAAGTAAATTGTACAATTTTTATACCCTTGTTCAAAGGTCAAATTCAAGTGGATCACAGAACTCAACATAAAACCAGATACAATGAATCTAACATAAAAGAAAATGGCAAAGATCTTTGAAGACACCTGCACAGGGAAATTTTTCCTGAACAGAACACTAATGGCTCAGGCTCTAAGGTGAAGAAGTGACAAATGGGACCTCATAAAACTGATAACCCTCTGTAAGGCAAAAAAACACTGACAATAGAACAAAACAGCTACCCAAAGATGGGGAAAATATCATTACCAACTCTGAATTTAATAGAGGGCTAATATCCAAAATATATAAAAACTCAAGAAGTTAGATTCCAGAAAATCAAATAACACAATTAAAATATGGGATACAGAGCTAAATAGCATTCTCAACTGAGAAATCTTGAATGGCAGAGAAGTACCTAAAGAAATGTTCACCTTCCTTGTCATCACAGAAATGCAAAACAAAACTATTTTGAGATCCATCTTAAACCAATAAGAATGGTTAAGACAAAAAAATCCTCTGGCACCAGCAGTTGCTAGTAAGGCTGTGGAGAAATGGGAAAACTCCTCCATTGCTGATTGAGTTGTAAGCTGGTTCAAACACTTTGGAAATTAAGATGGAAGCTCATCAGACAATTATACATATCTCTACCTGAAGATCCAGCTATACTACTTCTGGACATATACCCAGAAGGTGTTCCAACAGGTAATAAGGACACATGCTCCCCTATGTTCTTAGTAGCCTTATTTATAATAGACAGAAACTGGAAACAACCCAGATGCCCCTCAACTAAAGGATGGATAAAGAAATTTTGGTACATTTACAGAATGGAATACTATTTATCTATTGAAGAATGTGGATTTCACCAAATTTGCAAGCAAATAGATTGGATTATAAAATAGCATCCTGAATGAGGTAACCTAGACCCAAAAGACATATTTGGTGTGTACTCACTTATAAGTGGATATTAGCTCAAAGCTCAAAATATCCACTATACAAGTTACAGACCATATGAAGCTTATAAAGAAGGAAGGGCTAAGTGTGGCTGCTTCAATACCACTTAAAAGATAGAACAAATTAATCACAGGAGGCAGAGGAAGGGAGGGACCTGTGAAGAAGAGGAAAGGGAAAATAGGCAGACAGGACCAGGTAAAGGAATATATAGAAGAGAAGTCCAGATGGCCAGGAGAATGGGGAGAACCCAGTGGAAATGTCATTAGTCAAAATACCCAACAGTGTGGAGATAGAACCTGAAGAGACCACCTCCAGTAGATAGACATGGTACCCAGTGAAGAGACAGGGCCACCCAATCACCTCAATATTTATTCCCAGTATTATTCTTGTCTACAGGAAATGCAGGGCCAAAAAATATGGAGCAGAGAATGAAGAAAAGGCCATCCAGAGACCTTGGAATCCACCCCATTTGCAGATACCAGCCCATGACACTATTGCTGATGCCCAGAAGTTCTTGCAGACAGAATCCTGATATGGCTTTTCTCTGGGAGACTCTGCAAGTACCTGACTAAGACAGATGCAGATATAGCCAACCATTTCATTGAACCCAAGGACTCCAATGGAAGAGTTAGAGGAAGGATTGAAAGAGCTGAAGGGGATTTCAACTCAAAGAAGGAAGCACAATATTAACTAACCAGATCCCACTGAACTCTGAGAGACTAAACCACAAACTAAAGAGTATACATGGGAATGTCCATGGCTCCTGCTACATATGGGAGGGGAGTCTCTTGGTCCTCTGGGGGCTTGCTGCCCAAGCAAGGGAGGATGCTAGAGGGGTGATTTGGGAGTGGGTAGGTGGGTGGATAGCACCCTATTATAGGCAAATGGATGGGTGGATGGCATGGGCGCTTTATGCAGGGTTTCCTGGGAAGGAGGACGTTTAAAATATGGCTATATAATATTATTAACTAAAAACACAAAAAATACACTAAAAATCACTTTTCTTGGATTTTTCAAGGAGGTATTTGACAAAACTTCATTAACTAATTTTAAACATCCCTCTATTGCATACTGAGCACTGCTGATATGACTCCAAAATACATCTCATGATGTTTTACTTGTGCCACTAAAATTACAAAATCATATATATCAATTAAAAATCTAGTCACATATCCTTCAGTTCTTATATTTGATTTTTGTCAACTCCTAATTCTTTTCATTTTTATTTCTAATTCTTGTCATTTTTCTCAACTCTTCTCAAACTTTGATTCACAAATTTCCAGCCTATGACAAAAACTCATGATATTGTAAGACCCCCCAAAACCTAGGGTGCCCCAGCAACCCACGCCTCAGAAGGCAACACCAAAATCATTCACGAGAAATGGTCTCGATGCAATAGCATGAGGATTTCTTTATTCCAGAATTCTGGGTTCCACATCTGTACACCACACAGAGGTAGAGGACTGAGGACCTCGTGCAACTGAAGTCAGGGGTATTTAAAGGGGAAAATCACAAGACAAGGGTTGGAGGACACAATTCACAAGGCAAGGGGTGGAGGACAAAACATGCATGGAATGGGGAAGTACAGAATGAGGAAGTAAGGAAGGTTAGAGATTATATCTAGCAAATGACCTGGGGCACTGTATAGTTAAACTTTGGAACTAGAACAGGGTAGGCTTTCTCAAGCTGAAAACAGAAAAACAAGTTACTCTGTGCTGGGCTAGTTGTTTAGAGGTCTAAAAACATTGAGTTGGGGGGTGTGTGTCTCTCATTCCCTACTCCTTTTCTTGTTAATAGTTCTAATCGTAGAACTATAGAACTAAATCTCTGACTATATATTCTGGATTGTCCTGCCCTAATCTCTGATATTATTGGTTGTAGCATAAGAATCTGCACAACACTTATACAATTCCCTAATAAAAGCTATTAACTGATTAAGCACACAGGTTCCAATTGTAAGCAAAAGGAGTAAAATTACAAGGGGTCTCATCAAAGCAGAAAGCAGGGTGGTCAAGAGTACAAGATAAGGGCCTTTCCACCAAGACTCAAGATTTTCTGTGCAGTGGCATCTAACATAGACCGAATCTCCAAACTGGAAGCGATGTGGGACTTGAAAGTCTCTTTCTCTTTAGTAGGCCTCCCAGAGCTGCTTCCACACTTCCTGCCTCACCCACTCGAGGGCCTTGAGCCTAGAGAACAAAAGCCTGAAGCAAAAAGGGTAGGAGAGCTATCTAATCATTAATAGAGTCTCTATGGTCAATTTGGTGAGGGTTTCTTTCATCAGGGTTCCAGCAACAGTTCCTGAAGCCTTCTTATACAGATCCAGTCACATATCTGGAAGCAGTGAGGAGTCTCTGGCATGCCTGGAGCTTTTAAGGCAAATCTCATAATATGGGACACCTCCTGGGAGGGCCCAGTGAACACCAAAGTAGTTGGGGTATCAAAGAAGATCTCTAGGGGGTCAGGTTAAAATAGTAGGGGCTCTTCAGAAACAAGGGGAGAGACACCACCCAGCCTGAACCAGTCTCCAAGGTCAATTTAGTTAAGGTCTCTCATAGGGTTTTGTTTATTCTCTCTACCTGCCTTGAGCCCTGGAGACAGTACGTCCAATAATGTTTCCAATTAGTCCCCAATATCTCTGACAATTTCTGACTTACCTTAGAAACAAAAACAGAACCATTGTCTGATCTAATTACCTTGGGTACTCTGAAACTTGGAAAAATTTCTTCTAACCTTGGCAGCTGTTTCTTGCTTCAACTCATCTAAATAAAATTATCGATAAATGCTATAAGATATTTTATAACCATATTCTCCTGCCATAGCTTTTATAAAATCTCTTAATATACTGTTCTCTTCTAGATCTTTTGCCCTGTTTACTCTTTAGTGCATAAGCATTTACTTGCTAGCATAACTTACACTGTTCTATTATCTCTCTAGCCTAAAACCTGAGTCATAAATATATGTGTTTAGTCCCTTAACTGCCAGGGCAAGGTTTTTAATCCCCTAAATGAGTCTATCTGTGTATTTGGCCTAGTGAGTCTTTGGCTTACTTTCTGGGGAGTATAGTTCTCCCTTCTTGTGTGCACCTTCTCTTGGTAATGGTTGGTAGGGTAGCTAGCAATCTCAGTCCTTTTTAAGTGAAGCTGTTCCTTAATTCTGTTCCATTTCCCAGTGGGTGTTTCTTACAGACCCATAATCAGTATAGGCTCCTGCATATCCATTGCTGGAGCCACTTGCTCCGCCTGGCTATTGCCCATTGAGTCTTTTCCCTTTGCACGTCCTGGGCAGTGAATACTCACACTGACTGACTTCATTAGGACATCTAAGAGGTCCAAGATTCCCTGTTGGTTTCCTCTGATGTGAACAGTCCTCTTGGCATATATCCCTGTGGACATGGGCTGTGGCAAAGGCATACCTGTTATCCGTGTGGATGTTGATTTTCTTTCTGGTTCCAAATTTCAAGGTCTTGGTGAGGGCAACAAGCTCCAATTTCTGCATTGACATGCCAAGGGGTAAAGATTATTCTACCCAGATGACATTTGTGCCATCCACCTTAGCAGCACATGCTTCCATCATGGAGAAAACTGCTCCAGTCTGTAGCAACATTCAGCAGGGGTCAGTCTCTCTTTTTGCACCAGTTAGCTGCAGCCCGTTGGACAGGAAGCATATCTGCCCCCATCCCCATTTTGAAGAGTATGTCTTACTCCAACAGAGAGTAGGAAGAGTCTGAGGTGACCCTGAATGAATGGGCTACCCATCCCATCCCTAGGTCTGCTGTTCTTCGGGTAGTCCATGAATACATTTTGGTGCCAGGGGCTTCTTGGATCCAAGTTCTTTTCTGGAAACAGCACCACTCGCTTGGAAGACTGAGTGTTGATCCCCTGTCTCCACCAAGAACTGAGTGGGTTTCTCTTTTACTCCCACAGTTATCCTGGGTTGGGAGAGGTGGTCAGAAAACCTATCTCCCCTAGTCGCTATCTTCACCCAGGGCTAACACCTGGGTTTGCCATTTGAGGGCACTTTTCCCAAGATCTGGGAATTCATGCTCCCAGCTTCTATTTCTTAGGGCACACTCTGGCTCAGTGGCCTCTTTCCTTATAGTATGCACACTGGTCCTTTTCTCTCTCCCTTTTCTGCTTTTTCTAACTATTATATCCAGGATTCTCTGTCGCTTTCTTCCTTCTCTGTCATTTTCTTTCTTTTTCTCCGTTTCTTCTCCTCCTCTCTCTCTGTGTTTCAGCAAACTACTAAATCTCTCTACAGACTTTCTCAATAACCTACACCATTAAATCCTTCTACAGACTTTCTCACCAACCTGCACCAAATCCCTATAAAGCCTCTGAAGTTTTTCCTGATATCTCTACTAGTCCTGTCTATAAGAGCCATTGTCATAGTAGTTTTATATTCCGAGCCCCTGCATTCATAGCATGTATATGGGCAGAATGCCTCTATGAGCTGCTCTAGAAAAGCTGCAGGTGACTCATCTGGTCCCTGCTTAACCTTACATACCTTGGTCAAATTCGTGGGCTGCCATGCCCTCAAGACCTGCCAATGGAGTCTAGTGTTGGTCTGTCAGATGCCTCTTACCTTTTGTCTGAGGGGGTAATCTTTTTGGTTTCTTGTATTACAAATAAAACAGTTTCAAAGAGATTAATTAGTCTCTTGGGAAATATATCCTTATGGTGAGAGAGCTACCATGGTATCAGGATAGGTGGTCTCAGGTCCTCTCCTGCTCCATTCTGTGGTCCTCTCCAAATATCAATTGTGCATAATTATAAATTATAATCTATAAGATAGACATAACACCTAGTTTATCATCCCTGTCAATTAAACAGAATCATTTTCATCTGTATTATCTTAAAAGACTGTCAGAATTAACACTTAAGAATTAACATTGTAAGAATTGACTCATGTCCTGGCTTTAAATTTTATGTCACCTGAAAATCATTTACTTAAATTTATATCAGCTTTCTCAAGATTAAACAGCTTGGGCTCTCTGTGAGACTATCAGTCTTCAACCCATCAGAAATCTAAGAGTGACCAATATTAACTGAAAATATAGAGAAATCTTAACATAGCTTTTAAGACATAAACATCATATATCATGGATTTTTGACATTTTTGAAAACCAACTATCTATATAAAGTAATGTGTACTGTTGTCTATTAAACTATCTTCAGCTATTTCTGATTAAAACCTAGAAAACACCCTAACAATAAACTCAGAGCCTTATATTTCTATTTAGCCCTAAACTCATTGGCTTAAACATCTTAAATCTGTAATAATAACAACAAAGAACTGGGTGTAAATCATGTACTTTTAAATTTAGCATTTATAACAATGAAAACCTTGATTTTGTATCAAAATAAAACCTGTATCAAATAAGAACTTATGCCTTGAACTTAATACCAATTATAAAGATTTTAGTATCACAAAGACAGATTTTTTTTCACTTAATATTTTAGAATCTAGTCTTCTGGAGGTCCCCCTTATTTTGACCTCTCTCCAAGAGGAACAATATAACCACAAAGTTTAACATCACACCGATCATAACAATTTAAACAAGTTAAAATAAAAGAAATAAACCATTTGTACCAACTTAAACCCAAAATTCTCACACCTGCCACATTGAGATTCTTATTAAAACTTGTTTTCCTTTTCAGGGGGCATCAGAGCCCAAGTATTTTGTCTCTCCTTTTGTTCTAAGTTGGCGCGCTTGAGTCATGTGACCTGATTTTGGCACCACAGAGTTGCTTTTCAGTCAAAGTCAAAATAATATTGTCTGTCTAAGTCCAAGAACACAAAACAACACCACATAAACAGCATGACCCTGCCACCATCGGGCCTCTAGATTCAAGAACACAGAGCAAGAAAAATTACACAATTTGCCCCTAGAGGGGTCCAGTTTCAGACACCAGGCATCCCTGCACACATAGCAGGGATCAGATAAAACAGATTTCAGCAAAGCATGGCTTCTACCATTACTGACTTGCTGTTTACAGATGGAGGAGAGCCTTATTCAGTTTTGTCCTGGGTCTAAAGCTTCCTCCAGACCCTCATCGTCTCTACTCTAGCAGCTTCCAGTCGAACGCACCACACCAGAAGCTTGCAAGCAAAACCGAAATTTTCAGAAAGGCTTATAGACTCAGGCTTTGACACACAGTGAGACAGACAGAAAACAAACCGTGGCACCCATCTAGTGGTCAAAGACACACAAAACTGACAAGTATTCGCCTCCACTGAGATGGACAGGCTCAGATCAGAAAACCAGATGGCCGGGAGGGCATATAAGTTCTCCAATTCAGTAGAACTACCGTGTCCTCTCCAAAATTCATATGGGAATCTTCCAGGGTTTCTGGAGTTCCCCCAAAATACCCAGGAATGTCTCCCCAGGTCATAGCCTGTGGTACAGAGCATGTCTGCTCACCATGGTCCTCTGGTTCTCACGAACCCAAGAGAACAGCTGTCCACCAAAACGCGTGTCTCCTCAGATACAGAAAACAGAGCAGTACAGACATTCAGATACAGACACCAGCTGGCACACACACATTCCATAGGGGACCCCCTTTACCTACGAGTTGGTTCTCACGTGTGAAGGGAAATCGCACTGCCTGGCCAATGCACCAAAAATGTAAGACCCCCAAAAACTGAGGGTGCCCCAGCACTCCACGCCTCAGAAGGCAACACCCAAATCACTTGCAAGAAATGGTCTCGATGCAATAGCATGAGGATTTCTTTATTCCAGAATTCTGGGTTCCACAGCCGTACAGGGTAGAGGACTGAGAACCCCGTGCAACTGAAGTCATGGGTATTTAAAGGGGAAAAATCACAAGACAAGGGTTGAAGGACACAATTCACAAGGCAAGAGGTGGAGGACAAAACATGCACGGAATGGGGAAATACAGAATGAGGAAGTAAGGAAGGTTAGAGATTATCTGGAGCAAATGTCCTTGGGGTACTGTATAGTTAAACATTAGAACTAGAACAGGGTGGGCTATCTTTCTCAAGCTTAAAACAGAAAAGCAAGTTACTCTGTGCTGGGCTAGTTGTTTAGAGGTCTAAAAACATTGAGTTGGGGGGGGGTCTCTCAATATCATCCTGCAAATTCTATAATTCCTTTGCCTATAATCTTGTCTGGATCTCTATTCTTCATTGCAAAATTCCATCCAGATTTAAATCAATTATGGTCAAAGGAAACTTCTGTCTTCATCCTTTCTCAAATCTCCTGTAACATTTATAATATCTTTATAGTTGGTTCCAAGGAACTAAGCTACACGTTCTTTTCTATTTGTAAACATAATAATGTTTCTCCTACTCCAATGCAAACATAATAACCCTTCCCTTTATCTCAGTAAATAGTCTTATATTTTGATATCTGAATTTATCAAAGATGAATATTTATCTAGTAACTGTTTTAAAACATCATGCTCACTCTACATACAGTAGTTCTCAATTTCCAAATAATACAGTGTGTTAATACAGTTCTTCACATTGTGATAACCTCCAACCACATTATTTTTGTTCCTATTTCATATCTGTAATTGTACTACAGTTAGTAATCATAATGCAAATATTGGATATATAGAATATTTGATATGCAACCATCCCCAAAGTTGCTGTGACGCACTGGTTGAGAACCATTGCAACCTACTATAATTTTTTTAATCTAAATGTTCTCTATTAAATTATCCTATCACAAATGACTGCTTACTTTGTAAATGTCCCATTCCTCTATTGTTCATGTCTTATTTGAACCTATTAATGAAATGTAACATTACTGTAAAAGTGACCTGTCTTAAAAATACCGCTGGTTTCAGTGAAAGACAAAGCTCAATAACTTTATTTTGATATAACTCAGACTTCCAATCATAAACATTATTGAAATATAATATATGTAGTAAAATGTCTCTTAATTAGGCATCTAGTTCATTGATTAGAAAAATATTCATGCTTCTATCATTTCAAGCACAATCCAATTATAGAAATTTTCATTCTTGCAGTCCTCCATTAGTAACAATCTCTACCTCCACGAAAACACTGATGTTTTGTCACTTTACATCATTATGTCATTTAAATTGTTTGATAGACATAAGTCATAAAATATTACCTATTGAATTTTTTCTATTTTTTAAATTTTATTTTTTAAAATAAATTAAGTTAAATATAATTACAGCACTTACCATCTTACTTTCTTCCTTTCAGCTCTTCTCAGTTACCCAAAACCCTTCTCATGTCTCCCTTCTCATGTTGATAGATTATTTTTTCTTTTCCCATATAGGACTTGAACTTGCTTAGATGATAGGTCTGAACATCTATGTCTGTCATTGGCTTCTTTTAATTACTGTTATTACAACTTTAATTCCTAGTCTGTTTTTATTGCTGAACAAAGTTTTATTGCTGTATCATATTTTCCTTAAGTATTTCCTCCTATTGAAGATTTTATTTCATTCTGGTCATTGCTTATTACAAATGTAGCTAGGGTGTACATTCCATTGTATCCTGCTACTGCTTCTAGTTTCATTATTTCTTTTTATTTCTCTTGTCTTCTTTTTATCTGTCTGCCACAAGTGTTATTACTCTCTATAGTTATATTTAAAATAATCAAAGATATTCTTATTCTATAATTTTTAAAAATTAATTTATATTGATTCTTTGAGAATTCACCATTAACCGTTACTTTTACCTTTCATATCAACTTTCTTTACTCTTCCATTGTCACTAATCCAATTTAGGTTTCCTTTTTCCCCACAGAGTGCAGTTTATCTTGTCCAACTACACTTGGAAGTAAAGCTTGTTCTGGATTGTGATGAAAATACTAGGGTTAACATCAATAAAGAAAGCTGGTACTGCCTATTCCATTATTTATCAAATTAGTAGTAGCATATCAGGTAATATTGAAATTTAAATCTCCTAAGTCCCTGTTAGAAATTTTGCTTGGCTTGAGCTTGCATAAATCTTTTGCATTCTTTAACACTTTCTATAAGTTCATATATGCAACTTTCCTGTTCTCTCCAGTAAACATTTTTCCATGAAATCACCATATACCTCTGGCTCTTAAAATCAACTGATAAAATTCTATGGGCCTTTATAGTTGGGGGTTGTGGGCCTTGTGATATGTACCTCCCATTTAGGTATAAGAAGTCAACTGTCTTTTATTCTCTGTTTTCTGGACACTTATGGGTCTCTGCACCAATTACTATACACTTCACGATTTAGATTCTTTGATTAGAGTTTATAGATGCAATCTTCTATGGGTAAAGCAATAAGTTATTTGAAGCACTTTTAATACTATGTCCATTTAGCAGAAAAATGGGTTCTTCTATAAAGCCTCTGATCAATCTAGCTACAGGCTCTTTTCACTATTGACAGTGCTTGAAATATGTTCCAGCTAATGGAGAATGCCTTAGCCTAATGTGGAAATTACTTGATTACTATCATAACAGTCAAAACATTTATGATCCAGTGGACCTATGTTCTTTTCTTTTATTTGATGTATTCTTTATTTACATTTCAAATGATTTCCCATTTTCTGGGTCCCCACTCCAAGCAAGTCCCATAAGCCCTCTTCCCTCCCCCTGTTCCTCCATCAACTCCTTCCAACTTCCCTGTTCTGGTATTCCCCTATACTGTTGCATTGAGTCTTTCCAGAACCAGGGGCCACTCCTCTGTTCTTTTTGGACATCATTTAATATGTGGATTATTTCTTGGGTATTCCAAGTTTCTAGGTTATTATCCACTTATCAGCGAGTGCATACCATGACTGATCTTTTGAGACTGGGCTACCTCACTTGGTATGATGTTCTCCAGCTCCATCCATTTGTCTAAGAATTTCATGAATTCATTGTTTCTAATGGCTGAATAGTACTCCATTGTGTAAATATACCAAATTTTTTGTATCCATTCCTCTGTTGAGGGACACCTCGGTTGTTTCCAGCTTCTGGCTACTACAAATAGGGCTGCTATGAACATAGTGGGGCATGTGTCCTTATTACATGCTGGGGAATCCTCTGGGTATATGCCCAGGAGTGGTATAGCAGAGTCCTCTGGAAGTGCCATGCCTGGTTTTCTGAGGAACCGCCAGAGTGATTTCCAAGGTGGCTGTACCATCTTACAATCCCACCAGCAGTGGAGGAGTGTTCCTCGTTCTCCACATCCTCGCCAGCACCTGCTGTCTCCTGAGTTTTGACCTTAGCCATTATGACTGGTGTGAGGTGAAATCTCAGGGTTGTTTTGATTTGCATTTCACTAATGATTAATGATGTTGAACATTTCTTAAGGTGTTTCTCAGCCCTCCGAAGTTCTTCATGTGAAAAATCTTTGTTTAGTTCGGTACCCCACTTTTTAATGGTGTTATTTGGTTCTCTAGGTTCTACCTTCTTGAGTTCTCTATATATATTAGATATTAGCCCTCTGTCACATTGCAATAGTGATAAAAACTGCATGGTATTGGTACAATGTCAAGCAAGCCGATCAATGGAATAAGATTGAAGACCCAGAAATGAAACCACACACCTATGTTCACTTGATCTTCGACAAAGGAGCTGAAAGCATCCAGTGGAAGAAAGATAGTCTTTTCAACAAATGGTGCTGGTTCAATTGGAGGTCAGCATGCAGAAGAATGTGAATCGTTCCATTCTTATCTCCTTGTACTAAACTCAACTCCAAATGGATCAAGGACCTCCACGTAAAATCTGACACACTGAACTAATAGAAAAGAAACTGGGGAAGACCCTTGAGGACATGGGCACAGGGGAAAAGTTCCTGAATAGAACACCAATAGCTTATGCTCTAAGATCAAGAATTGACAAATGGGACCTCATAAAACTATAAAGTTTCTGTAAGGCAAAGGACACTGTCAAAAGGGCAAAACGTCAACCAACAGACTGGGAAAGGATCTTCACCAACCCTAAATCAGACCTGTGTTCTATAGCCAATCATTACCTAACATATGCCAAAGAGGTAACCTATTTCTGGCACTGGGCTTTTTATTTATTGGTCTGTAGTGTATCTCATTCTTTGCACACTGTCTAGTTGTGAGTATCCATACTGTTTCCTATCTACTGCAGAATGAAGTTTCTTTGATAATGGCTGAGTATGTCAGTAATTTATGGCTATATCACAATGATGCTGAGTCATTTTATTGCCCTTTTGCTTTAGCAAACAGTTCTTTTATTTCCTAGGCTAGTAGGCTATCCATTCTCATGATCTTGGCCACAAGAACCATGTCTGGCATGTGTTTCATCTTATGGGTTTGCCATTAACTTTAAAAATGGAGTAATCTCATAGTCCCACAATGCTGTTGTCACTACCATGCCATTATATTTTAAAGGAAAACCATTTTTGTATATTATAAGACTGGTAGTTACTATGGTAGTATATAGAGTATATTTTAATACTATGGACATTAGTTAATAGCGTGAATGCACATATAGGCTGTTTCTGTTTCCTGGTTACTTCAAATGGAACAACATTGAACAGGGATGATCAATCAAATATGGGAGATATAAAAATTATATATATATATATATCTTTGTGGTATATATATCACAAAACTCACAAAACAATAAATTAAAATGCTCTTCTGCTTATAAAATATATTAGGGAGTGCAGCAGTGGCTGGTCCAGCTGAAGGGCCATCAGCAGTGGAACCAAGGCGACACAGGGTCCAGTTAGTCCCTGTGCCCATGACCACTGACCTTCACTGGCCAGCCGGGCTACAAACAGCTGTGGATTTACGGTGCCTTTCACCACACAGAAGCCACTTCAGAACTCTGCCTCCCGCCAGTCAGGAGAGACTCACCTCCATCTTGGTTTTGGACTCCAGAGAGATCTGACAGACTGAGGTACACAAACATAACCTGAGGCCAACATCGCGGGGGTCTAAGCCCAACGGGCGTTGGCCTGCACCCAGGCCCTGGGCTGTTCAGGGGGGCCATCGGGATGCCAACCCAGCCAGGAGGTTTTTTACCCCGGGCCGGCACGCTTGCCGCCATTTTGCCTATAGGACTCCAGAAAGTGCTAGCAGGCAAAGCCGCTAACAGGCATAGCCTGAGGCTAACAAAGCGGGGGTCTAGGCCCCAACAGGCCCTGGACTGACCCCAAGAACTGGGCGGCTTGGTGGCCCATCTGTGTGTCAACCCGCTCAGGAGGTTGTTAGCCCAGCAGACTCTCCCGGCACTTTCAGGGAGCGCAAGCACACACGCCCGCCATCCTAGCCACCTGACAGGCCCAATTAACAGTCATAGCCCGAGGAGAACTTTGCTAGGACCCTGGCCTACCAGGCTTTTACCTGAACCCAGGGCCTCAGCAGCCAGGCTAACCTTGTGTGCACCAACCCGGTTGGGAGATTGGCTGCCCAGCAGAGAGATCAGCACTTGGAAAAGGTCCCGGCAGCATACACCATCAGCACTCCCTGAAGGTGCAAACGGCCTCCATCTGGTTCACAGACACAATCTGGGGCAAAGCACATTAGAGCTGCAAGGGCACCCAAGAGGAGGTCAGCACTTCAGCAGTCTGCTACAGGGGAAACCCAGCCATATAGTGTTGTAGTAATAGCCCCAGAGCCCCTCAGGAGGCCCAAACACCAGCCAGGGATAAGACCAACTAACTCCAGAGAACAAGATGGCAAAGGGCAAATGCAAAAACGCTACTAACAGAAATCTAGGCAATATGGCAGCATCTGAACCAAACTCTCTAACATCAGCAAGTCCTGGTTATGCCAACACACCAGAGAAACAAGATTTGGATTTAAAATCACTGATCATGATGCTGCTAGAAGAACACAAAAAGGACATAAAAGAATCTCTTAAAGAAATACAGGGGAACATGAATAAGCTGGAAACCCATATAATGGAAACAGAAAAATCACTTAAAGAAATGCAGGAGAATAAGGCTCAAGAGATAGAAGCCAATAAATAAGAAACGCAAAAAAACCTTAAAGAACTTGAGTCAAGAGGCAGAAGTCATGAAAGAGGAAACACAAAAATCTCTAAAAGAATTACAGGAAAACACAAACAAGCAAATGATGGAACTGAGCAAAGCCATCCTGGATCTAAAAACAGAAGTAGAAACAACTAAGAAATCACAAAGGGAGACAACTTTGGAGATAGAAAACCTTGAGAAGAAATCAGGGGCCATAGATGCAAATATAAACAACAAAATACAAGAGATGGAACAAAGAATTTCAGATGCCGAAGATACCATAGAAACCATTGACTCAACAGTCAAAGAAAATGCAAAATGCAAAAAGCTTGTATCCCAGAACATCCAGGAAATCCAGGATAAAATGAGAAAGCCAAATCTAAGGATTGTAGGTATTAATGAGAGTGAAGATTTACAACTGAAAGGGCCAGAAAATATCTTTAACAAAATTATGGAAGAAAACTTTCCCAACTTAAAGAGAGAGATGCTTATGAATATACAAGAAGCCTACAGAACTCCAAACTGACAGTATCTGAGCAGAAATACCTCTCGCCACATAATAATTAAAACCCCAAATGCACTAAACAAAGAAAGAATATTAAAGGCAGTAAGAGAAAAAGGCCAAGTAACATATAAAGGAAGACCTATCAGAATCACACCATATTTCTCACCAGAGACCATGAAAGCTAAAAGATCCTGGGCAGATCTCATGCAGACTCTAAGAGAACACAAATGTCAGCCTAGACTACTATACCCAGCAAAACTCTCAATCACAATAGATAGAGAAACCAAGACATTTCATGACAAAACCAAATTTACACAATATCTTTCCACAAACCCAGCTCTGCAAAGAATAATAGGAGGAAAACTCCAATACAAGGAGGGAAACTACACCCTGGAAAAAGTTAGATAGTAATCTTCCTTCATCAATCACAAAAGAAGATAATCACTCAAATAAAATAATAACATCAAAAATGACAGGAAGTAATAATCTCTATTCCTTAATATCTCTTAACATCAATGGACTCAATTCCCCAATAAAAAGACATAGATTAACAGACTGGATAAGGAAACAGGACCCTACATTTTGCTGCATACAGGAAACACACCTAAATGTCAAAGACAAAAACTACCTTAGAGCAAAAGGCTGGAAGACAATTTTACAAGCCAATGATCTCGGGGAAACGAACTGGTGTAGCCATTCTAATATCAGATAGAATTGACTTTCAACCTAAAGTCATCAAAAGAGACACTGCGGGACACTTCTTGCTGGTCAAAGGAAAAATCCACCAAGAAGAACTCTCAATCCTGAACATCTATGCTCCAAATGTAAGGGCACCCTCATTCGTAAAAGAAACTTTACTAAAGCTGAAAGCACACATTGCACCTAACACAATAATTGTGGGGGACTTCAACACTCCACTCTCCATAATGGAATGATCAGGAAAACAGAAACTAAACAGGGACACAGTAAAACTAATTGAAGCTTTGGACCAATTGGATTTGTCTAATATTTATAAAACATTTCACCCTAAAGCAAAAGAATATACCTTTTTTTTCAGCACCTCATGGTACCATCTCCAAAATCGACCATATAATTGGTCACAAGACAGACCTCAACAAATACAAGAAGATCGAACTACTCCCATGCCTCCTATTAGATCACTATGGTGTAAGAGTGGTTTTCAATAGCAACAAAAACAACAGAAAGCCCACATACACATGGAGGCTGAACGATACTCTATTCAATGACACCTTGGTCAAAGAAGAAATAAAGGAAGAAATCAGAGACTTTTTAGAATTTAATGAAAAGGAAGGCACAACATACCCAATTCTTTGGGACACAATGAAAGCAGTGCTAAGAGGAAAACTCATAGCCCTGAGTGCCTCCAAAAAGAAAATGGAGAGAGCATATACTAGCAGCTTAATGACACACCTGAAAGCCCTGGAACAAAAAGAAGCTATTTCACCCAGGAGGAGTAGAAGACAGGAAATCATCAAACTCAGGGCTGGAATCAATCAAGTGAAATCAAAGAGAACCATACAAAGAATCAACGAGTCCAGGAGCTGGTTCTTTGAGAAAATCAACAAGATAGATAAACCCTTAGCCAGACTGACCAAAGGGCACAGAGAAAGTATCCAAATTAACAAAATTAGAAATGAAAAGGTAGATATTACAACAGAAACTGAGGAAATCCAAAAAATCATCAGATCCTACTACAAAAGCCTATACTCAACACAACTGGAGAATCTGGAGGAAATGGACAATTTCCTTGACAGATACCAAATACCAAAATTAAATAAGGACCAAATTGATCATCTAAACAGTCCCAAAACCCCTAAAGAAATAGAAGGGGCGATAGAAAGTCTTCCAACCAAAAAAAGCACAGGACCAAATGGTTTCAGTGCAGAATTCTATCAGACCTTCAAAGAAGAGTTAATACCAATACTCTTCAAACTATTCCACAAAATAGAAACAGAAGGAACCCTACCCAATTCCTTCTATGAAGCCACAATTACGCTGATACCAAAACCACACAAAGATCCAACAAAGAAAGAAATCTTCAGACCAATCTCCCTTATGAACATCGATGCAAAAATACTCAATAAAATTCTTGCCAACCAAATCCAAGAACACATCAAAACGATCATCCACCATGATCAAGTAGGCTTTATCCCAGGGATGCAGGGTTGGTTCAATATACTGAAATCCATCAATGCAATCCACTACATAAACAAACTCAAAGAAAAAACCACATGGTCATTTCATTGGATGCTGAAAAAGCATTTGACAAAATTCAGCATCCTTTCATGCTTAAAGTCTTGGAACAAACAGGAAGTCAAGGCCAATACCTAAACATCGTTAAAGCAATATACAGCAAACCGGTAGCCAGCATCAAACTAAATGGATAGAAAATTGAAGCAATCTCACTAAAATCAGGGAGTAGACAGGGCTGCCCCCTTTCTCCTTATCTTTTCAATATTGTACTTGAGGTACTAGCTCGGGCAATTAGACAACATAAGGAGGTCAAAGGGATACAAATTGGAAAGGAAGAAGTCAAACTATCATTATTTGCAGATGAAATGATAATCTACCTAAGTGACCCAAAAAACTCCAGTAGAGCACTCCTACAGCTGATAAACAACTTCAGCAAAGTGGCAGGTTATAAAATCAACTCAAGCAAATCAGTAGCCTTCCTATACTCAAAGGATAAGCAGGCTCAGAAAGAAATTAGGGAAATGACCCCCTTCACAATAGCCACAAACAGTACAAAGTACCTTGGGGTGACTCTTACCAAACATGTGAAAGATCTGTATGACAAGAACTTCAAGACTCTGAAGAAGGAAATGGAAGAAGACCTCAAAAATTGGGAAAACCTCCCATGCTCATGGATCGGCAAGATCAATATAGTTAAAATGGCCATTTTGCCAAAAGCAATATATAGATTCAATGCAATACCCATCAAAATCCCAACTCAATTCTTCACAGAGTTAGAAAGACCAATTATCAAATTCATCTGGAATAACAAAAAACCCAGGATAGCTAAAACTATTCTCAGCAACAAAATAAATTCTGGGGGAATCAGTATCCCTGACCGCAAGCAATACTACAGAGCAATAGTGTTAAAAACTGCATGGTATTGGTACAGTGACAGGCAGGCAGATCAATGGAACAGGATTGAAGGTCCAGAAATGAACCCACACACCTATGGCCACTTGATCCTCGACAAAGGGCCTGAAAACATCCAATGGAAAAAAGATAACCTTTTCAACAAATGGTGCTGGTTCAACTGGAGGTCAGCATGCAGAAGAATGTGAATTGATCCATCCTTGTCTCCTTGTACTAAGCTCAAATCCAAATGGATCAAGGACCTCCACATAAAACCAGACAATCTGAAGCTAATAGAAAAGAAACTGGGGAAGACCCTTGAGGACATCAGTACAGGGAGAAATTTTCTGAACAGAACACCAATAGCATATGCTCTAAGATCAAGAATTGACAAATGGGACCTCATAAAATTACAAAGTTTCTGTAAGGCAAAGGACACCATCAAGAGGACAAATCGGCAACCAACAAATTGGGAAAAGATCTTCACCAATCCTACATCAGATAGAGGGCTAATATCCAATATATATAAAGAACTCAAGAAGTTAGACCCCAGAAAACCAAACAACCCTATTAAAAAATGGGGTACAGAGTTAAACAATGAATTCTCACCTGAAGAACTTCAGATGGTGCACAAACATCTTAAAAAATGTTCAACTTCATTAGTCATTAGGGAAATGCAAATCAAAACAACCCTGAGATTTCACCTTACACCAGTCAGAATGGCTAAGATTAAAAATTCAGGAGACAGCAGGTGTTGGCGAGGATGTGGAGAAAGAGGTACACTTCTCCACTGCTGGTGGGGTTGCAAATTGGTACAACCACTCTGGAAATCAGTCTGGCGGTTTGTCCAAAAACTGGGCACCTCACTTCCAGAAGATCTTGCTATACCACTCCTGGGCATATACCCAAATGATTCCCCAGCATGTAATAAGGATGCATGTTCCACTATGTTCATAGCAGCCCTATTTATAATTGCCAGAAGTTGGAAAGCACCCAGGTATCCCTCAACAGAAGAGTGGATGCAAAAAATGTGGTATATCTACACAATGGAGTACTATTCAGCCATTAGAAACAATGAATTCATGAAATTCTTAGGCAAATGGATGGAGCTGGAAAACATCATACTAAGTGAGGTAACCCAGACTCAAAAGATGAATCATGGTATGCACTCACTAATAAGTGGATATTTACCTAGAAAACTGGAATACCCAAAACATAATCCACACATCAAATGAGGTACAAGAAAACGGAGGAGTGGCTCCTTGTTCTGGAAAGACTCAGCGAAGCAGTATAGAGCAAAATCAGAACAGGGAAGTGGGAAGCGTTGGGTAGGAAAACAGGGGGAGGGAAGGGGACTGATGGGACTTTCGGGGAGTGGGGGTCCAGAAAAGGGGAAATCATTTGAAATGTAAATAAATATATCAATAAATTAAAAAATAAAATAAATAAAAAAAATAAAATATATTAGGGCCATGGTAGCAAAAAGTTTTGGGGCTTGTTGAGTGTATGAACTAGTGGTTCTCTAATTTTCTTGTCTTTCCTCTTGGGCTCTTTTTCTTCCATTAAATTGCCTTGTCCAATTGATTTCAATCATGTCTCATTCTTGCTTCTTTTTTATTTTAAATTTTTCTTTGTATTTGACAGACTTTCATTTAAGGATTGTTTATGTATGCATTTGAACATATTTATAATTGCTGTTTTGAAATCATTGTCTTCTGCCATAGTTAAGTTGCTTTTCTTGGTGAACAATATGATGAGATGCCTATTTCTTGTGGAGACAGTAGTGTCTTGGTAATTTATGTGGTGTTTTGTTTTGTTTTGTTTTTGTTTTTGTTTGTCTTTTTTTTTTTTTTTTTTTTTGAGGATGAGATCTAGACATTTCAAACTAGCTTTTTGGTATTTTTTCCCCCAGAGGAAGGGTTGATATCTGATATCTGTTTATATTCTTGCTCAATGTTACCTAAATTTGTCATGTTTTGGAACAGATGAATGATGCTTAGTTTTCATTATTGTGCTCATTCCACATCAGTTTGTGAGTGGAGTGTCAAAAGTGGTCTTATCTGGGCTAAAGAGCCTAGCAATGAATTTTCTTCAAGCTAAATAAAAAAGCCATTTTCTAATATTTGTAGTTTGCAGAGGTTCTTCCATGTTTTTCTGATGGCCCTTTTGTGGCAAAATAATTAGATTTGGAGTCACATTGAGGGAGAATAAATGCACCCTGGAGACAGGGCACATCATACTCAATGTCACAGTGGGTGGTATAAACCCTTTATCTGTGGTCAAGAGATAGACCACTCTGTGGTGCTAGTTCATCCAAATAGATGGAAGACTAATTCTAGTGGTATCTCTGCAGAGTTATGGATTGGACTATATATGGTATATAGCAGTGTGGTGGTTAGAGTGCCTGATAGGTAAGAGAGACCTGCAGATTGTGTTTTGTTATTTACCTGGAGTTCTGTAAAAGACTCTAAGCAGTGATGCTATTAGGCAGGGAGGTTGATTGGATGATTAATAGGTTACCAGTCAGAAAAGTTGATCTGGGTAGCCCCCAGAAGTTCCATGACAGATGCCACATGGAGTTGGTAGAAGGTAGGACTGTAGGCATATATTTTTCATAGCTTACTTTAATAAGGATGCAACCTCCACTCTAACCCACATCCACAAATTGTATTAAAAACGAAAGGTTATTTAGGAAACAGGGGAAGTAGACCTGTTTAGAATAGTTCTTTAGATGATTCTCATTTTCTTGTTCTCAGTACATTCCACTAGCAAACATCAAATATGTATTAGTCTCTCCAGTCCAGTTCACTTGGCAGATAGCACACCCAACTCTGCAAGGGAAGGGTCAATCCTGAAGAAACCTTAGTACTAGCCAATTGAACTAAGTCTGCAAAAGTGGAAAGAAACCTGAGAAATATCATAGGAGGTAGTTTTGTGAATTTCTCTCTGTAAAGTTCCACAAGTGAAAACTCAACCATGCATTATAAGGCAAACCAATACATGCCTGTCATAAACAAAAACTAGTGATGCAGAGCAAAGTGAACCAATGTCAAAGCTCCCACTCTTTGTGGGGTCATATTTATATTCTTTCTAAACATCATGTGTCCTTTCACATGTTTGCTATAACAAAACATTCTTTCACCTGGGACTGTTTCAAAAAAAAAAACTTTATTTTATGTGTCTACTTTAGCAAAGCATTCTTCAACCTGTCTGCTCCATCAAAACATCATTATATCCTGAGTCTCCACAGAAACCAGAAATTGTACTTTAAATTCTTACTGGAGTTATAATCTACTCTTACTTTTTTGTGGTTTCTGCATAATGATGAAACCTATTCTCATAATTTTGATTGCTTAATAAGTATTAAATAATCAGCTGTGTCACTGCTCAGCTAGATGTTAGGAATATAGATTGAAGTGAGTGAAGGGACTTTGGCCAGCTGAATGTGGTGAGCATGGTTCTGTGAGGAACTGCCCTTTTCTCTCATTCCCTCTGCTTTACTAAAAAGTGTTAGATTACATTCCTAAAAGTCTGTTGACTAGGTATTTTAACTTACTGGCCTCTTCTTCCTCCTGAGGCTAACAAGTTACAGCTATCAATTTATTGAAGTACAGCAATCAAATACCACCTTTGGCTATCCTAATTAAAGTGCCCAATTAAAATGAAATACTTCATCCCAACACAGGATTTCCTCATTTCCCAACTATCAATGGGCTACTTTCATCTGCTCTCTATCCAGAGACAGTATTTTGTCCATTTCAGGGCAAGTACTCTGTACTGGCTGGTTTTGTGTGTCAACATGACACAGGCTGGAGTTATCACAGAGAAAGGAGCTTCAGTTGGGGAAGTGCCTCCATTAGATCCAACTGTGGGGCATTTTCTCAATTAGTGATCAAGGGGGAGGGCCCATTGTGGGTGGTGCCATCCCTGGACTGGTAGTCTTGGGTTCTATAAGAAAGCAAGCTGAGCAAGACAGGAGAAGCAAGCCAGTAAGGAACATCTCTCCATGGCCTCTGCATCAGCTCCTGCTGCCTAACCTGCTTGAGTTCCACTCCTGACTTCCTTTTGTGATGAACAGCAACACAGAAGTGTAAGCTGAATAAATCCTTTCCTCCCCAACTTGCTTCTTGGTCATGATGGTTGTGCAGGAATATAAACCCTGACTAAGACAAATTGGTACCAGGAGTGGGGTATTCCTGTGACAACCTGACCATGTTTTAGGGAGGACTGTGGAAAGACTTTGGAACTTTGGGCTAGATGTTCCATTCGATATTAAGAGCTCAGTGGAAAGTTCTGTAGGAGCTTAGAAGACAGTATTAAGAACAGTGCAGAAGATGGAGGCCTGGCTTGTGAAATTTCAAAGGGAAGATTAAAGACTCTTACAGTGGCCATGTTTTGATTGTGAAGATTCTGTGGTTTTGGTTAGCTGGGACTGAAGAATCAGCTATGATTAACAAGACACCAGAACCACTAAAGCAACCCTTTGTGTTACTGGGACTATTGATGCTGGTTAGCTGGAGCTAAGAAATTAGCGATGATTAAGAAGAGACCAGCATCACTGAGGTGAAATCTTCTGGGAAGTTTTTTCTGAGAGCACAGAGGCTGAGTTCCAGAGATAGCCACAGTTTTATTTTGTGCTGTGGCTGGACTTTGTACTGTGTAAGAGTCACCAAGGTGGTACTGATTTTGAAGGCATGAAGGGCTCATGAAAAGCAGCTGAGGCTCTTGGCACAGTGAGAGGCCATAGAAGGCCATTGGTGAAGGTACAGCCTCAGTTACAATTGATGGCCCAGGACTTGAAGGGGTCATGCATAGGAGCAGAGGCTTGTCACCATGAAGAGAGACTATAAGAGGCTATTGGTGAAGCCTAATTACAGTGGAAGATAGCAGTGTTTTGGAGATGCCAGTACCATGTGATGACCACCAAGAACAGCAGCAGCAGTGGAGTACTGGCAGCTGGATCCTAGAAGACAAGCTGTGTGCTACAAAGGGCAGAGCTTGAGAAGTGGCCCAAGCCCTTGGAGGAACCCAGAAGATCGTGAGTTGGATTGCAGACATTGAACCATTGGAGTTTGAGGTTTGTTTTTTTCTTTTTTTTTTTTTTTTTTTTTTTTTTTGGTTGTGACTGAGCCCTGATATGTTTCCCTCTTGAAGGAAGAAAGTATTTTAGTGGAGCCCACAGTTAAGAAAATTTGAATTTTTAAAAGAATTTGAATTTTAAGGATATTGGACATTTTAAAGTGATTAAACTTTTAATATGCGAAGACTGTGGGACTTTTAAATTAATTTAGATCTTGGGAATGAATGAGAAAGCAAGGGTTGAGGCTTAATAGTGATGTGTTTGTGTGTCAAGTTGACAAGGGGTCAATTGTACTGGCTGTTTTTTTGTGTGAAATTGACACAGGCTTGAGTTATCACAGAGAAAGGAATTTCAGTTGGGGAAGTGCCTCCATGAGATCCAGCTATGGGGAATTTTCTCATTAGTGATCAAGGGGGAGGGCCCCTTATGGGTGGTACCATCTCTGGGCTTTTATTCTTGGGTTCTATAAGAGAGCAGGCTGAGCAAGCCAGGGGAAGCAAGCTAGTAAGGAACATCCCTCCATGGCCTCTCCATAAGCTCCTGCTTCCTGACCTGCTTGAGTTCCAGTCCTGATTTCCTTTAGTGATGAACTGCAGCATGGAAGTGTAAGCTGAATAAACCCTTTCCTCCCCAACTTGCTACTTGGTCATGATGGTCGTGCAGGAATAGAAACCCTGACTAAGACATCACCAATTTGAGATATTTAATATAAATTATATATATATATATATATATATATATATATATATATATATATATATATATATATATATGACTTTTATGCATCATAGGTACTTTTCGGTGACTAGTTGAGCATATGCTTCCTCATGAATTCTTCCAAAGTCCTCAGTGTAATTTTATTCTCCTCCATCCTTACTCCTCTCTCTTGCCACATATAATCTCTTCTCTTTGTTCCCTTCTCCTTTTCCCTTTTCCTCTATCGTTGTCCCCTATAACTCTCCTCTGTTTCTCTGGGGCAAATAATTTTCTATTGTGCAAAGAACATGGTCTTGGGTGTCTTGAGCCTATACTTTTCCTTTTAGTGAAACAAAAACATTTTTAACACCATGATGTGTGTGTATGTATGTATGTATCTATCTATGTAGGTATGTATGTTTGTATGAATGTATCCATGTATTTGTTGAAAATATGAGAAAAATAATGTGTTATGACATATAATTCCTGTCAAAAGTTTTTCTGTTTAGGGAAGGAGGGAAAATTTGTAAGTTTTTTTTTAATTTCAAATTATAGGAAAGTTAAGAGATGAGCAGTCTAAAGTGACAGGGTATGGTGCCACTTTAAAAGGTAAAAATAAGACCGATATAGAGATTAGATAGCATTTCATTTTTTTTTAACTCCAAGAATCTTAGTTTATCATAGCAGGTTGGATGGGTTCACTTCCTCTGATTACTACAACATCTTCTTTATTCATCTACTCATACTTATTTCTATATTGCTTTAGCATAATGATGCTTATGGACTTGTTTCCAAATTTGGTTTGGGGTTTCTAAATGTATCATTCTAAGTTCACTCTTTTCTAGACCACAAAGAACAACTTAGTGCCAACTACTATTAAGTTCATAAAATGTACTGCTTATGGCAACTAAAAAGTGGATTTCTTCCCTTGCGAGTAAGGTATGATCAAAGCAAATCTTATGACATAAATAAAGTTTTTTCAAACTCTGCAGCAAACATATTGGCATTATTAGTTTTTTTTTTAATCCAATATATTTGTTATTTACATTTCAAATGATTTCCCCTTTTCAGGCCCCTGCACTCCCCAAAAGTCACATGAGTCCCCTTCTCTCCCCATGTTCTCCCATCCACCCTTTCCCACTTCCCTGTTCTGGTTTTGCCCCATATTGCTACAATGAGTCTTTACAGAAGCAGGGTCCACTTCTCCATTCTTCTTGTAACTAATTTGATGTGTGGATTATGTTTTGGGTATTCCAATTTTCTAGGCTAATATCCAATTATTAGTGAGTGCATACCATGATTGATTGTTTGAGACTGGGTTACCTCACTTAGTATGATGTTCTCCAGCTCCATCCATTTGTCTAAGAATTTCATGAATTCATTGTTTCTAATGGCTGAATAGTACTCCATTGTGTTTATATACCACATTTTTTGCATCCATTCTTCTGTTGAGGGATACCTGGGTTCTTTCCAGCTTCTGGCTATTATAAATAGGGCTGCTAAGAACATAGTGGAGCACATATCCTTATTACATGCTGGGGAATCCTCTGGGTATATGACCAGGAGTGGTATAGCAGGATCCTATGGAAGTGACCTGCCCAGTGTTCTGAGGAACCGCCAGACTGATTTCCAGAGTGGTTGTACCAGTTTGCAACCCCACCAGCAGTGGAGGAGTGTTACTCTTTCTCTACAAACTAGCCAACACCTGCTGTCTCATGAATTTTTAATCTTAGCAATTCTGACTGGTATAAGGTGAAATCTCAGGGTTGTTTTGATTTGCATTTCCCTAATAACTAATGAAGTTGAGCATTTTTTAAGATGCTTCTCAGCCATCTGAATTTCTTCAGGTGAAAATTTTTTTGTTTAGCTCTGTACCCCATTTTTTTTAAATAAGGTTATTTGATTTTCTGGGGTCTAACTTCTTGAGTTCTTTGTATATATTGGATATTAGCCCTTTATCTGATGTAGGGTTGGTGAAGATCTTTTCCCAATTTGTTGGTTGCCAATTTCTCCTTTTGATGGTGTCCTTTGTCTTACAGAAACTTTGTAATTTTTTGAAGGCCCATTTGTCAATTCTTGATCTTAGAGCATACACTATTGGTGTTCTGTCTAGGAACGTGCCCCTGTACCGATGTCCTCAAGTGTCTTCCACAGTTTCTTTTCTATTAGCTTCAGAGTATCTGGCTTTATGTGGAGGTCCTTGATCCATTTAGAGTTGAGCTTAGTACAAGTAGATGAGGATGGTTCAATTTGCATTCTTCTGCATGCTGACCTCCAGTTGAACCAACACCTTTTGTTGAAATGGCTATATTTTTTTCAATTGGATGATTTCAGCTCCTTTGTCGAGGATGAAGTGGCCATAGGTGTTTGGGTTCATTTCTGGATCTTCAATCCTGTTCCATTGATCTGCCTGCCTGTCACTGTGCCAATACCATGCAGTTTTTAACACTATTCCTCTGTAGTATTGCTTGAGGTCAGGGATACTGATTCCCCCAGCATTTCTTTTGTTGTTGAGAATAGTTTTAGCTATCCTGTTTTTTTTTTTTTTTATACCAGATGAATTTCAGAATTGCTCTTTCTAACTCTCTGAAGAACGGAGTTAGGATTTTGATGTGTATTGCATTGAATCTGTATATTGCTTTTGGCAAAATGGCCATTTTATCTATAATAATCCTGCTGATCAATGAGCATGGGAGATTTTTCCATTTTTTTTTGAGGTCTTCTTCTATTTCCTTCTCCGGAGTCTTGAAGTTCTTGTCATACAGATCTTTCATATATTTGGTAAGAGTCACCCCAAGGTACTTTATACTGTTTGTGGCTATTGTGAACGGTGTCATTTCCCTAATTTCTTTCTCAGCCTGCTTATCCTTTGAGTATAGGAAGGCTACTGATTTTCTTGTGTTGATTTTATAACCTGCCACTTTGCTGAAGCTATTTATCAGCTGTAGGAGTTCTCTAGTGGAGTTTTTTGGGTCACATAGGTAGACTATCATGTCATCTGCAAATAATGATAGTTTGACTTCTTCCTTTCCAATTTGTATCCCTTTGACCTCCTTATGTTGTCTAATTGCCCGAGCTCAAGTACAATATTGAAAAGATAAGGAGAAAGGGGGCAGTCCTGCCTAGTCCCTGATTTTAGTGGGATTGCTTCAAGTTTCTCTCCATTTAGTTTGATGCTGGCTACCGGTTTGCTGTATATTGCTTTTACTATGTTTAGGTATGGGCCTTGAATTCCTGTTCTTTCCAAGACTTTAAGCATGATAGGATGCTGAATTTTGTCAAATGCTTTTTCAGCATCCAATGAAATGACCATGTGGTTTTTTTCTTTGAGTTTGTTTATGTAGTGGATTGCATTGATGGATTTCTGTATATTGAACCAACCCTGCCTCCCTGGGATAAAGCCTACTTGATCATGGTGGATGATCGTTTTGATGTGTTCTGTTGTAATTCTAATAGGTCTTCCTTTGTATGTTACTTGTCCTTTTTCTCTTTCTGCCCTAAGTATTCTTTCTTTGTTTAGTACAATTAGGGTTTTGATTATTATGTGGTGGGAGTTATTTCTGTTCTGGTCCAGTTTGTTTGGAGTTCTGTAGGCTTCTTGTATATTCATGGGCATCTCTCTCTTTAGGTTAGGGAAGTTTTCTTCCATAATTTTGTTGAAGATATTTTCTGGCCTTTTCAATTGTAAATCTTCACTCTCATCTATACCTATAATCCTTAGGTTTGGTCTTCTCATTGTGTCCTGGATTTCCAGGATATTCTGGGATACAAGCTTTTAGCATTTTGCATTTTCTTTGACTGTTGAGTAAATGGTTTTTATGGTATGTTTGGCATCTGAGATTCTTTCTTCCATCTCTTGTATTCTGTTTTTGATATTTGCATCTATGGCCCCTGATTTCTTCCCAAGGTTTTCTATTTCCAAAGTTATCTCCTTTTGTGATTTGTTAGTTTTTTCTACTTCTGTTTTTAGATCCAGGATGGTTTTGCTCAGTTCCATCCCATTTGTTTGTTTGTGTTTTCCTTTAATTCTTTAAGAGATTTTTGTTTCCTCTTTCGTGACTTCTGCCATTTGACTCACTTTCTCCTGCATTTCTTTAAGCCTTTTTTGATTTTTTTCTTTATTAGCTTCTATCTCTTGAGCCTTATTCTCCTCCTAAATTTCTTTAAGTGGTTTTTGTGTGTCCATTATATGGGTTTCTAGCTTATTCATGTTCCCCTGTATTTCTTTAAGAGATTCATTTATGTCCCTTTTGTGTTCTATTAGCAGCATCAGGTTCAGTGATTTTAAATCCAAATCTTGTTTTTCTGGAATGTTGGCATATCCAGGAATTGCTGATGTTGGAGAGTTTGGTTCAGACGCTGCCATATTGCCTAGATTTCTGTTAGTAACGTTCCTACGTTTGCCCTTTGCCATTTTGTTATCTCTGAAGTTAGTTGGTCTTGTCTCTGGCTGATGTTTGAGTCTCCTGTGAGGCTGTAGGGCTATTTCTGCAACACTGGATGACTGGGTTTCCCCTGTGGCAGATTGCTGATGTGCTGTCCTCCTCTTGGGTACCCTTGGCGCCCTAGTGTGTCTTGCCCCAGATTGTGTCTGTGAACCAGGTGATACCCGTTTGCTCTTTCAGGGAGTGCTGATGGTGTATGCTGTGGGGACCTTTTCTGCAGGAATCAACAGAGTGCTGATCACTGCCCGGCAGCCACTCCCCCAATTGGGTTGGTGCACATAAGGCTAGCCTAGCTTCTCAGGCCCTGAGTTTTACCAAAAGCCTGGCAGTCTTAGACCCAAACAATGTTTGCCTGGGGCTATGACTGTTAACTGGTTCTGTGTGGTAGCCAAGATGGCGGTGTGCACACTCCCTGACAGTGCCAGGAGAGTCTGCCCAGCTAACAACCTCCTGGCCAGGCTGGCACACAGATGGCCCACTGGACAAACCAGGGCCTGGGTGCAATCCAATGCCTTGAGTGCTTAGGCCCACCCCCCTCCTGCTATGTTTGCCTTGGGCAATGATTGTTAGCCAGCTTTGCCTGCTAGAACTCTCTGGTGTCAAAATGGCGGCAAGAGCATGCCAGTACAGACTCCTGGGCAAATAACCTCCTGGCTGGGTTGGAACACCTATGGATGGCCCCCTGAATAGCCCAAGGCCTGGGTGCAGGCCAACGCTTGTCAGTCTTAGACCCCCGTGATGTTTGTCCCGGGCTAAGTCTGCGTACCTTGGGCCTGTTGGTTCTCTCTAGAGTCCAGAGCCAAGATGGTGGAGAGTTTCTCATAACTGACTGGTGGGAGGCAGAGTTCTGATGTGGCTTCAGCGTGGTGAAAGGCATTGTAAATCCGCCACTGCTTGCAGCCCAGCTGGCCAGCAATGGTCAGTGGTAGCAGGCACAGGGCCTGCCAGGACCCTGTCACCTTGGTTCCACTGCTGATGGCCCTTCCGCTGGACTAGCTGCTGTTCCCGCCGCTGCTACCACCCATTTAGTTTCTATATTGAAGTTGAATGTATTAATCAAATGTGTGTCTCAGTAGATTTTAATGTCTTATCCCCAGATGAACAATGTCATTTCTTTCATCAGAATGAAGACAAGGCCATATAAGTATTTTTCCTCTCTGTTCCTAAAGTAATCATTTGTCTGCTCCCAAATCTTTTTTTTTTCTTTTAGTCTAGAAATTGTAGACATCTACTTAAGTCAAAAATTACATCCTCACCATTTGTTTTCTCCTGAGTTTTTGATCTTAGCCATTTTGACTGGTGTGAGCTGAAATCTCAGGGTTGTTTTGATTTGCATTTCCTTGATAACTAAGGATGTTGAACATTTCTTTAGATGCTTCTCTGCCATTCAATATTCCTCAGGAGAAAATTCTTTGTTTAGCTCATTTTTAATAGGGTCATTTGTCTCTCTGTGTTCTATCTTCTTGAGTTCTGTGTATATCTTGGATATAAGCCATTTGTCAGATGTAGGGTTGGTAAAAATCTTTTCCCAATTTATTGGTTGCCGTTTTGTCCTTTTGACAATATCCTATTCCTTCCAGAAACTTAGATCAAAAACTCAGGAGAAAAGAGGTGCTGGCAAGGATGTGGAGAAAGGGGAACATTCCTCCCATGCTGGTGGGGTTGCAAGCTGGTAAGTCTGGCAGTTGGTTCTTCAGAAAATTTGTCATGATACTTCCAGAGGACCCCACTATTCCACTCCTGGGCATATACCCAGAGCATTCCTACCACGTAATAAGGATACATGCTCCACTATGTTCATAGCAGCCCTATTCACAATAGCCAAAAGATGGAAAGAACCCAGATATCCCTCAATGAAGGAATCGATACAGAAAATGTGGTGTATATACACAATGGAGTACTATTCCGCCATTATAAAACATGAATTCATGAAATTCTTAGACAAATAGATGGAACTGGAGAATATCATCCTAAGTGAGGTAACCCAGTCACAAAAGAACACTCATGGTATACACTCACTGATAAGCAGATATTAGCCTAGAAGCTTGGAATACCCAAGACACAATTCACATTTCAATTGATGCCAAGAA
Source organism: Apodemus sylvaticus (assembly GCF_947179515.1). Lineage (NCBI taxonomy): Eukaryota > Metazoa > Chordata > Mammalia > Rodentia > Muridae > Apodemus > Apodemus sylvaticus. The sequence goes on along the minus strand of NC_067495.1, from coordinate 81,626,662 downwards.
GAATGAAAGAGTGGCCCCTGGTCTTGGAAAGGCTCAGTGCAGCAGTGTAGGGCAATACCAGGACTGGGAAATGGGAAGGGCTGGATTGAGGAACAGGGCAATGGAAGAAGTCTTATGGGAATTTCAGAGAGGGGGGGGATCCAGGAAAGGGGAAATCATTTGAAATATAAATAAAGAATATAGTGAATAAAATATTACACTTTGTATTGGAGATATGTTGATATTGTTCAATGCTCAACCTATAAAATATTTCAGTCCTGCTTTTTGTAATATTTTTTGATATTAATGATCTTGATTCGTGTTGATTGATTTTTATTTGGACTGTGACTGATATTGATTTATAATATAATTAAATAGAAATATTTCAATAAAATCTCAAATTTTGAACTTGTCCTTAGTATATACATAGCAAAACATTTAACATTGATTAGTAATGTAAACAGGTCACATAATTAATATAAGTAATTTTGTTGGGACAATATTTAAGTAGTGACGTAAATAGAAGTCTCAAAGAGTTACATACACTAGAATTTCTATTCTGAGTCAGCTTTTTATTGTTGTGTGATAGTGATTTTACAAATTATATGATTTTTTCATATATAAAGTAAAAGTAATGTGGTGTTTTAGGAAGTTTTAAGAGTAGAATTTGATAATACAAAACTATTTATATCCTGTTCCATTTTCATCTACCTTAAGTACCAGGACCATAGTGTGAACTCTATAATTGTTAGTGCCCCAATCCAAACAAAGCTTCCTTATCTTTCTCCCACTGTGAGAAGTTGATATCTTCATTTTAAACAAAAAAATATTTTTATTGTATCTAGGATATTTCTTTAAATGTTAAAATAGCAGGACATAATCATTGAAAATATAAAAAGCTTCAGAATATCAACTTTTCAGTGGGAAAGCAAATAAGAAATTTTGCAAGCATGGATCAAGGTGATATTAAACTCCTTATGTTTACATGACATTCCTGTATACCCTGAATGTCTGAGTTGTTTACCACTGAGGTCTTTTATTATAGTTTAGGTAAATATATTTGCCAATATGAAGTCATTGGTCTCTACCTATTTTAGCTTTAAAAAATGTTACATGCGTAAAACTATTCTGTACACTTTAGCCTGCTAGATATGTTCATTTCAAAGATAGAAGATTGTAAGCTTGTCAGTCTTGTCAGCTTGTAATCCTTGAAAGAGAAAAATGGAACCATTTAACTGACAAGTTCAGGAAAACACATCTTGAAATCTTGAACTGGCACAGTTTAGCATCTCTATTTTGTGTTCACCTGAAATAGACTTACAAAAAAAGTATTATATCTTCTGACATGGCAGCTCATCTAAGAGGCTCAATCTATGAGTACAGGCTAGTGACAATGGTTTAATGAAAAAGACAAAAATTTGTGTTGCATTTGGCTTGAAATACCTCTTTATTCACCCTTCTCATTCTACAATGTTTACTTCCCATGTTTCATCTCAACCATTCAAATATGATTTTAGGACAAAATAAGTGCTTATTATTCAGATTTTATTGTCACCTTCAGTAAAGTTGATTAATTATCACAGAAATATTTTTAAATTAATTCTTATATAGATATCCTTTCATTCATTTAAAAATACTGATTATGGAGGCAACATCAGGCACTCTGTTCAGAGCTGGGATTGTGGATACAGCCCATGCTATTATGAAGATTACAGTATGAAGGTGGCAATAGACATCTTTTAGCTTCGTTATAAACATATAGACCTATATTTTGATAATTCCATGAAGAATATATGTGAAGTTCTGCAGCAAATATTTTAACACAAATTCTAGGTTTGGGAGCCCACTGATCAAATTTCTTAGGCACATTTATGTAGGTTGAAACTTTAAATAAAGTTAGAAAATCATAAAACTGAAAGGAAAGCTATAGAATTATGGAAAAGGGCTGAATACATCAGAATGAACAATTAGAAGATAATGTAAATAAAGAAAATATCCAATAAAAGAAGATCAAAAGCTCATAGAAAAGGAATCCTTTCTATGAACTACATATTTTACTTTAAAAAATACTTTGTCTCATTCCATACATCCATCTTTTCCACAGCAATCTGCTAAAACTCTTTTTCTTAATATATACTGTTTACAACTGGTCTTTAATGGCATCCTGTTCTCCATTAGGGTCTTTATGCCGTTCTGTCTTTCTATGTGAATATATCAAAAATATGATAGACTTTCCCCCTGTATCTGTCCTATGTAATGGATATCATTTTATCACATCCGTTGTACAGAACAGGAAACCAAAGTCCAGAGAAAGTATCTAATTTTTCAAAAGTAAAAGTGATTTATTTATATTTGGCAAGATGCTAAGTTTTTTCTTTCATAATGTTTGGTATAAACTAGAATTTATTTTACATTCAAGTTTCATGATTATATCTAAAAAACAAATAGTTCTTCAATATATCAAACTTTATCAAAAGAGTCTTGATTTTTTGGTAGTTAATATTTTGGTGATGAAGCAATAACAAAGCTAATATATTTTAATGCATTGATGATACTGTTGGCAAATCCAGAATACTGATAAATTGTGATAATTCTATGTGACAGTCCTCAAAGATGTCAGCACATGTCAGAATGCTGTCTTTTTTTTTTATTTTATCTGCCTGCAGTGGCAATAATTTTACATCTATCCATAGGCTAATGTGTCTTATGGGAACTCTGAAATGCTTGTAGTTCATGAATGCTGTCGAAACATAAGATGTTACAGAACCATTTTTGCGTAAAGTTACATCCTCTCTTGAGTTTTATATTGAATCTACAATAGCCCTATTCTATCTGAACTCAACTAATGTTCTATTTTTTGTGCCTCTGGTGTCAGACTCATCTCTAAGGGACACAGGAATGGTCACAGGTGACAAGATGTTCTCTGACCTTTCTCTTGGCTCTAGACAATGAGTGGGCATTAAACTCTGTTGCAGCTCCTCTCAGCTCTGGTCTGAGGGCAGCCTTGACCATGTAGGCAAGATTTAATGTTTCTGTGTCAGTACATGAGGGCTCATCAAATTTTCAGAGATAATTATTGTGGTGGAAATAGTAGTGATCATAAGATGTCAAGTGAATGAGACACAGCTACAGAATAGAGATTCAACACAAAAGTAACATCAGCATCAGCTCAGGTCAGAATTATAAAAAATCCCTAACTGGATCTTTTTAATAGCACAATAAAATGTACAGATTATATAAGTCAGAGGTTATGAACTGGCTGTCTGGGGGATAGATCTGTCAAAGGCATGTTTTGTCTGACCTGCATAGTATTGTAAAATATGTCAAACTACAGGCTAACAGAAAAGAGAATTGCTGCATGCACAGCTGGTTATCTTATTTTACTTTTAGAATTATAAGGATCAGCAAAATGGAGGCTGTATTTTCAGAAAGCAATGATGTTTAGAGCTCAGTAATGGGTGCTCCATTTATACTGGGCTGTGGTTTTCTGATTATATTCAGTCTCACTACTCATTATTTTCTGGATTAACTGATATAACACTCAGAGCTTTAATTTTCTGATACATGACATGCTGCATTTATAGCATGGAATTTGCCAGGTCTATCTGTTCCTTTAGGCATTTGAGTTGGTGGTCTCCTTGTCTAAGCCAAGACTGCAGTACTAGGAGGCCATGTGACTTACAGGTTCCCTCAGATCTTAAAAATATCAAAATCTCAACTTTTCTCAATTGTCCTAATTTCTACCTCATTGAATCATGCAGTGGTCCATTAGCAGCATTAGTCTTTTGATTTAGAGAGGGTATGCATGCTTTCTCAAGTTATCCTTTCTGTCCTCATCTATAACCAATTGGAAAACACATATGTTCTGTTATTCATTTTTCTAATTTGTCTTTATATGCCTAAAATCTTCATATATGCTTTACTTTCCACTGACACCAACTTGTACCTTTGAGAAAAAATGTTGTTCCTTATGGTAGATTTAGGCATTGCAAACATTTATATAATGTTCAGACCCTTTAGGTACCTACCATAATCTACATGAGATTGGATTTGTGTTCCTACACATCACTGTCTTCTATAATGAGCTCCTCTTAGTGGCATATTTACCAATGCTGATTATTCCTCTGAATAATGGTTCTAAAATTAAAGGCCATTGTCACAAAATTATGTAAGACATGCTTATTAAGTGTGATCTTGTATTGTGACTGTTTTAAAAATAGTAGTATCTTAAATAAGTCACATTCTATGTGCATTTTAATTCATTTGTTAACTACTTGTTTACTAATTATTTGTTAATCATTTCCAGTTAGGTATGTAGATTCAATATGGAGAGATAGAAGGGGAAATTTTACTTCTTCAAATTATTACATTGAATTGTTTTTCTGAAACAGATTTACTAGTAATAGTCAATATTACATAAACTTGGAATCTGAGATTCAATTATTTCTGAAGTATAAATTAGTTTTATGCTAAAAACAAAACAAATGAAAATTTTAAATTGCTAGAATCACTCAATTTAGGTATCATTAAAGGCTTCATTCAGTTTTAGACTTGTGATACCAAGACCTGTATTGAACTTGTAAATTATTTGAATGGTAGAAAGAGAGATTAGAGTGAACTACCCATAGTAAGTATTAAGAGAAAGAGAATCAGCTGACATTTAGTCACCTCAATTATATTTTTTTTCATTTCTGTGAATACCAAAGATTTAGTTTCTGAGATTGCATGCGTGTTTTATATAGCTTCTAATCACACAAAGACACAAAGAACATGAAATATGGTGTGTTTGGAAAGGTACTGGATCTTGCTGAAATTTGTTGAAATGGAAGCAGAGATTTACTCCAATTTAACTTAAATATAATGACCTACTTCAACATTACAGTGCTTGTGCTGAAAAAGTAGATGCTAATCAATTATCAGTCAATTCAAACTATGGTAGCCCATTAATAGAATATATCACACAGTGAATATTGGTATCATGCATTGCTAATTTAAGTTGACCACTACCAAACCAATGATAAATTATCTGGATATTTAGAATAATGGAAATTAGGTTAATAGATACAATGTCTAAGCTTTTGGGGGAAAGGCTAATATTGACAAAAATATAGCTTGAAAAATAGCACTATGTAATAAAAACAATTAACATAATTTTCTCAACAAAGGAAAACATAACTCAGCTTACCTCTAATTATAGGTTTGTTTTGCAATTTCATTTCTTATCTCTTTCTTTACTCTATTGACTTTTATTTGAACTGTACATTATTCTACAAGAAGAAATTTCATAAAATTAAAGATACTTTGTTTTCTTTCCATATAAATAAAATTAGAATACAATTATTAGAATACAAATTTTAGTCATGGTCTTGTTTGTTTTACTTTACTTTAAACATTAAAGGTATAGGTAAGATTGCTACATTTATTTAAGAAGAGAAGTACACTACCAGCCATGATGATTCCTACCCATCTTCTTTTGGAAAGAACATTTTCTAGCAAAATTAGAAGACCACGATGAGCTCCAGTATTTGGATATTATAAATATAAAAGGGAGGTTGTAAAACTTGCATAAGAATTTCTTCAATATTTCCACTGCTAAGTTAGAAAAGTATTTCCTAAATCATGAGTTTCTTTATTCTTTTATGAAAATTGGACACTGTAAATTGATATATATTTTTTGAATAAAATATGGTGGGCAAATAGATTTGAAAAATTCATTGTCTTACTATTATGAAATAACTGTTTTTACTACAAGTAGTTATTTATGTTCATATTTTCTGTACCTATATTTCAGTGTGTGTTCACATACACAGTGTTGTTTAGTAAACCATGAGATCATGAACTACTAGGCTTATATTTTCCTATTTTGTTTAAGAATATAACCTAAAGCAATAAATTTAATGATATAAGCCAATCACAGCAAATAAGTGCTTTTTGTTTTTTAATATGCAGAAGCAAAAAATAATGATATCAAGTATGCATAGAGTAGAATACTATATATATTAAAAAGCCTAGAAGAGGATTGGTCCGCTGTAGCCCATACTAGTATGCAGAACTCCAGGTAAAACCTGCCCACCTGTAGATATTTAAGACTTTATAGCCCATCAAGTTTCCCCTCTTTTTATTTTTCTTTTCATTTTCTTTTTTTATTATATATTTTTTTTTATTTTCTATATTCTTTGTTCACATTCCAAATGATTTTCCCTTTCCCGGTTCCCCCCTCCCCATAAGTTCCCTAAGCCCTTTTCCCTCCACCCATTCTCCTATCAACCCTCTCCTACTTCTCTGTCTGGGTATTCCCCTACAATGCTGGAACAAACATTTTCAGGACCAGGGACCTCTCTCTTCTCCATCTTGGGAGTCATTTGATATGTGAATTGTGTCTTGGGTATTCAGAGTTTCTAAGCTAATATCCACATATCAGTGACTGTATTCCATGTGTGTTCTTTTGTGATTGGGTTTTCTCACTTAGGATGATATTTTCCAGATCCAACTATTTGCCTAAGAATTTCATGAATTCATTGTTTTTAATTGCTGAGTAGTATTCCATTGTGTAAATATACCAAATTTTCTGTATCCATTTCTCCATTGAGGGATATCTGGGTTCTTTCCAGCTTCTAGCTTTTATAAATAGGGACACTATGAATATAGTGGAGCATGTGTCCTTATTGCATGTCAGGGAATTCTCTGGGTATATGCCCAGAAGTGGTATAGCAGGGTCCTCCAGTAGTATCATGCCCAGTTTTCTAAGGAACAGCCAGACTGATTTCCAAGGTGGTTGTACCAACTTGTATTCCCACCAGCAATGGAGGAGTATTCCTCTGTCTCCACATCCTTGCCAACACCTGCTGTCTCCTGAGTTTTTATCTTAGCCATTGTAGCTGGTGTAAGGTAAAATCTCAGGGTTGTTTTGATGTGCATTTCCCTAATGACTAATGATGTTGAACATTGTTTAAGGTGCTTTTCAGCCCTTCAAATTTCTTCATGTGACAATTCTCTGTTTAGCTCCGTACCCCATTTTTTTTAATAGAGTTATTTGGCTCTTTGGCATCTAACTTCTTGAGTTCTTTGTATATATTGGATATTAGCCCTATGTCGGATGTAGGGTTGATGAAATCCTTTCCCAATTTGTTGGTTCCTGTTTTGTCTGCTTGACAGTGTCCTATGCCTTAGGGAAACTTTGTAATTTTATTTGTCAATTCAAGATCATAGAGCATAAAATTCTTGCCAATCGAATCCAAGAACACATCAAAACAATTATTCACCATGATCAAGTAGGCTTGATCCCAGGGATGCAGGCATGGTTCAATATACAGAAATCCATCAATGCAATCCACTACATAAACAAACAAAGCCTTTACAGCCCTAGATCTGGGCAGTATCTACTCTCTATGCAATTGTCTTCCTCATTTCCATCAAGCCCCCAAAATTACTTGCTGTGTTACACCTGGTCCACTATTACTCTGACTGGCCAACTCTAATGACTGGTTCTCACAATCCCTTAACCCATGGTGTCTTGTCTTTCCACCTTCTCTTTCTCTTTGTGTGGTCTAGTCTCAGAATACAAGTCCAGGACCTGAAACACCACCTACTTCTCTTCTTCCCAGCTATAGGATATAGGCCTCTTTATTCAACCAATAGTTTTATATTATATTAAGGGGCAAGGTTGCATAACATCACTTGGTATACATGAAGATCTCCTTATACTTGGGGACAACTAGACTTTGGAAGCTAGTATTTAGTGTTACAAAGTATAGTTGTGGTGTTTTAATATGCTTGCACACATAGGGAGTGGTAATATCAGGAATTGTAGTCTTGTTGGAGAAAGTGTGTTACTGTTGGGGTGTGCTTTGACACTAGCCTCCTAGCTGCCTCGAAGGCAGTTTTCTGCTGTTGCCTTTGGAATAAGATAAAGAATTATAATTTTCTTCAGAGCCATCCCTACCTGGACCCTTCCATGCTTCTAGCCATGATGATAATGGACTGAACCTCAGAATTATAAAACCAGCCTTAATTAAATGTCTTTTATAAGTGTTGCCTTCATCATGCTACCTCTTTACAGCAATGAAAACCCTAATTAATACAATAATAAAAGACCAAACCCCAATAAGAATTTCAAATGGGTGAGAAACACTGAAATGTTCAACACCCTCAAGCATCATGAAAATGCAAATCAAAACAATTATGACTAAAGGAAATTCTGATGAGCATATGAGGTAAGGGGAATACTCTTCTATTGGTGTTGGGGGTGCAAACTTGTACAGCCAATTTGGAAATCATTGTGGAGATTTCTCAGATAATTTGGAATCAATCTACTACCTTCAGACCAAGCTAGAGCACTCTTGGGCATATACACAAAGGATGTTACATCTTACATAAAGACACTTGCACATTTATTCTCATAGAATCTTATTCATAATAACCAGAAACTGGAAACACACTAGATGTCCTTCAATTATAGAATGGTCAAAGAAAATGTGGCAATTTTTTTAATTTAATTTAATTTAATTTAATTTTTTTAATTTTTTTATTCGATATAATTTATTTACATTTCAAATGATTTCCCCTTTTCTAGCCCCCCCCCCACTCCCCGAAAGTCCCGTAAGCCCCCTTCTCTTCCCCTGTCCTCCCACCCACCCCTTCAATGTGGCAAATTTATACAATGGAAAGTTACTCAGCTGTTAAAGTATAGAATCATAAAATTACAGGCAAATGAGTGGAACTAGAAAAAAAAAAACACAATCTGAGTAGGGTAACAGATCCAGAAAGATAATCATGAAATCTATTAGCTTATTGCTGGATATTAGCTGTAAAATATAACCAGGCTACTATCCACAGTCCAAGAGAGGATAAATAAGAAGGAAGGCTCAAAGGAAAACACATGAATCTCTTTGGGAAGGGGAACAGAATAGATATTGTAGGAGTACTGAAGGTTAATGGAGACCAGAACAAGGGGGATCACGTGGGGTGAAGATGGAGGAAGAGAGTACTGGGAAAGACAACTAGAATCTGGGGGTGGGTCATATTGGGAAAGAGCTAGAAATTTGGTATAATGGAAACATGTATCTATGTAGCATGGCCAGGAAATACAGAGACAAACTGTGGAGCAGAGATTCAAGAAAAGTCCATCCAAAGATTTTCCAACCTGGGATCCATCCCATATAAGGACATCAATCCCAAACACTATTGTGAATGTCAAGAAGTGTTTGCTGAAAGGATCCTGTTATAGCTGTCTCCTGCAGGCTCTGCCAGATTCTGGCAAATACAGAGGCAGATGCTCACAGCCATCTATTGGACTGAATACGGGGCCCCTAATGGAGGAGTTAAAGAAAGGACTTAAAGCACTGAAGGGATTCACAACACATACAAAGAACAACAATATCAACCAACAAGATCACCCCAGAGCACCCAGGAACTAAACCACCAACTAAAAATTACACATGAAGGTCCTCCATCTCTCCAGCCACATATGTATCTGAGGATGGCCTTATCAGATATCAGTGGAAGGAGAGGCCCTTGGTCCTTGGGAGGTTGCATGCCCCTGTGAAGGGGAATGCCAGGTTCAGGAGGCAGGCGTGGATAAGTGGGTGAACACTCTCATAGAAGCAGGGTGAGGGAGAAAGTGTTAGGGAGTTTCCAGAGGGGAAACTGAGAAAGAGGATAACATTTGAAATAAAAATAAATAAAATATTCAGTAAAATATAATAATAATTAAAATGAAAAAAAGGAGGGACTGAGATTTTGGGAGTGGCCAAACAATGACAAGTCTAGCTTGATAGACATGTTAGGAGACAGTCCATCACAGAGCAGAGGGAAATGCCCCAGAAACCTGATAGACTAGTTGTCTGGCATAGATACAAATAAGACTGGTAATAATAATAATTTTAAAAAGTCAATGAAATGATCCTTGATATTCTGCTATATGTTATGAGGAGTCTAGCATAATTATCATCAGAGAGGGTTAATCCAGCAGTGGATGGAAACAGCTGTAGACACCCAAAGCCAAATTTTAGGCAGAGCTTAGACATCCTGCAGAAAAGGGAAAAGAATGTTTGGGGGAGACAGAAGGGTCACGGATATCAAGGAAAACGTACAGAACAAACTAATCTGGGTTCATGGATGCTCAAAGGGACAGAACTGAAAATTAGGGATGTGGATCATTCTGAACTATGACCTCTGCATGTATGTCATAGTTTTGTTCTTTGGTCTTCTTGTAGAACTTCTAACATTGGACATGGGGCAGTTTCTGTCTCCTTTGCATGCTTTTGGAACGTCTATCTACCTACCGGGTAGCTTAGTCAATCCTTAATATGAGCAGCATTTCTTACCCTTACTATGATTTGTCATGTCATTGCTATTTGATATCCATGGGAAGCCTGCACTTTTTTGAAAAGAAATAGTGGATGAATTCTGGATGAAACATATTAGACAAGAATATTTTTTTTAAGTCTAGAAGGAGTAGGTAGAGTAAATTTGGATTATGAATATGTAAAAAATCACTTGAGTTAGGAAATTAGATTGAATAACTGAAATAAAGGAAGGAAGGTAAGAACACACTACAAAAATTTATTTTTCATATCAGAGCTTGAATTTTCTGCTGTATAAAAATGATAATATTTGAGAACTAGAAATGCTAATTTTTCTATTGTATTGATTAATCAAAAAATTGAAATACATTGTACTCCACAAAAATGTATAATTATTGTGGATTAACATTATGAATATATATATATATATATATATATATATATATATATATATATATATATATATATATATATATATACTGTTTTAGGTCCTTCAAAAATATACAACAAAGATTATATTGTGACATCACATGTTTTTGATAATTGCATATTTCATTATTTTTCATCATCTACTCCCTTATTATTTGATATTTAGGTTGTCAACTTATTTACATTATACTTAAAACTACAATTAAGTTTTGTGAATGTAATTTTTGACAACAAATGTTTAAGTCCTAGGGATTTAATTTTAGAAGAAAAATTATGGAGTTAGTTATTGGTAAGCAAAAAGTTAAGCCTTTTCATATATATATATATATATATATATATATATATATATATATATCTTCAGAACAATAATATAATTATTATATAATTATAAATAATATGATTTAATAATATAATCTATTAGTAGATTTTCTTAATACTTTGTTGCACTAAATATATGTATGTCTCTTACATACACATTGAGGTATCTGCATTTTTTTGTGAATGTATGAACATGTGATGGTTAAAAAACTTTTATTAATTTAGTGTCTTGTTAGTCATCATTATTCTCAGTTAGATACATTGTATCCATTGTCCATACCTAAAGTAAAGCTCTTTGGTATTATTTATCACTTTGCTCCTTACCAGGCAGTATTGTGTGAAATCATACTCCCTTCTATTATTTTCACAGTGCCAATCATACTTTCATTATTGCAGTACAGATTACCATTAAATTCTTAATAGAAACACTACAGTTTGGTTTAAGACATTGTTGTTATTTTTGTTTATTTTTACATGTAACTATTGTGTACTTATATACAAGAAAGCATGATGTTCTTGTATAAATCTATAAATTTATAGAATATAGTTTATCAAGGCAAGATTTAATATAATGCATCAGCTTACACATTTATCAACTGATACCCATTATGCATTACCCTCATGTTTGTGACCCAAAGAGTAAAAAGACATTTTTAAACCTCTTATCATAATAAGATACAATATTATAAATTATATTAAATATTTTTGTCAAATAATGTGAACTATATAAATGTATATATGTTGAGAAGCCTAGTCTCGAATTTATGATATTCTTCCTCAACTCACAATGTGTTGGTATTACATATATGTACCATCATACACAACTTAGAATACTAATACTTATTTTGGTACTTTGTTGTTGAGTTTGTATGATTTTTATTGGTTATTATATTTATTTACATTTCAGATGTTATCCCCCTTCCCAGTTTTCCCTCCACAAGACCAGTATCACCTCTTCCCTCCCCCTGTCTCTATGAGGGTACTCCCCTACCCACCCACCCACTCCTGCCTCAGCAGCCTAGCATTCCCCTATTCTGGGTCATCAATTCTCCACAGGATTAAGGTGCTCCCTTCCCAGTGATGCCAGATAAGGCAATCCTCTGCTACATATCCAGCTAGAGCCATGGGTACCCCCTGTGTACTCTTTGGTTGGTGCTTTAGTCCCTGGGAGCTTTTGCAGGTCTCATTGGTTGATATTGTTCTTCTCCCTATGAGGTTGCAAACCCCTTAAAATCCTTCCCAAGCTTTTTCATGTCCTTTTTCTCTCTGGCTTCTCATAGTATTCATTCTAGTGAGCATGTCTATTTTAGATTTGCATATAAGTTAAATTGTCTGGTATTTTTTCTGTGCCTTCTATATTCACTTAACATTATGGTCTTCTGGTTATTCTTCATTGTGCTTCAAGTTGTTTTTGTTGTTGTTGTTGTTGTTGTTGTTCTGTTTTAATGATCAAATAGTATTTCATTATATACATTGTCCATATTTTCTCCATTTACTCATAGTCAATGAACACTGAAAGAGATCTATGCCATTTTAAAAAGTGCTGTGATAAAACTATGAGTAGTGGTATGTCTTTGATATAGTACCATTTTCTCTGGATAAATACCTAGTAGTTGGATAGGTGTAGTATATGGTAGTTCTATTTTGCATTCCCTGAGAAATAGTCATTCTGTTTTCCATTGTGATTCTATTAACTTTAATTTCCACAAGCAGTATGTAAAATTATTGCTCTATAAACTTAAATTTCTCCAAGCATTGATTTGATACACATTTTTACCAGAATATATTAAACTTGCAGGATACTAAACTGTCTCTTCTTGGTTCATAGATAGCTTGCTTTGGTGAGGATGCTACCTAATTATTTCATCTAAGTCTAATTATTTCCTATAGATTCTAAGAAATCCACAATTGAAGTTTGAATTTCAAAATACACTTTTAAATAGAGAGCACAGTTCAGTTCAGAGTAATGTTTGAGACAAAATAAAAGAAGACTTCATGATTTTTGACCTTACCTTGGTAATTTCAAGAACAGGAAACTGGTGCCCTGACTTTGACCATTAAATTTAGCTATGAGTTTACCACCTTGCACATAATATTCTTAATCATTGGGATGTGGCTTCCTTACACTTTTTTGTTTCATTTTTCCATTTAGAAACCTACTCTATTAATAATACAGCATTTTATTGTTTAGTTAACATGGTTGACTATTTTACTTATATAATTGCTACTATACTTGATTCTTTCTGCTAAATGACTATACTTCTTTTTGACCAGAAAATAAGTTATGCACTGCTAACAATGAAACAATGGTAAATTATTATCATGTTATATAGAAGAATACCGAATATTTATTTAGTAACTATAAGAGTTAAGTATTTTTTTTGCAAAATGCCCCAGCCAAAATTTGGAATTTATTGTTTGCCAAATATAGGTATTTAAATACTTCTTTATACAAATTTATCTAGAAATTTCATCTAGAGATTTCTTTAAGCATGCTATCAATGTGTTCTCTTTTATAATCTCTCCACTGATTATTAGTACTTGTTTGATATATTATTTATATTTATATTAATGAAGGATATTTAAAACTCAGATGATCAGATATCCATATACACATACACTGTAGCATAGCAATATAGGCACTTAAAAGTACAGAAGGTTTGCATTTTGTACTTCACATTTTTGGTTTCATGTCCAATTTTGAGTGCTATCTCACTCTCTTCTCTCTATTTTCATAAATATTCCCTACTAGTTTACATATCTTACATAGACATGTATTTACTTATAAAAACTAGGAATATTTGAAGAAAATTTCAGAATAAATCAACTTCCCCTGAAAGAATAGAAAATACAGCCTAACTCCTGCCTTCTAAGGAGCCCCAAACGCTTCCTATTCTTTGTTAGAAACTAGGAAAAAGATTACATTCCAGAGCCTGCCCCTTGTTTAGAGCTAGCAAAAGGGCCTTGATCCTGGCCCCATAAGGTAACTGGAAATGAGCTAAGCTTATCTAGCTTCTGTAAACTGCTTATGCCATTACCCCATCCAGGAGTTCATGCAGCTATAGACATTTAAAAAAATAGGAAACTTTCTTTGGTCCACTGAGTGTGGGCTCTGATAATTTGAACTGACTGGCCTAAAAACTATGGAGTGGTACAAATTAATTGGCTCGCATTTTGCAGGCTCTCCATGCTAAGAAATGATTGGTTTGTGATTCAGGGGCTTTGTTGTAAACTTATAAAAGCTGTTGCAATTTGGCAATCTGGGTCCACAGTCCTCTACCCCTGCGCAGTGTATGGCTGTGGAACCCAGAATTCTGGAATAAAGAAATCCTGTTATTGCTTCTAGACTGTTTCTCGCGAGTGATTTGGGTGTTGCCTTCCGAGGCGTGGGGTGCTGGGGCACCCTCAGTTTTGGGGGGTCTTACATCCCTTCACTCTTCTCTCATAAAGATGTGGCTTTTCAGCTCTTTCTAAGCCTTTCATATGTTTTGCTGCTACTCTGAGATAATATAGACAGACATTTTACTTACTACTATTGTTTTTACTCTTTGTAGAAAGTACACTCTTACTTAAATTGGAACTTCTTTTAGATATCACTTTAACTAAATAGAATTGTTCTGCTAACAGGTAGATTAGGCACTACAGTGAAGAATGCAGACATTTCTTTGTTGCCCAAATTTCATTCACTTAATGAAAATTTTCCCAGATGTAGCATACTTACTGCTCCTGCATTTAAAACTATTAAGTGGTAATTTATAAATGGAAGGGCGATAAACATAGCATGATTGATAAGGAAGGATATGGGAACACTTGTAAAAGCATATGCTTTCGAATGAACATCTAAAAGATAGGTAACCCTCACAATTATTAGTAATATGGTTCTGAAAGACTTTTGCAATACAGTCTGGGTCAGGAAATAGCCACATTTTATATTCTTTGGCTGTGATTGTCTCTGCAATAGCAGTCTCAGAAGAAATGGTGACCACACACACACACACACACACACACACACACACACACACACATTTTTATTCAAATAAGCTGAGATGTGGTAGTGCATCAGAAAATAGAAAAGGGAAGATTAGAATGTAATCACCACATTCTGATGAATTGCAGATAAGAAGAAGCCTTATGTTCTGCACTCAGATCTTAATCCTAGTTTTAAATGCTGACATAAGATGTTAATAAGCATCTTAAATACATAAAGGAAAAATACTTAAATGCTAACTAAATACAATACCAAAAAAACCATACTTATTCATTTGTTATTTTGCTATTGAAATAACATGAAAAGTATCCCTTCTCAAAGAAAGACAAATTCAAACCATATGTTACTGTTTTTGTTGTTTAAAATTATGTAATGTCTATGAAAACCTGATTCTTAAATAGGTCCTTAACTGTAGGAAGCTTTATGAAAATAAACTGTAGAACATATGTGTGCATGAAATGAATGTAAGGCAGATGGCCTTACCACATTCTTCTGCTTTTTAAAAATTTGATTCTTGGAGTTGGGGAGGAGGGAGTGAAGGGGAGAAGGGAGCCTGATATGGTATTGGATGAGGGAAAAGGACTGAAGCCCTGAAGGCCTGCAGAAAGAATGGAAATCATCAACCTTGGGAGATTGGAGGTTGGGAGGACATTACAGAATTTACCAGAGACCTGGGAGGTGAGAGACTCTCAGGACTCAAAGTGAGGGACCTTAGATGAAATGCCTGACAATGAGGAGAAGAAACTTATAGAGCCCACCTCCAGCAGGAAGTCAGGCATTAAATGAGGTAGATTGAGGCCATCCCACAGTCACAACTCTGACCCATAATTGTTACTTTCTGAAAGAATTACAGAAATAGAAATGGAGAGGAGCCTAAGGAAAAGAAGGTCCAGTGTCAGGCCCAAAGTGAGGTCCAGCTCAAGGGGTGGTCCCAAGGCCTGACACTACTATTGAGGCTATGGAGCACTCACAAAAATAGAACTAGAATGACAGTATTCTGGAAGATCCATCAAGCAGCTGAAAGAGTCAGATGCAGATATTTGCACCCTACCAATGGACAGAAGCAGCTGCCCCTGATGCTGAATTAGAGACAGGCTGAAAGAAGATGAGGAGAAGGGAAATCCTGTAGGAAGATTAGCAGTCTTAATTAATCTGGACCCCTGACATCTCTCAAACATTGGGCCACCAACCAAGCAGCATACACTAGCTGACATGAAGTCCCCAACACATATACAGCAGAGGACAGCCGGGTCTGTGTTCATTCAGAGATGATGCACCTAACCCTCAAGAGACTGGAGACCCCAGGGAGTTTAGAGGTCAGGTGGGGTGGGGTTGGGACATCCACACAAAGACAGGGGTTTAGGGAGGAGGTATGGAGTGTGGAACAGTCTGAGGGCGGAAAGGGGTAGGGAGAATAAAATATGGAGTGTAAAAATGAATAAATAATTTAAAAATATCAATTCTACTTTTTTTTTTAAAGAATTATATACAGGAGAGTTTATGGTGGAAAGTAAAGAATGTTAGGATACTCAAATGGCTGCTACATACTTTTGAAAAAAATAAAATGAAAAGATTGAAGGAAAGAATAGCAGAATACAGGAAAAATGTATGTTTAGAACTGTGCTCTTAAGATCAAGTACCTTATTCCTGGAGAATACTTGTATGTTTTTACTCTTTCAGCAGTCATTGCTTATAGTTTTTCATCTATTGGTGATGCCTTGTGTGATTTTTGTCATCCATGCTGACATGATAATTTGTGTTGCCACTGTCACATTTTTTTTTCTCTTTGGTATAGGCAGCCATAATTTTGAGATGTGCATAGCTTCCCTGTTTTATATAGAAGATACAGTCTTGAAGGAGATATTCTGGTCGTCTTTTACAATCTTTCTTACCCCTTCAGCCATTATTCCCTGGGCCTTAGACAGATTGTACTTTAGATTAACTAACTAGACCTAGGATCCTGTAGTGAGTTTTTCCTCTAAATCTTGACAAGTTATGGGTGTCTGTAGTGGTCTCTTTTTGTTATAGAAACAAGTTTCTTATAACATATGAGGAATGAGAATTACACTCATCTGTCAGTGTAAGTATAAGTATTTACATAGAGTTAGTTTTTATAGAAAGTATACTGGCATAGCAAATTGGCAAAAGTTACGTCCTCTTCTGAGATTTATAACTCACTAATCAAAGATGGTTGAGTACATTTGTTGTAACAGGCAAAAATTCCTTCCTTCCTCTTAATCCATGGTTCCATGGTTTTATATATCTATATCTATCTCTATCTCTATCTCTATCTCTATCTCTATCTCTATCTCTATCTCTATCTCTATCTCTATCTCTATCTCTATCTATATCTATCTATCTCTCTCTCTCTCTATATATATATATATATATATATATGTATGTATATGTATAATTTTTGTTCTTGTAACTATCCTACATTTTCTCTTGATAATTCTTTTATTTAATTAAAATATAATGTATAAATTATTTCATTCATCTTCTCCTTAAAACATCCTTTCTATTCACCATGATCTTTTAAATAAATTACTTTTTGTTTATTGCTGTATATATATGTAGATTAGTATATAAACATAAACTGCTTAGTCCATTTAGAGTTTCTTTTATGTATATACTTTTAGTGTTGACTACTTGTGATCAAATAACTATCTATGGTTCTTCCTCTTAAGATTTTAACTATCTATAGTTCTTAACCTATTATGGGGACCTCTGTGATTTGTACATCCCTATTGTTATGTCAACTGCTGTTATAATTGTTTAGGTCTTGTCAAAGAAGTCATACCATTGAGTTTTCTAGTAGTTACTCTGTTACATTTAGAAAACTCAGTCATGCAGCCAACTTTATGGTTCTTTGATACTTTTAATCTCTCAGTCCCATGTTCCCAGATGACCCTCTCCCAAGACTTAGATATAAGTTTTGTATTGCAGGAGTATTATTTAGGCCTAGAAAATACATAGGAGTTATTGTCTGCATTTAAACTAGTTTTGGCTTTCTATAACTGTCTCCTGCCAAAGGATGCTTCTTTCCTGGGATTTGAGTGACACACTTGTCTTTGGGATAAGAATAACTATTTAGAACACAGTAAGAAATTAACATTGTTGTTAATTATTAATATATTATTATTCCAAATGAATTTTCAATTGCTCATTCTAATGCTATGTACATTTGAGTTGGAATTTTGATGTGCATTGCATTGAATCTATAGATTGGTATTGGTAAGATGTCACTTTTACTATGTAAATCCTTATGATCCATAAGGATGGGAGATCTTTCCAACTTCTGAGATCTTCTATTTATTTCTTCAGAGACTTGAAGTTCTTGTCATACAGATCATTCGCTGGCTTGGTTAGAGTCACATCATGGAATTTTATATTATTTGTGATTATAGGGGAGGGTGTCTTTTGCCTAATTTCTTTCTCAGCTTGTTAATCCTTTGAGTAGAGGAGGGCAACTGATTTGTTTGAGTTAAATTTATACCAAGCCATTTTGCCAACATTTCTTATCAGATTTAGGAATTCTCTGGTGTAATTTTTGGGGTCACAAAAGTATACTAGCATATTATATGCAAATAGTGACATTTTGACTGCTTCCTTTCCAATTTGTATACCTTTGACCAGGATAGTGAAAATTATTCTCAACAATAAATGAACTTCAGAGGGAATCACAATCTCTGACCACAAACTGTAATAAGGAGTAATACCTGGAAAAAAAACTGTATGGTGTTGGTACAGAGATAGGCATATAGGTAAATGGAATAGAAGTGAAGATCCAGAAATAAACCTGCACACCTATGTTCACTTGATCTTTGGCAAAGGTGCTAAAACCGTTCAGTGAGAAAAATGTCATTGTTTAAAAAGTGGTGCTGAATCATATGGAGGTCAGCAAATAGAGGAATGAAAATCCATTCATTCTTATCTTCTACAAAGCTCAAGACCAAGTGGATAAATGACCTCCACATAAAACCAAATACATAGAAACTAATAGAAGCAAAAGTGAGGAAGAACCTTGAACACATGGGAACAGGGGAAAATTTCTAAAACAGAATATCAATGATGAATGCTCTAAGATCAACAATAGTCAAATGGGACCTAATAAAATTGCAAAGCTTCTGTAAAGCAAAGAACGCTGTCAAAAGTACAAAATGGCAACCAACAGATTGGGAAAAGATCCTTTTCCAATCCTGCATCCATTAGAGGGCTAATATCCAATATATACAAAGAACTCAAGAAGTTAGAGTCCAGAGTGTCAAATAACCCTATTAAAAATGGGAT
Organism: Apodemus sylvaticus; assembly: GCF_947179515.1. Taxonomy (NCBI): domain Eukaryota; kingdom Metazoa; phylum Chordata; class Mammalia; order Rodentia; family Muridae; genus Apodemus; species Apodemus sylvaticus. Next base: position 81,607,354 of record NC_067495.1, on the reverse strand, counting down.
ACAGAGTTAAACCAAGAACTCTCAAATGAGGAATATCTAATGGGTGAGAAGGACTTAAAGAAATGTTCAACATCCTTAGTCATCAGGGAAATGTTAATCAAAATAACCATGAGATTCCACCTCACACCAGTTAGAATGACTAAGATAAAAATAAATGCAGGGGACAGCAGATGCTGATGAGGATGTGGAGAGAGAGCAACACTCTTCCATTGCTCATGGGATCACAAGCTGGGACAACCACTCTGGAAATCATTCTGGCATTTCCTCAGAATTTTGGTCATAGTACTACCTGAGGACCCAGCTATACCACTCCTGGGCATATACCAAGAAGATGCTCCAAAATATAACAAGGACACATGTTTCATGATGTTCATAGCATCCTTCTTTATAATAGCCAGAAGCTAGAAAGAACCCAAATGTCCTTCAACATAGGAATAAATATAGAAAACATGGTACATTTACACAATGGAGCACATTCTTAATCAGGGTTTCTATTCCTGCAAAAAACATCATGACCAAAAAGGAACTTGGGGAGGAAAGAGTTTAGTCAGCTTACACTTCCACACAGCTGTTCATCACCAAAGGAAGTCAGGACTGGAACTGAAGCAGGTCATGAAGCAGGAGCTGATACAGAGGCCATGGAGGGATGTTACTCACTGGCTTGCTCCCCCTGGATTATTCAGCTTGCCTTATTATAGAACCAAGCCCAGGAATGGCAACACCTATAATGGGCTCTCCCCCCTTGATCACTAATTGAGAAAATGTATTATATCTGGATATCATGGACACATTTCTTTAACTGAAACTCCTTTCTCTGTGATAATTCCAGCATGTGTCAAGTTGACACACAAAACCAGCCAGTACATTTGACCTCTTGTCAAGGTGACACACAAGCACATCACTGTTATGCCTCAACCCTGACTTTCTTATTCATCCTCAAAATCTAAACAACTTTATCAGTCCCACAGCCTTTGCAAATTCTCATATATTAAATTTTCAATCCCTTTAAAATATCCAATCTCTTCTCAAATCCAAAGTCTTGTTGCAATTAAGTCTAACTGTGGACACCACTAAACTACCTACATATTGCAAGAGGGAAAAATATCAGGGCACATTCACCATCTAAAGCAAAATCAAAGTCTAACTGTCCAATGTTTGGGATCCACTCAAGGTCTTCTAGGCACCTTCAATTGCTTGGCTCACTTCCCCTGTTCTGCCCTTTATAGCACACACCTTGTCTTCTAGGCTCCACCTGCCTGTACTGCTGCTGCTGTTATTGGTGGTCATTTCACAGCACTGTCAACTCAAAAACACTTCTGTAATTAGGTTTCACCTATAGCCTCTCACAGGCTCTTTTCATGGTTCCATGCCTCTACTCCTTTGCATGACCCCTTCAGTCCTGGGCCATCAATTGCAACTGAGGCTGCACCTTCATCAATGGCCTTCCTTGGCCTCTCACAGTGCTGAGCCTCAGCTGCTCTTCATGACCCCTTCATGCTTTCAAAACTAGTACCACCTGGGTGACTCTTACACATTACCAAGTCCTGCTACAGCGTACCATACGACCTTGGCTAATTCTGGAACACAGCTCTGTGCTCTCAGAAAACACTTCCCAGAAGATTTCACCTCAGTGATGCTGGTCTCTTCTTAATCACTAGTAATATTTTAGCTCCAGCTCACTAGCATCAATAGTCCCAGTAACACAAAGGTTTACTTTACTTATTCTGTCATCTTGTTAATTACAGCTGATCCTTCAGCCTCAGCTACACAAAATCACAGAATCTTCACATTCAAAATAGCAATGGCCCTGATAAGAGCCATTAATCTTCCCTCTGATATTTCACAAGCGAGGCCTCCATCTTCTACACTGTTCTAAACATTATCTTCCAAGCTCCTACACAACATCCCACAGAACTCTAAACACTGAATGGATCTCCTAGCCCAACATTCCAAAGTCCCTCCACAGTCCTCCCCAAAACTTGGCCAGGTAGTCACAGGACTACCCCACTATACTGACACTAATTTTGTCTTAGTTAGGAATGGTTTCTATTCCTGCACAAAACATCATGACCAAGATGTAAGTTGAGAAGGAAAAGGTTTATTCAGTTTAAATTTTCAGAGTGCTGTTCATCACGAAGGGAAACCAGGACTGGAACTCAAGCAGGTCAGGAAGTAGGAGATGCAGAGGCCATGGAGGAACATTACTTACTGTCTTGCTCCCCCTGGCCTGCTCTCTTATAGAACCAAGCCCAGGGATGGCACCATCTACTTTATCACTAATTGAGAAAATGCCTTATATCTGAATCTCATGGAGGCATTTCCTCAACTGAAGCTCTTTTTTCTGTGATAACACCAGCCTGTGTCAAGTTGACACACAAAGCCAGCCAGTACAAGTAGTACACAAATATTAAAAACAATTACTTCTTGAAATTCTTAGGCCAATGGATAGAACTAGAAAATATCATCCTGAGTGGCGTAACCCAATCACAAAAGAACTCACATGCTATGCACTCTTTGATGAATGGATATTAGCACAAAAGCATGGAATATACAAGATACAATTCACAGACCATATAAAGCTCAAGAAGAAGGAAGACAAAATTGTTGGTGCTTTGGTCCTTCTTAGAAGGGGAAAGTAAATGCTCACTGGAGCAAATTCACTAACAAAATGTGGATCAGAGACTGAAGGACAGGCCATCCAGAGACTGACCACCTGGGGATCCATCCCATGTACAGTCACCAAATGCAGATACTATTGTGGATGCCAAAAAGTGCATGCTGACAGAAGCCTGATATAATGATCTCCTGAGAGGTCCTGTCAGAGCCTAACAAATATAGAGACTGATACTCACAGCCAACCTTTGGAGTGAGCATGGGATCCCCAATGGAGGAGTTAGAGAAAGGACTGAAGGAGCTGAAGGGGCCTCCAACCTCATAGAAAGAACAATATCAAGCATCAGAATCCTCCTAGAGCCCCCAGTGACTAATCCAACAACCAAGTACACATGGAGGGACCTGTGACTCCAGCTGCATATGTAGCAGAGGATGACCTTGTATTGCATCAATGGGTATAGAGGCCCTTGGTCCTATGAAGGCTAGATGAACCATTGTAGGAGAATTCAAAGGCATGAAGGTGGGAGTGTGTGGGCAGTTGGGGGAACACCCTCATAAAAGCAGGAGAAGGGGGAAGGGAATACATGGCTTCTGGGGTGTGTGGGGAAACCAGAAAAAAATGATAATATTTGAAATGTAAATAAAGAAAATATCCACTAAAAAAGAAATTAATATTGTTTAGGAAAGGGTAGTAGATTTGGACTCTGAAGTCTTTGACTCTACTAGCAACAGGTAAATAGCTAGATTTTCTGTTGGTAATTATTTTACAATTATATTTAGGGGTGGGTGTGTGTGTGTGTGTGTGTGTGTGTGTGTGTGTGTGTGTGTATACATGCTATTGTACACATATGGTAATGAACTGACAACTTACAGGGGAGTTGGTACACATATTCTTCTATATGGGTTCCATGCACTGAAGTCAGTTCATCAAACACAGAAGAAAGTTTCTTTATCTGTTAAGCCATTTTGCAGGGGTTTGTTGGGGTTATCCAACAGACAATCTCAAATACCAGGAAAGCAAGGGCATCCCAGGATGAAATGGGGATGACATTAGCTGAAATACCCAACAAAATGGAGAGTAAACCTGTAGAGACCATACCCAGAGATTAGGTACAGCCCCCCCCAACCCCCAGTTGAGGGATATGTCCACATACACTTCTAAAATTTTTAACCCAAAAATTTTCCTGTCTATATGAAATACAGTGACAAAGAATGGAACAGAGAAGGAAAGGCCATCAAAAGAGATCAATCCCATATGCATCCCCAAAGCCCAGGCACTATTACTGATGCTTAGAAGTGCTTGCTAATATTTCACAGTTATAGCTGTCTCCTAGGAGGCTCTGCTAGAGCCTGACCAATACAGATATGGATGCTCTTGGCCAGGCATTAGACTGAGGAGAGGACCCTAATCAATGAGTTAGGGGAAGGACTGAAATATCCATAAGGAATTGTAACTCCATAGGAGCAAAAATAATATTAATGAACCTGACAACCCTGAGTTCCCATGGACTAAACCATAAACCACAGAGTACACATTGAGGGACCTATGGTTCTTGCTGCTTATGAAGCTGTGGATTGCCTTATCTGGCATTAATGGGAGGGAAGGCCCTTTATCCTGTGAAGGGTAAATGCCCAAATATAGGGGGATGATAAAGTGATGAGACAGGAATGGGTTGGTGGGTGTGGGTGCACCCTCATAGAACCAGGGGAGAAAATGATGGTATGGGGGTGTTGGAGATGGGAAACCAGGAATGGGGATTCCATTTGAAATGAGAATCAATAAAATAACCAATAAAAAGAAAGAAAGGAAGAAGGAAAGAAGGAATGAAGAAAGAAAGAAAGAAAGAAAGAACGAATGAACGAAAGAAAGAAAGAATGAACGAAAGAAAGAAAGAAAGAAAGAAAGAAAGAAAGAAAGAAAGAAAGAGAGAGAGAGAGAAAGACAATAAAATTTTGCCATATCGAATCTATGAATACATCAAAGTGATCATTCACCATGATCAAGTAGACTTCATCCCAGGGATGCAAGAATATTTGAATATATGGAAATCTGCCAGCTTAATCCACTTTATAAACAAACTCAAACATCTCATTAGATGCTGAAAAAGTCTTTGACAAACTACAATAGCTCTTCATGTTAAAAGACATGGACAGATCAGAAACTCAAGGCAATATAGAGCAAACCAATGACCAACATCAAGTTAAATGGAGGGAAACTAGAAGCAAACCTAGTAAAATTAGTGATCTTTGACAAGCCAAAACAATTCAGTGGAAAAAAGACAGCTTATACCACAACTTATCAACTGGCAGTCAGCATGTAGATGAATGCAAATTGATCCATTAACATCTACTTGTATGAAGTTCAAGTCTAAGCTGATAAAGAGCCTACACATAAAACAAGAAACACTGAATCTAATAGAAGAGAACATGGGAAACAGTCTTGAACACATCCAAACAGGAAATATTTTCCTAAGACTAACAATTTTCAAATAGGATCTCCTAAAATTGAAAAGCTTCTGTAATGCAGATGGCACTGTCAATAGGAAAAAAAGGCATCCTAAAGATTGGGAAACGATATTTACCAATCCTACATCCCACCGAGGGCTAATATCCAATATATATGAAGAACATAAGAAGTTTGACTCCCAACTTTCTGAGGAACAGCCAAACTGATTTCAAGAGTGGTTATACCACCTTGCTAGACATCAAAGGCAGGAGAGGCCCTTGGTCCTGAGAATGCTAGATGCCCCAATATAGGCAAATGCTAGGACAGGCAAGCTGGAGTGTGTGGATTGCTGAGCAGGGGGATGGGGGAAAGGATTAGGGGATTTTTTTTGGGGGGGGGAAACCAGGAAAGGGAATAACATTTGAAATGTAAATAAAGAATATATCTAATAATAAAAAAGACAAGAAAAAGAAGTTAGACTCCATAAAGTCAAATAGCTCTATTAAAAACTGGAGTCCAGAGTTAAACAAAGAATTATCAACTGAGAAATCTTGAACAGCTGAGAAGCACCTAAAGAAACGTTCAACATCCTTAGTCATCATGAAAATGAAAATCAAAATGAGCCTGAGATTCCACCTCACACCAGTCAGAATGGCTAACATCAACAACTCAGGTGAGAGCAGATGCTGGAGAGGATGTGGAGAAAAGGGAACATTCCTCCATTGCTAATGGGATTAGAAGCTGGTTCAACCACTCTGAAAATCAATCAGAAATGCTAGAAATTGGAAATAGTTCTCCCTGAAGTCCCAGCTATACCATTCCTGAGTATATACCTTAAAGGTGCTCCAACATATAACAAGGGCACATGCTCTTCTATGTCCCAAGCAGCCTTATTGATTACTGGACACAACCCACATGTCCCTCAACAGAAAAAATAGATAAAAAATATGGTACATTTACACAAAGCATACTAGTCAGCTATTAAAAAAAAAGACTTCATGAAATTTTCAGGCAAGTAAATGGAACTAGAAAATACCATCCTTAGTGAGGTAACACAGACACAAAAACACACATGGTATATATTCACTGATAAGTGTATATTAGCCCAAAAGCTCATAATACCTATGATTCAACTCAGAGACCATATGAAGCTTAAGAGGAAGGAAAACCAAAGTGTGAATCTTACTTGAAACAAGGAACAGAATACTTACTGTAGGTAGAGGGAGGAAGGGACCTGGTAGTGAGAGGGGTTTGGGGGAAGAAAGACAAAGAGTTCAGGAGCAAGTATAGGAAGAGATATGTGTGAAGGACAGAGGGTCAGGAAATTGAACAGAAATATGTAACAGTGGTGGATGGAGACCTAGAGGTAGCTACTAGAAAGTCCCAGACGCCATGGAAGCAAGAGTTTTCCAGGACCCAATGGAAATGACACTAATCTAAATACCCAACGAAGGTAAGATAGAAGCTGTAGTGACCACTTCCATTCGGTAGGCACAGCCACTAGTTGAGGATTGGGGCCATGCAACCATCGTAAAAACTTTAACCCAGAATTGTTGTTGTCTAAAGGAAATGCAGGGACAATAAAAAAAAAAAAAATTGGAGCAGAGCCTGAAGAAAAGGCCATCCAGAGACTGCCCCACCAAGGGATTCATCCCATCTGCAGACAACAAACCCAGAGACTATTGCTAATGCCAAGAACTGATGGTTGACAGGAGCCTGGTATGTCTGTCCCCTGAGAGACTCTGACAGCGCATAACCATTACAGTTGCAGATACTCAGAGCCACCCATCATACTGAGCCCAGGGACCCCAATGGAAGAGTTAGGGAAACAACTAAAGGGGATTGCTATCCATAAGAAAAACAAAAATATCTACTTACTTGACCACCAGAGCTTCCAGAGAATAAACCACCAACCAAAGAATATATATGGAGCTACAAATGGCTCCCACTACATATATAGAAACGTATTAACTTATCTGGCATCAATGGGATGTATGGTCCTTGGTCTTGTGGAGGTTTGATACGGGAGTATAAGGTGATATTAGAAGAGTGAGGCAAGAGTAGGTGGGTGGATGGTAGAGTACCCTCATAGAGGCTAAGTGAATGTGGAATGGGATGGAGGTTATGAAGGGGAAACCGGGAAGCGGGACATCATTTGAAATATAAATTTATAAAATAACCAATTACAAAATACAAGGAGACAAAAAATTACCCAAGCCTAACAAACTAAAACCAACAGTCCACAAAATCACAACTGAGTACATTTTGTGTCTGTAACCTACTTCTGGGCATGGGGGCTGCTGTGAAATGTGGTTGACATACTCAGTGAAACTCCATTGGAAAAACAAATACTTTTCCCTTTGTCAGTGGGTAACAACTGCAAATAGTTTATTGGTTGAAAGTAGGAACCTATGTTTACTTCTCCCCCTTGGTGTTGGCATCCTGTCTTGCTTTTGCCAAGGTCTAGTCTCATCATCAGGATGTCAGAGTCAATAGTGGATGCAACTTGTCAGTTTAAGTGTTCATTCTTTACCCAAGGATTATCATCAATATTCCTTCTTCTCCTTTATTTTTCCTCCTTCCTTTTGCCTTCTTTCAACCAGATAGCCTGAACCCAATCTTTTATTTACTAAAGCTAATTAATCAATGCTTTGAAAATTGTTTTTGTTAATTCCTTAAATATACATGAAATTTAAGAAACCCAGGTCATTAGTTCCAACATCTACTTCCTTAAAACAGAAACAAAACTCACAGCAAACATATATTTCCTTATAGATTTTACACAGCCTGTTCACAGGTAGCTGGGCATAGCTCTTGCAGTTTCCTGCTACAGCAGACAGCAGTCTTTATTAACTGTTTTCATACAAGTCCAGAAAGGTGACAGAATACTGTGACAGGACTTTCCATGTCCAATTACATTCAAATATTAGTGCAGCAGGAAGCCTGTGATTGGACAAGGAACAGGGAAGTGGAGCTAAGAGATTCAGGGGCAGAGAGCATCTCAAAAAAAAGGGAAGGAAGGCCAAGATGGAGGTAAATGAACAGGAAGAAGAGCCAGATCCCCAGTGGTTTTAACTAGCCACAGGTTATTATAATACCATAAACATTAGAATAATTGAGATAATTAATTTGTCTAATCTAGGTGGGCAGCTTTTATCATTATCCATTGGTTCTAAAATTATTGTATTGGCATCTTGTGAATTGAGAATATATATATATGTAGTGTGTGTGTGTGTGTGTGTGTGTGTGTGTGTGTGTATACATCTGACTTGTCAATTAAAAGCTTCCAGAATTTTGTTTCCCCAGGGTTTCTGAGTGTGGTGGCAGCTGATTACAGGGTGTATAACTGTTGCATTTGGTGGCATGGCAGAAAACGTAACTAGCAAACTCTGGCCTCACCAGGAAGTTGGTGGGTAGAGATAGCACAAGCGTAGGAATGTGCTTTTAACTTCTGAGAGACATATTGTTTGGGAGACTCATATCTTCCAGTAACTACATGAGAATTTTTCTTTCTTTTTTTTTAATTTTTTTATTCGATATAATTTATTTACATTTCAAATGATTTCCCCTTTTCTAGCCCCCCACTCCCCGAAAGTCCCGTAAGCCCCCTTCTCTTCCCCTGTCCTCCCACCCACCCCTTCCCACTTCCCCGTTCTGGTTTTGTTCTATACTGCTTCACTGAGTCTTTCCAGAACCAGGGGCCACTCCTTCTTTCTTCTTGTATCTCATTTGATGTGTGGATTATGTTTTGGGTATTCCAGTTTTCTAGGTTAATATCCACTTATTAGTGAGTGCATACCATGATTCACCTTTTGAGTCTGGGTTACCTCACTTAGTATGATGTTCTCTAGCTCCATCCATTTGCCTAAGAATTTCATGAATTCATTGTTTCTAATGGCTGACTAGTACTCCATTGTGTAGAAATACCACATTTTTTGCATCCACTCTTCTGTTGAGGGATACCTGGGTTCTTTCTAGCATCTGGCAATTATAAATAGGGCTGCTATGAACATAGTAGAGCATGTATCCTTATTACATGGTGGGGAATCCTCTGGGTATATGCCCAGGAGTGGTATAGCAGGATCTTCTGGAAGTGAGGTGCCCAGTTTTCCGAGGAACCGCCAGATTGCTTTCCAGAGTGGTTGTACCAATTTGCAACCCCACCAGCAGTGGAGGAGTGTTCCTCTTTCTCCACACCCTCTCCAACACCTGCTGTCTCCTGAATTTTTAATCTTAGCCATGCTGACTGGTGTAAGATGAAATCTCAGGGTTGTTTTGATTTGCATTTCCCTAATGACTAATGAAGTTGAGCAGTTTTTAAGATGCTTCTCCGCCATCCGAAGTTCTTCAGGTGAGAATTCTTTGTTTAACTCTGTACCCCATTTTTTAATAGGGTTGTTTGGTTTTCTGGAGTCTAACTTCTTGAGTTCTTTATATATATTGGATATTAGCCCTCTATCTGATGTAGGATTGGTGAAGATCTTTTCCCAATGTGTTGGTTGCCGATTTGTCCTCTTGATGGTGTCCTTTGCCTTACAGAAACTTTGTAATTTATGAGGTCCCATTTGTCAATTCTTGCTCTTAGAGCATACGCTATTGGTGTTCTGTTCAGAAACTTTCTCCCTGTACCGATGTCCTCAAGGGTCTTCCCCAGTTTCTTTTCTATTAGCTTCAGAGTGTCTGGCTTTATGTGGAGGTCCTTGATCCATTTGGATTTGAGCTTAGTACAAGGAGACAAGAATGGATCAATTCGCATTCTTCTGCATGCTGCCCTCCAGTTGAACCAGCACCATTTGTTGAAAAGGCTATCTTTTTTCCATTGGATGCTTTTAGCCTCTTTGTCGAGGGTCAAGTGGCCATAGGTGTGTGGGTTCATTTCTGGATCTTCAATCCTGTTCCATTGATCCTCCTGCCTGTCACTGTACCAATACCATGCAGTTTTTAACACTATTGCTCTGTAGTATTGCTTGAGGTCAGGGATACTGATTCCCCCAGATTTTCTTTTGTTGCTGAGAATAGTTTTAGCTATCCTGGGTTTTTTGTTGTTCCAGATGAATTTGATAATTGCTCTTTCTACCTCTGTGAAAAATTGAGTTGGGATTTTGATGGGTATTGCATTGAATCTGTATATTGCTTTTGGCAAAATGGCCATTTTAACTATATTGATTCTACCAATCCATGAGCATGGGAGGTTTTCCCATTTTTTGAGGTCTTCTTCCATTTCCTTCTTCAGAGTCTTGAAGTTCTTGTCATACAGATCTTTCACATGTTTGGTAAGAGTCACCCCAAGATACTTTATACTGTTTGTGGCTATTGTGAAGGGGGTCATTTCCCTAATTTCTTTCTCAGCCTGCTTATCCTTTGAGTAAAGGAAGGCCACTGATTTGCTTGTGTTGATTTTATAAACTGCCACTTTGCTGAAGTTGTTTATCAGCTGTAGGAGTTCTCTAGTGGAGTTTTTTGGGTCACTTAGGTAGACTATCATGTCGTCTGCAAATAATGATAGTTTGACTTCTTCCTTTCCAATTTGTATCCCTTTGACCTCCTTATGTTGTCGAATTGCCTGAGCTAGTACCTCAAGTACAATATTGAAAAGATAAGGAGAAAGGGGGCAGCATGGTCTAGTCCCTGATTTCAGTGGGATTGCTTCAAGTTTCTCTCCATTTAGTTTGATGCTGGCTACCGGTTTGCTGTATATTGCTTTTACTACATTTAGGTATGGGCCTTGAATTCCTGTTCTCTCCAAGACTTTAAGCATGAAAGGATGCTGAATTTTGTCAAATGCTTTTTCAGCATCCAATGAAATGACCGTGTGGTTTTGTTCTTTGAGTTAGTTTATGTGGTGGATTGCATTGATGGATTTCCATATATTGAAGCAACCCTGCATTCCTGGGATAAAGCCTACTTGATCATGGTGGATGATCGTTTTGATGTGTTCTTGGATTCGGTTGGCAAGAATTTTATTGAGTATTTTTGCATCGATGTTCATAAGGGAAAGTGGTCTGAAGTTCTCTTTCTTTGTTGGATCTTTGTGTGGCTTTGGTATCAGCGTAATTGTGGCTTCGTAGAAGGAGTTGGGTAATGTTCCTTCTGTTTCTATTTTGTGGAATAGTTTGAAGAGTATTGGTGTTAACTCTTCTTTGAAGGTCTGATAGAATTCTGCACTGAAACCATCTGGTCCTGTGCTTTTTTTGGTTGGAAGACCTTCTATGACTCCTTCTATTTCTTTAGGCATTATGGGACTGTTTCGATGGTCTAGTTGGTCCTGATTTAATTTTGGTATTTGGTATCTGTCAAGGAAATTGTCCATTTCCTCCAGATTCTCCAGTTGTGTTGAATACAGTCCCTTGTAGTAGGATCTGATGATTTTTGTGGATTTCCTCAGTTTCCGTTGTTATATCTCCCTTTTCATTTCTAAGTTTGTTAATTTGGATACTTTCTCTGTGCCCTTTGGTCAGTCTGGCTAAGGGTTTATCTATCTTGTTGATTTTCTCAAAGAACCAGCTCCTAGTTTTGTTGATTTTTTGTATGGTTCTCTTTGTTTCTACTTGATTGATTTCGGCCCTGAGTTTGATGATTTCCTGCCTTCTACTCCTCCTGGGTGAAATAGCTTCTTTTTGTTCCAGGGCTTTCAGGTGTGTCATTAAGCTGGTAATGTATGCTCTCTCCATTTTCTTTTTGGAGGCACTCAGGGCTATGAGTTTTCCTCTTAGCACTGCTTTCATTGTGTACCATAGGTTTGGGTATGTTGTGTTTTCATTTTCATTGTGTTCTAAAAAGTCTTTAATTTCTTTCTTTATTTCTTCCTTGACCAAGTTATCATTGAGTAGAATATTGTTCAGTTTCCACGTGTATGTGGATTTTCTGTTGTTTTTGTTGCTATTGAAGATCACTTTTACTCCGTAGTGATCTGATAGGAGGCATGGGATTAGTTCGATCTTCTTATATTTGTTGAGGTCTGCCTTGTGTCCAATTATACGGTCGATTTTGGAGAAGGTACCATGAGGTGCTGAGAAAAAAGTATATTCTTTTGCTTTAGGGTGAAATGTTCTATAAATATCAGTCAAATCCAATTGGTCCAAAGCTTCAATTAGTTTTACTGTGTCCCGGTTTAGTTTCTGTTTTCCCGATTGGTCCATTGAGGAAAGTGGAGTGTTGAAGTCCCCCACAATTATTGTGTTAGGTGCAATGTGTGCTTTGAGCTTTAGTAAAGTTTCTTTTACGAATGAGGGTGCCCTTGCATTTGGCGCATAGATGTTCCGAATTGAAAGTTCTTCTTGGTGGATTTTTCCTTTGACCAGCAAGAAATGTCCTTCTGTGTCTCTTTTGATGACTTTAGGTTGAAAGTCAATTTTATCTGATATTAGAATGGCTACTCCTGCTCGTTTCCTGTGACCATTGGCTTGTAAGATTGTCTTCCAGCCTTTTACTCTAAGGTAGTTTTTATCTTTGACACTGAGGTGTGTCTCCTGTATACAGCAAATTGTAGGGTCCTGTTTCCTTATCCAGTCTGTTAGTCTATGTCTTTTTATTGGGGAATTGAGACCATTGATGTTAAGAGATATTAGGGAATAGTGATTATTACTTCCTGTCATTTTTGATGTTCTTTTTATATTTGAGTGGTTATCTTCTTTTGGGTTTGATGAAGGAAGGTAACTATCTTGCTTTTTCCAGGGTGTAGTTTCCCTCCTTGTATTGGAGTTTTCCTCCTATTATTCTTTGCAGAGCTGGGTTTGTGGAAAGATATTTTGTAAATTTGGTTTTGTCATGGAATATCTTGATTTCTCCATCTATGGTCAATGAGAGTTTTGCTGGGTATAGTAGTCTTGGCTGACATTTGTGTTCTCTTAGAGTCTGCATGAGATCTGCCCAGGATCTTCTAGCTTTCAGGGTCTCTGGTGAGAAGTCTGGTGTGATTCTGATAAGTCTTCCTTTATATGTTACTTGGCCTTTCTCTCTTACTGCCTTTAATATTCTTTCTTTGTTTAGTGCATTTGGGGTTTTGATTATTATGTGACGAGAGGTATTTCTGCTCAGGTCCAGTCTGTTTGGAGTTCTGTAGGCTTCTTGTATATTCATAGGCATCTCTCTCTTTAAGTTAGGAAAGTTTTCTTCCATAATTTTGTTGAAGATATTTGCTGGCCCCTTCTGTTGTAAATCTTCACTCTCATCTATACCTATTATCCTTAGGTTTGGTCTTCTCATTGTATCCTGGATTTCCTGGATGTTCTGGGATACAAGCTTTTTGCATTTTGCATTTTCTTTGACAGTTGAGTCAATGGTTTCTATGGTATCTTCGGCATCTGAGATTCTTTCTTCCATCTCTTGTATTCTGTTGTTTATATTTGCATCTATGGCCCCTGATTTCTTCTCAAGGTTTTCTATCTCCAAAGTTGTCTCCCTTTGTGATTTCTTAGTTGTTTCTACTTCTGTTTTTAGGTCCAGGATGGTTTTGCTCAGTTCCATCATTTGTTTGTCTGTGTTTTCCTGTATTTCTTTAAGAGATTTTTGTGTTTCCCCTTTCATGACTTCTGCCTGTTGACTCAAGTTCTCCTGCATTTCTTTAATTCTTTTTTTTGCCTTTCTTCTTTATTGGCTTCTATCTCTTGGGCCTTATTCTCCTGCATTTCTTTAAGTGTTTTTTGTGTTTCCATTAAATGGGTTTCTAGCTTACTCATGTTCCCCTGTATTGCTTTAAGAGATTCATTCACGTCCTTTTTGTGTTCTGCTAGCAGCATCATGAACAGTGATTTTAAAACGAAATCTTGTTTCTCTGGTGTGTTGGCATAACCAGGACTTGCTGATGTTGGAGAGTTTGGTTCAGATGCTGCCATATTGCCTAGATTTCTGTTAGTAGCATTCCTGCGTTTGCCCTTTGCCATCTTGTTCTCTGGAGCTAATTGGTCTTGACTCCGGCTGGTGTTTCAGCCTCCTGAGAGGCTCTAGGGCTATTTCTGCAACACTGGAGGGCAGGGTTTCCCCTGTTGCTGATTGCTGATGTGCTTTCCTCCTCTTGGGTGCCCTTGCAGCCCTAGTGTTCTTTGCCCCAGATTGTGTCTGTGAGCCAGGATGTGCCCGTTTGCTCCTTCAGGGAGTGCTGAGGCTGTATGCTGCAGGGACCTTTTCTGCGTGCTGATCTCTCTGCTGGGCAGCAGAACTCCCAACCGGGTTGGTGCCCACAAGGCTAGCCTAGCTGCTCAGGCCCTGAGTCTAGGCAAAAGTCTGGCAGGCCAATGTTGGAGCAAAGTTCCCCTCAGCTGTGGGTGTTAATTGGGTGTGTCAGGTGGCTAGGATGGTGGCATGCGCGAGTTCCGTGAGAGTGCTGGGAGAGTCTGCTGGGCTAACAACCTCCTGGCTGGGTCAGCACACAGATGGCCCAACGAGCAGCCCAGGGCCTGGGGGCAGTCCAGGGCCTGACCGTCTGAGACCCCTGCTATGTTCGCCTTGGGCTATGCCTGTTAGCTGGTTTGGTTTTGTCTGCTAGTCTCTCTGGCTTCCCGTAGGCAAAATGGCGGAGGTGCGCGCTGGCCCGGGCAAACAAGCTCCTGGCTGGGTCGGCACACAGATGGCCCACCGAGCAGCCCAGGACCTGGGGGCAGTCCAGGGCCTGACCGTCTGAGACCCCTGCTATGTCTGCCTAGGGCTATGTCTGTTAGCCAGTTTGGTTTTGCCTGCTAGGTCTCCCTGGCTTCCCTTAGGCAAAATGGCAGTGGTGCGCGTGCCGACCTCGGAGGAAAAAAACCTCCTGGCCGGGTTTGCACCCCGGTGGCCCCCCATCAGCCCAGGGCCTGGGTGCAGGCCAACGCCCGTCGGGCTTAGACCCCCGCGATGTTGGTCTCGGGTTATATTTGCGTACCTCAGTCTGATTTCTCTGGAGACCGAGAACCAATATGGAGCCCTCATAACTGACTGGCTGGAGGCAGAGTTCTGATGTGGCTTCTGTGTGGTGAAAGGCACCGTAAATCTGCCGCTGCTTGCAGCCTGGCTGGCCAGCGATGGCCAGTGATCATGGGCACCGGGTCTGCCTGGACCCTGTCCGCTTGGTTCTACTGCTGATGGCCCTTCCTCTGGACCAGCCGCTGCTGCTGCTGCTGCCGCTCGAGAAATTTTCTAAGTCTAGTGTCATGCCTCCTCTGTGAGCCCCAGAAGACCACCAAGGAGCTTGCTTTGGTGTAGTGGCACTAGGGTTTCTTTATTTCAAGCTTGAGCTTGGGCTTACTCACTGCCAAAATTGATGCAGCAAGACTGGATGGTGAAGCCTTGAGATCTCAGCAGGACAAGGTTTTTTAGGAAATGGTAAGCAAGTGAGAAGGTTTCTGGCCAGGCATACATATGAAAGAGGGCTACTATGGAATTTTGTTACCCTTTAAAATAATTGGCTGGTGCTGAGAACCAAACCATAAAGTTAACTTCTGCTTTCCTCCTGATTGGTGGTTGTTAGAAAGTGAAGGACCAGGGGCCGGCTTGTAACCTGGAGGCACAGTTTTGATGGGGAGTAACCTAGAAACTGGTGCTAGAGAGTTCAACCTTAGATTAGGTTTTCTACGATGGAGTCTCTGAACCCAAGCATCTAGTCTTTAACTAGCACTGCATTTGTATTAGAGATGGTGTAGCTCTTATACAAAAATATTACTACACGTAGCATAATGTTTATATATATGCATATATAGCATATATACATATGTAAATATATATGAAATCATGTTATAAAATAGTATGTTTCTCACAGCTTTTTCTAATACTTTTAGTATTATTGCTATTTTTTACTCTATATTTCCTCTCCATTTTTTAACCCTTTATACTTCCTCCTTAGAACTGCAATCTCATTTTCCCCATAATCACATTTATAGCACCTGTGTCTATGATGCCTATATAGTTTTTAAGTTGGGTTGTAGAGATAACCCAACTACGTGGTTGAACAAACATAGGTGTCCAATACCAGAGAAATGAACTAAATAAACTAAAAATATATTTTTTAGGCGGAATGGATTTTTTCAGCCATAAAGAATGAAGTTGTCATTTATAGAATGTGTATACTATTGAGGATGATCATGTTGAAAGAGAAATATCATGTTTTCTTTCACTTGTGGGTTCTTTATTTTATGATATATAAAATAATGTGTGAGTATGAAATGAAAGTAGAAGGGAAGCAGAAATGGGAGTGGAGAAAAAGTATATTCAAAATATGCTGTATGCCTGAATGAAAATGATCTTATGCAATACTATATAAGAAAATGAACAGTGTTTTAAATCATGTTCATTGCTTGTTGGGCTTGGGGAAATGTGTCGTAGATAAATGAGAAAGAATAAAAATATAAGTAGTCTACCTACATTCCACAGGCCTTTTCTAAAGCATGGTATTTTGCTTTGTCATTTTGGAACAGAATATTGCGATGGGTCATAAAGTGTTCCATTTCTGCAACTTAAAGATGCTACATAGCCTGACTAGTGTCAAACTTATGATCTACATTCTTTAGAATCTTTAGTGGTAAGATTTGGGGTGTGAGCCTACATCCCTTGCAATTGATCCTCATTTATTCTAGTTTAATTAGAATGAATAAAATGTCATCATCTTATCAACTCAGAAAATTTTACCACATGAGACCAATGGAAAAAACATTATTTAGTCACATGTGGATTAAGTAAACTAAAAGACTATAAATTCAAATCAAACTTTCTCACCATTTTAACTAGCCCTATTCTCTGGCCTTAATATTATTAAATCTGATGATCAGAGACATTTATTTGTTTTAAATTCAATAGCAGTTTCAACTATATCAACTTAAAAGTGAAATCCATATACTATGTGGAGTCTTAATTGTAGGCATCCAGTTGGTTTCCTCCAATTATAGCTGGGAAACTCCAGGAAAGATGATGAGTGAAAGATCTTAGGAGTCAGAAGAAATGGAGCACACCAGGAGAACATAGCCTACCAATACAACTAATCAGGGTTGATATGGGAACAAAAGAGACTGATTCAGCAAGTATGGGGCCTGCGTGCTTCTGCAAAGAGGTCCTCTGCATATTGGCTATGCAGGATAGTTTAGCAATTTTGGGGGACTCTTAAAAGTGGAAGTATTTGTGTCTGTTACACTATTACCTGCTCTTGAGGCTCTTTTCCACCTTTTGGGTTGCCTTGTCCATCCAAGATAGGAGGGCTTTTGCTTTGTCTTATTGTATCTTGTTTTGTCATGTTTAATTGTTGTCTTTTTGAGGACTGCTCTTTTTTCTAAATGAAAACAGAGGGGAAGCAGATGATGGGAGAAAGGGGATGTTTATGTGTGTGTGTGTGTGTGTGTGTGTGTTATGGGAAAGCTGGTAGTAATGAAGGATGGGAAATATGTTATTGGGATGATTGTTTCACAGATGCACAAATAAGTCTATTTTCAATTAAAAATAAGGAAACAAAAATGAAAAATATTAAAAAGTGAAATCTTCAAATTCTCTTTGAATGGAGACAATAAGCCCATTTCCCTTCTAATCCCCTGAAGTTATGACTTATGTAATACTAACATCAGTAATCATTTATTGAACCAAAAGTATTTTCATCATCATTTGTGAAACAGTTTTGAATTAATACTGTATATGCTACATTGTGCTTAAGGAGAAATGTGTCCAGATAGGCTTTATCTGCCTAAGAAATGTCCAGAGTTTGAATACTTAGAAAGTGTATTACTAAATGAAAACCAAACAAAAACCCCCAAAACAAGAAAAATCATTAACAAAAACTTGGAGGAGTAATATCTACAAAGTAGGACAATAAAACCTCAAATTATATTTCCAGAATTTTTGCATTGAAAGTCACAAATATATGTTGAAAGAGAGACCGGGAAATTAATTGAAAGGCAAGACTTACTATTGCAAATGGCAGACATTTTAGCATTGAATTAATTGGGTTTTTTAAAATACAGGGAAGTAAATTGAAAATTAAAGAACGAATTTCACATTCTTTTTATCTACAGAGGCAGTGAAATCATTGTTTCAGTATAACACTGAACAATTTGAGAATTCTGGGAGTGAACATAAAATGGTGAAGTAATCCCCAAACATTTCAACTCAATCAGCTTAATTTGATGCAGGTCACAGTACTATTGATAGGTCAGACTTACAAGGCTAAGTTTATTCTCCCACATCCACTGCAATTTAACTTCAGTCTCCTTTCAAAGTGTTTTTTAAGTCTTATTCTGCTGTTAGAAACTATTTTTTTAAAAATCTAAGGTGAAGTGAATGTTGTATGTGTTATTTACCCTTCTTGACTACAGCAATTACTAGGTTTACATCTACAAAGAGAGAAAGACAGACCTTTGATTTTGAGTGAAATGCTTTTTTTTCTAGAGAATGTAGTTGAGTAGTGGCAATTTGGAAAATAAAAAAAAAAAACATTTTGTGGACTGTAGATCAATAAACTAGAATATTCAATGATCTTCAGCTGGACAGGATGCCAATCCAAAAGTGCAGGCAACATGTGCAAGAATTTATAAGAAGTTTAGAAGCAAGAATAAAAAGTAGCCGGGCAGTGGTGGCATATTCCTTTAATCCCAGCACTTGGAAGGCAGAGGCAGGCAGATCTCTGAGTTCGAGGCCAGCCTGGTCTACAGAGTGAGTTTCAGGACAGCCAGGGCTGTACAGAGAAACCCTGTCTTGAACAAACCAAAAAATAAAAATAAAAAAAAATAAAAAAAAGTAAAAGAAGTATGTTATTGCTTCAAGTTTTTAAGTTAGGTCTTCTGTAAATGAGTCAAATATTTGGTTCTATATTTGAATGGATGCCTCAGTCTCCAGGGAGGAATTTGTTTTAGGTTTATTTACTGTATTAAGGTAGAAATATTGAGTAGAATGGAGTACAAAAGTCTATATTTTTTCTTTCCTATCAGAGTCATCACAAACCAAGTAACAAAACTGAATACTATGGTTGTAAACATAGCATGCAGATATTTCTACTTACTACTATTTATTTATCATTTTGGTATTATATGTATTTATCTTGAGAGTGGTTATTTCCAAATACTTTGAATGCAAGCAGCATTTTCACATATGCAACCAACTTCTTTATTTATAGAATTTGATGAGTTTTAATTTAACATTGCATTTCCATTAATTTAATGTAACTCTAAAAGATTCCCATCATTGCCCAAGTAAATATTATAATCATATGTTAATATAAACTATTTCACATTTTCTTTGTCAGTTCTTTCTTATGCTGTGATTTTATGTATAAATACACATGTGTGTGTGTGTGTGTGCGTGTGTTCCATTTGAGCCACACAAGTGAAATATAAGACTATTTTCTAATTTTTTATTAGAAATCAGTTTTTCAAGTCCCTTTTTAGAGATATTATTTTAAAAAGGAGAATGTATATATTCTATTTACTTGATCATTTGTATTTTTTTTTTTTTTTTTTTTTTTATTGTCTGTTTTTTTTTTTTTTTTTTTTTGTCTTTTTTTTTTTATTTGATATAATTTATTTACATTTCAAATGATTTCCCCTTTTCTAGCCCCCCCCCACTCCCCGAAAGTCCCGTAAGCCCCCTTCTCTTCCCCTGTCCTCCCTCCCACCCCTTCCCAGTTCCCCGTTCTGGTTTTGCCAAATACTGTTTCACTGAGTCTTTCCAGAACCAGGGACCACTCCTGCTTTCTTCTTGTATCTCATTTGATGTGTGGATTATGTTTTGGGTATTCCAGTTTTCTAGGTTAATAACCACTTATTAGTGAGTGCATACCATGATTCACCTTTTGAGTCTGGGTTACCTCACTTAGTATGATGTTCTCTAGCTCCATCCATTTGCCTAAGAATTTCATGAATTCATTGTTTCTAATGGCTGAATAGTACTCCATTGTGTAGATATACCACATTTTTTGTATCCACTCTTCTGTTGAGGGATACCTGGGTTCTTTCCAGCATCTGGCAATTATAAATAGGGCTGCTATGAACATAGTAGAGCATGTATCCTTATTACATGGTGGGGAATCCTCTGGGTATATGCCCAGGAGTGGTATAGCAGGATCTTCTGGAAGTGAGGTGCCCAGTTTTCTAAGGAACCGCCAGACTGCTTTCCAGAGTGGTTGTACCAATTTGCAACCCCACCAGCAGTGGAGGAGTGTTCCTCTTTCTCCGCACCCTCTCCAACACCTGCTGTCTCCTGAATTTTTAATCTTAGCCATTCTGACTGGTGTAAGATGAAATCTTAGGGTTGTTTTGATTTGCATTTCCCTAATGACTAATGAAGTGGAGCATTTTTTAAGATGCTTCTCCGCCATCCGAAGTTCTTCAGGTGAGAATTCTTTGTTTAACTCTGTACCCCATTTTTTAATAGGGTTGTTCGGTTTTCTGGAGTCTAACTTCTTGAGTTCTTTATATATATTGGATATTAGCCCTCTATCTGATGTAGGATTGGTGAAGATCTTTTCCCAATTTGTTGGTTGCCGATCTGTCCTCTTGACGGTGTCCTTTGCCTTACAGAAACTCTGTAACCTTATGAGGTCCCATTTGTCAATTCTTGCTCTTAGAGCATACGCCATTGGTGTTCTGTTCAGAAACTTTCTCCCTGTACCGATGTCCTCAAGGGTCTTCCCCAGTTTCTTTTCTATTAGCTTCAGAGTGTCTGGCTTTATGTGGAGGTCCTTGATCCATTTGGATTTGAGCTTAGTACAAGGAGACAAGGATGGATCAATTCGCATTCTTCTGCATGCTGACCTCCAGTTGAACCAGCACCATTTGTTGAAAAGGCTATCTTTTTTCCATTGGATGTTTTCAGCCTCTTTGTCGAGGATCAAGTGGCCATAGGTGTGTGGGTTCATTTCTGGATCTTCAATCCTGTTCCATTGATCCTCCTGCCTGTCACTGTACCAATACCATGCAGTTTTTAACACTCTTGCTCTGTAGTATTGCTTGAGGTCAGGGATACTGATTCCCCCAGATTTTCTTTTGTTGCTGAGAATAGTTTTAGCTATCCTGGGTTTTTTGTTGTTCCAGATGAATTTGATAATTGCTCTTTCTAACTCTGTGAAGAATTGAGTTGGGATTTTGATGGGTATTGCATTGAATCTGTATAGTGCTTTAGGCAAAATGGCCATTTTAACTATATTGATTCTACCGATCCATGAGCATGGGAGGTTTTCCCATTTTTTGAGGTCTTCTTCCATTTCCTTCTTCAGAGTCTTGAAGTTCTTGCCATACAGATCTTTCGCATGTTTGGTAAGAGTCACCCCAAGATACTTTATACTGTTTGTGGCTATTGTGAAGGGGGTCATTTCCCTAATTTCTTTCTCAGCCTGCTTATCCTTTGAGTATAGGAAGGCCACTGATTTGCTTGAGTTGATTTTGTAACCTGCCACTTTGCTGAAGTTGTTTATCAGCTGTAGGAGCTCTCTAGTGGAGTTCTTTGGGTCACTTAGGTAGACGATCATGTCGTCTGCAAATAATGATAGTTTGACTTCCTCCTTTCCAATTTGTATCCCTTTGACCTCCTTATGTTGTCGAATTGCCCGAGCTAGTACCTCAAGTACAATATTGAAAAGATAAGGAGAAAGGGGGCAGCCTTGTCTGGTCCCTGATTTCAGTGGGATTGCTTCAAGTTTCTCTCCGTTTAGTTTGATGCTGGCTACCGGTTTGCTGTATATTGCTTTTACTATGTTTAGGTATGGGCCTTGAATTCCTGTTCTCTCCAAGACTTTAAGCATGAAAGGATGCTGAATTTTGTCAAATGCTTTTTCAGCATCCAATGAAATGACCATATGATTTTGTTCTTTGAGTTTGTTTATGTAGTGGATTGTATTGATGGATTTCCGTATATTGAACCAACCCTGCATTCCCGGGATAAAGCCTACTTGATCATGGTGGATGATCGTTTTGATGTGTTCTTGGATTCGGTTGGCAAGAATTTTGTTGAGTATTTTTGCATCGATGTTCATAAGGGAAATTGGTCTGAAGTTCTCTTTCTTTGTTGGATCTTTGTGTGGCTTTGGTATCAGCGTAATTGTGGCTTCGTAGAAGGAATTGGGTAGTGTTCCTTCTGTTTCTATTTTGTGGAATAGTTTGAAGAGTATTGGTGTTAACTCTTCTTTGAAGGTCTGGTAGAATTCTGCACTGAAACCATCTGGTCCTGTGCTTTTTTTGGTTGGAAGACTTTCTATGACTCCTTCTATTTCTTTAGGCTTTATGGGACTGTTTAGATGGTCTAGTTGGTCCTGATTTAATTTTGGTATTTGGTATCTGTCAAGGAAATTGTCCATTTCCTCCAGATTCTCCAGTTGTGTTGAGTACAGGCTCTTGTAGTAGGATCTGATGATTTTTTGGATTTCCTCAGTTTCCGTTGTTATGTCTCCCTTTTCATTTCTAAGTTTGTTAATTTGGATACTTTCTCTGTGCCCTTTGGTCAGTCTGGCTAAGGGTTTATCTATCTTGTTGATTTTCTCAAAGAACCAGCTCCTAGTTTTGTTGATTTTTTGTATGGTTCTCTTTGTTTCTACTTGATTGATTTCGGCCCTGAGTTTGATGATTTCCTGCCTTCTACTCCTCCTGGGTGAAATAGCTTCTTTTTGTTCTAGGGCTTTCAGGTGTGTCATTAAGTTGGTAATGTATGCTCTCTCCATTTTCTTTTTGGAGGCACTCAGGGCTATATCCAGCAAAACTCTCAATCACCATAGATGGAGAAACTAAGATATTTCACGACAAAACCAAGTTCACCCAATATCTATCCACAAACCCAGCCCTAAAAAGGATAATAGGAGGACAACACCAATACAAGGAGGGAAACTCCACCCTGAAAAAAGCAAGATAGTAACCTTTCATCAAACCCAAATAAGTTAAGCAATCAAATTTAAAAAATAACGTCAAAAATGATAGGAAGTAACAATCACTATTCCTTAATATCTCTTAACATCAATGGACTCAATGCCCCAATAAAAAGACACAGACTAACTGACTGGATACGTAAACAGGACCCTACATTTTGCTGCTTACAGGAAACACACCTAAGGGTCAAAGACAAACACTACCTTAGAGTAAAAGGCTGGAAGACAATTTTACAAGCAAATGGTCTCAGGAAACAAGCTGGAGTAGCCATTTTAATATCAGATAAAATTGACTTTCAACCCAAAGTCATCAAAAGAGACTCTGAGGGACACTTCTTGCTGGTCAAAGGAAAAATACAACAAGAAGAACTCTCAATCCTGAACATCTATGCTCCAAATGCAAGGGCACCCTCTTTCATAAAAGAAACTTTATTAAAACTCAAAGCACACATTGCACCTAACACAATAATTGTTGGTGACTTCAACACTGCACTTTCCTCAATGGACCGATCAGGAAAACAGAAACTAAACAAGGACACAATGAAACTAATTGAAGCTTTGGACCAATTAGATTTAACTGATATATATAGAACATTCTATCCTAAAACAAAAGAATATACCTTTTTTTCAGCACCTCATGGTACCTTCTCCAAAATCGACCATATAATTGGTCACAAGACAGACCTCAACAAATATAAAAAGATAGAACTAATCCCATGCCTCCTATCTGATCACTATGGAATAAAAGTGGTCTTCAATAGCAACAGAAACAACAGAAAACCCACAAACACGTGGAGATTGAACAATACTCTACTCAATGACACCTTGGTCAAGGAAGAAATAAAGAAAGAAATTAAAGACTTTTTAGAACACAATGAAAATGAAAACACAACATACCCAAATCTATGGGACACAATGAAAGCAGTGCTAAGAGGAAAACTCATAGCCCTGATCATTTGTATTTTCTAAAAGCAGATAGAACTGTGTGAAAGAAGAAAATGTTGATGAAACAGTATTAGTACAGAGAACTAGAAACCTTTATATTTCTTTCCTTTTATTGTTCTTTGTGACTTGTAATAATATAGCATTTCATACAGATTTTATCCTTGTATAGTTTAGAAATAAAGATATACATTTTTATTGGTATACAATGAGAAGAAATAAAGAATAAAATATTTAGGTGTTATTGCATATAAATTGGATTGGTAGCAGAAAAAATCCTCAGTCTTTTGTTTTCCTTGTCAAGATATGCTGCTCTTCTTTATCTGGGTTATTTATAAATAGTTAAATTATTTTATATTTTATCTTTCTTGAGTCTGATTTTCTTAAAAGAATGTCTCAGCTGAAATAATTTTCTTTTCTATAGCATCTGTAGACTATTAAACAGCTTAGCATGTGTGTCAGGAAAGGGTAATATCTAGTGAAAAATCACACTTAGAGATGAATATCTCTTCTGACCTTCAATTAAGCTTCAGGTTAATACAAAATGAGAAAATCAATAGCTTATTTTCTCTCTCTTTTGTTTTTACTATTTTACTGCTCACATTTAGATATTTGCTGATATCAAAGAGTCATAACGTGAAAAACACACTTCATTTAACATCCAATAGGCTTAAGAGGTCATGGTTTGGCTCAGTCTTTGTAAATACAGCAAAGTGCATTTGTCAATATTTTCCCATCCCTCTGTACATAATAACGTCTATTCCTTGTTGTAATCAAGGGTCATTTCTCTTTGTGCTTCCTATAATCTGTCTCTAGCCTCAATCCCCAAAACTCTTTGCAATGGAATTTACAAGAAAGCCACTAGGTAATAGTAATTCTGATCTTAGGGGAATAAATCCATGACACTGACATATGCTCTTCAATTTCATCATTCTTTGTAGATGTCAAATGTACATCAACTTCCAGTAGGGAATGATGAAATGCAGACCTATGTCAAAATTATCAACTGGGATGCCTTCTATCATAATGTTTCAAGTCATAGATAATTATAGAATGTCTATATGTTTGCAATAAAGAAGAAAACTCTAAACCTGAAATCTATGCCTCTTTTTCCTAATAATTTCCCCTTGGTCATTCTACATGTAGGTTGGTAAGAGAATTCCTTTAGGCAAGTTAATCACCTACTATTTGCAATAGGCCATAGATGTTTGAAATAATTAGAGTGTTTCTAATTATTCTAATCTGTCATTTTACAATCAATTTACTGTCACAAAATCAATAAAATTTTAGCCAGTGCATTTTATTGCCCTCTGGTCTTTGAAGTGTTTCATTCCTATTAGTGCAGTAAATTTTTGCACCAAATCCTGAGTATCAATATCATTCTGTTATTGTTTTTCCTACTCATTTACAATAGTACCTCTTATAGCAGGGATATTAAGGGTCCAAGGGTTATTCATTTTTGCAGCACCATGGAATATTAAGCAGTGTCTCTTTGATCTGATACAAGGTAAAATTGAAATTTTTTAAAGAGTTGGGCAGCCACTGTGCAAAGAGCATATGTGTTTGCTCTTCTTAAAAACATAAAGGTAACTCATGGACTAAGCGTGTAAATAGTTTAATAATCACAATTACTGATGGGCAGTCTGAATACCACATGCACACAGAGACGTACAGGGGATTAGAATGACAATTATTATTTTTGAATTTTTTATTACCTAGACAACATAAATAGAAAATTTCCAAGGATTTCTCTTTAATATCATAATAGTATGCTTCATCTATATTATTATAGATTAGTTATGATTCTTACTCCTAGGTCAGAATGGAGCTCAATGGTCAGATTAACTGAATTTGAATATCATCTATAATTTGTGCCTATAGTATAGCAGTGAAGAAGTTAATCAGAGAATTTTTATTCTTTTATAAATCTTCAAAATCTATAAGAAAGGGTGCAATAGTGCATACTACATAGTGTTACTGTTATAATAAAGAAGCTAAATATGTGAAGATTTTATTGCAAATTTCTTGATGAATAATAAATTCTCATCAAGCACTATTATTATTTATTATCAGTTGTTATCATAAAGATTATTTATTATTCGATCAAATATTTTCCTTCTAAATTTTATTCATTAAAGGCATATGAATTGTTTTCTTTACTACTGTTATTTTTTACAGTCCAGTCATTGCCCCCTCAAGGTCTTCCCTCCCACATTTCCTTATTCCAGTCCTCCTCCCCCTATCTCCTAGAGGATATCTGCTCCCCACCAGGCCTGCCTACTCTCTGGGGCATCATGTCTTCTGCCACTAAGGCCAGACCAGGCAGACCTCTGCTGTCTATATGTCAGGGCCTCCAACCAGCTCCTGTATGATATCTGTGGCTAGGGAACTTTAACTACAAAGATCTTGAAGTCCTCATTTTAAATATCTGAGTAGTAATCGATTGTGTGAATGTATCACATTTTCTGTATCCAATCCTCTGTTGAGGGATATCTGAGTTGTTTCCAGCTTCTGGGAATTATAAATAAGGCTGCTATCAACATAGTGGAGCACTAGTCCTTGCTATAGGTTGGAGCATCCTTTGGGTATACTCTCTGTAGTGGTATAGCTGAGTCTTCAGGTAGAACCATTTACAATTTTCTGAGGAACTATCAGATTGATTTCCAAACTGTACCAACTTGCAATTTTCCCAGTAATGGAGGAATGTTCCTCTTTATATACATCCTTGTCAACATCTGCTGTTGCCTGGGATTTTGATCTTTGCCATTCTGATTAGTGTTAGGTAGAATCTCTGGGTCATTTTGGTTTGCATTTCTCTGATAAGTAAGGATGTTGAACATTTTTTAGGTGCTCCTCAGCCATTGGAAATTCCTTAGTTGAGTAAAAAATCTCTATGACAAGAGCTTCAAGTCCCTGAAAAAAGAAAGTGATAAAACCTCTGAAGATGGAAAGATTTCCCATGCTTATGGTTCAGTAAGATTAACATGGTAAAAATAGCATCTTACCAAAAACTTTCTACAGATTCAGTGCAATACCCATCAAAATTCCAATTCAGTCCTTCATAGAGATAGAGCAAGTCTCAGCTTCATCTGGAATATCAAAAAATAAAACAAAAACAAAAACAAAAACAAAAAACTCAAAAACCAAAAACCAAAAACCAAACAAACAAAAAACAAAAACGGGATAGCAAAAACAAAGCTCAACCATATAAGAATTTCTGAGGAAACACCTCAGGTTGTGCTACAGAGCAATAGTGATGAAAACCATATGATACTGGTATAGAGACAGACAGGTAGATCAATGAAATAAAATAGAAGACTGAAACATAAACCCACACACCTATGGTCACTTGATATTTGACAAAGTAGCAAAAACATCCTGTGAAAATAAGACAGTATTTTCAAAAAATTGTGCTGATCTAACTGACAGTCAGCCTGAAGAAAAATGCAAATTGATCCATTTTTATATTCTTGTCAAATCTCAAGACCAAATGGATCAAGGACCTCCACATAAAACTAGATACACTAAAACTAACAGACGAGAAAATGGAGAAGAGCCTAGAACACATGGACACAGGGGAAAATTTCCTGAACAGAACACCAGTGGCTTATGCTCTAAGATCAAGAATTAACAAATGGGACCTCATTAATTTGCAGTTTCTATAAGTCAAAGGTCACTGTCAATGGCCAAAATGTTAACCCACAGATTGGGAAAAGACCTTTGCAACCCTAAATATGACAGAGGGCTAATATCCAAAATATGCACAAAATTCTAGAAGTTAGAGTCTAGAAATTGAAGTAACCCAATTTTTAAAAATAGAGCACATTTGGTTTAGCTATAGGATAACTTGTGCTGAGTCTTGTTTTCTCATGGTACCTACACAAGTGGTTTTCGTTGCAGCACAAGTAGGGTAGAAGTATTCAAATAGTTCTACCTATCAAATCAAGAATCTAATATGCCATGGGTTTATTCAAGACACTAAATTATATTTAGTCTCTGCTTTATGAGAATTCATGGGACAGTAGAAAGTTTACAAATTGATAGACACTTCATGTTTTTTATTAAATATATTCTTTATTTACATTTCAAATGTTGTCCCCTTTTCTGCCCCCCTTCAAAATCCCCTAACCCCTCCTGCTCACCAATCCACCCACTCCTGCTTTCCTGTTCTAGATTTCTGTAGAGAGCCCTATTGGGGTGCTATGCCACCTGTCAGGAACTTGACACTGACCAAGGTGAAGTTCCTCTCCCAGACATTGAGCGGGAATTCCTGTTAGACAATAATCCTGCTCCACCTAGGATGGAGAGCTCAGACCAAGGTGAAACCCATTGTTCTCCAAGGACCTGCAGTTTCCTGAGAGGCACTAGCCACCTGACACTAGCCACCCCTGTGGAGCAAGCGAACCAGTTCAGGGAGAGTTTCCAACCTTTGCGGGGAGGGGCCTTCCCCCACCTATATATTTGGAGACCTCCATTAAACTTTGAGCCTTGATCAGAAAACATATTTGTCTTGGCCTCATGTTCCTCTTGCCACCCCATTTCTATCCCCAGCATTCTTTCCAGATAGCCCAGTAACCTGTTCGATGTAACTGAAGGCAGTTACAGCTTTCACCTACACTGGGTCATCTAGCCATTGCAGGACAAAGGGCCTCTCTTCACTTTGATGCCAACAAGGCCATCCTCTGCTGCATCATGTTTTATTGACCACTAAGTAAATGTAGGAATAAAATCTTCTCTAAAAATATAATTCAGCTCTATCCAGTATACATGTCAGTAGATCATAGTGTCTAGAAACCCTGACACTAAACAAATGAGCTTCAACAATGTGCCCTGCTGAACAGTTTTGTTTAGTAGTTTTATGAAGTATTGGAATGTCCTTAAATGTCTTTTATTCTCTCTTCAAATTTTTATTCATATTATATCTTCTGCCTATGAAGTCTGTCTTCCTGATTTCCACACCATCTTTTGTTTTTGCCTCTCTTTCCATCTGATGTTTTAATTGAACTTCTTGGAACCCTTCTGTAAAGCCAGAAAACTGTCATGGTCTCCTTGTCTGGCCTGGAGCATTATGTTTATACCCTATGGCACCTATTGCTGAGAATACTGATCACCGATTTACATGTATGCTCTCTTTAAAGAGCCCAGAACAGACTTTTATTATATTTTATTCAGCTTTGTATTTCTCAAACTTTCTGGTTTGTAATTTATAATACCTTCTCTTGAGGGGGGAAAACATGAAAACAAAGTCTATACAGTGAGTTCATTGATATAGTCACAAATAAACGAACATTCACACTCAGTGTCATTTATGTCTCCCCTAATTCAAGATATACACAGAATATACAGCACTTCCTGCAAAATGGCTCTAAAGTACTGTGGCAGTTAACATTGTTATTGGACTCACACAGAGACAGAAACCACTTACTAACTTTGTGACTTTAGGCAGATTATTCATCCTCTCAGAACCTCCATTTCTACATGTGTGAACCATGGATCATTCAATGTACTAGGTCGAAGAGTGATTATAAGATTTTAATGAGATATTAAAAATAAGACATTAAAAGTAACTCATGTTTGCTAAAGAAATTTCAATACACTATCAATAATAATTATTATCTTTAAGCTTAAACATAGGCGGAAAACATAAGATAAATTTGATGTACTAACCTGAAGAAAAGTTATTTGTAAAGTTCTCAAGATTCTTAAAAAACACCTTTGTTCTAGAACACCTATTTGTAGGGAGCTGCTTGCCCGTTAACTGTCATTAACTGTCGTTAACAGTTAACAAGTCCTTATTTGGGTGAAGCCTGTTGAGTCTTGCGCCTTCCACTTGGATACAACCTATCAGCAATGCCCACGTGGCTAAGCCTGATTGGCTGGCTATTAGTATTTAAGGGCTGGGCTGATTCTCTCGGGGTCAGAAGAAGAAGTAGTACAGGGCAGAAGAAGTAGTACAGGGGAGAAGTAGTAGTACAGGGGAGAAGAAGAAGTACAGGGGAGAAGAAGTAGTACAGGGATCCTGAGTAAACTGCTTGAAGATGATCTTCCTATGTTGCGTCATTCCTTGCCGGCGAGGGTGGTCGCGACACCTATTGACATGTATAGAATTAGAATTTGATGTTATCAAATAATGACTACCTTTAATGAGAATGACGTAGTGAATACATTTGTGCTTTCAGTATAATTGCTTCTTTTATTCCAGGCTACTAAATTTCTTCTCAGTAATGTCTAATAAATTTTCCTCTGAGGTTCTTTATTTCATTTCCCAAAACCCAAATGTTGACACAGGGCTAAGAGGTATAAGATGCTAGTGCTGCAGAACGATAAATACCACTTGTTCTCATCCACATATTCCTTTGCAAAAGCTACAGCCTTTTACCCCTTTGAAGTACAGGTAGTGAAGTCATTGTTGTTACATGTGAATGGTTGAGACAGTAAATACAGACTACCATTGAAAATGGCTATACATTATAAATTAAGTTCTAGTACTTTAGATCACAGTATATTGATTTTAGTTATTTACAATTTTTTTTATATTTCAAGAAAGCCAGTTTATTTTCAATGGTTTCTTGACAGAAAATAAGCATCAAGAGTTTGAAGTGATAGAATCATTTCATGTTACATATGACAATTTATTACATTCTATTTCAATGACACATATGATTATTTACCAAATAGAAATAGAAATGGAAAAAAGTTACTGCTATTTCTATTAATTAGTTCAATATTCTTGTAATAGGAAATAAGAGAATTTTCCATATTCCAAAAACTATTTATCACATCTATTTTTCCTGGAAAATTATAAGCTGGTTCTCCCATGATTTAGTTTCATTGTTATAAAATACATGTGAATTTCTTCATATGCTTACTATTAAGCCACCCTGAGAACAATATTTATGGTTAATTTTACTTTAAACATGTTCTTTCAGAATCATTGTCTTGTTTATTTTCTTTCAAATCTGACAGTAGAAAAAAACAAATGTTTATACAAGTTGAGAGTCAGTGTCATTCTCCACAAGCTCCAGGAATATAATACATTTCACACGTGCATCTTTATGGACATTTATATTATGCTCTAAAACTAAGTATGTAATGAGGAAATTTATGTAAGATGCACAAGAGCATAATAAAGCTGGCTGCTAGGAAGCATGCCCAAATGTCTCTAGTACTCTTTGAAATTATAATTTCTCTTTGCAATATCAAATGATTAGAATTGATTCAAGAACTCCCCTTTGCTGGAATGTATTTGGCTTGTAAATTCCTAATCATAATGCATTTTCTTAAATATCTTCTATATATTGTTTAATGTATTCATCTATGAAGCAGATACATTTTCATTGTAACTTCTTATAGTCTTTACTTAAGAAACATTGGCATTTGATTTTAGTCAAAGAACTCTTATTTTGCAGGCATGGATATGTGAATTCAAATGTATATTTTTATATATGTATGTTTGTTTATGTAAGTTCAGACACTAGTGTGCCATGGGTCATGTGAAGCAGTCAGGGGTCAACCTTAGGTCTTGGTCTTTAGGTTCTACCTTGTTGGAGGCATGGTTTTTGATTGAATATCAGCAAAAAAATCAGGTTAGTTGGTCTACCACTTTCTGGGAATTTACTTCTGCCTCCCATTTCCCTGTAAGTATACCAGGTTTACAGATCTGTACTACTATACCAAACATTACAAGGGTTTGAGATATCTAAAATCTGATCTTCTTGCATGTACAACAAACACATTATCCACAAAACTGTCTTACCAGTCTTCTCATTATTCTATATCTCTTCATGTGATGATATAGATATGACAAACTGGTAATAACTAGATTTATAGAATTTCCATTGCATATATGTGATTGTTATCTTTGGCCCAGAGAGTGACACTATTAGGAGGTATAGCCATGGAGTAAAAGTGTCACTGTGTTCTCGGGCTTTCATACCCTCACCCTAGCTTCCTGGACTTCAGTCTCACCTAACAGTGTTCCAATGAAGGTGTATAACTCTCAGATCTGCCTACACCATGCATGCCTGTATGCTACTGTGCTCCTACATTGAAGATAATGGACTGATCCTCTGAACCTGTAATCCAGCCTCAATCCAATGTTGTTTAAGAGAGTTGCCTTGGTCATGGTGTCTCTTCACAGAAGTAAAATTCAAACTAATACAGATAGGTATGGCCTGAAAAGAGAAACCAGAAGCATTTGGTGAACCTCTGTCTTAGTTGTATTTTTACTACTGTGAACAGACACTTTACCAAGGCAACAATTTTATGGACAACAATTAATTGGGCCAAGCTTGAACTTGAAAGTTCAGAGGGTCAGTCCATTTTCATCAAAGTGGGAGCATGGAAGCATCCAGCAGATATGGTGCAGGCAAAACTGAGAGACTACATCTTCATCTGAAGTCTCCTAGTTGAAGACTGACTTCCAGGCAGTTAGGGCTAGGGTATTAAAGCCCACACCCACAGTGAAACACTTACTCCAAAAAGGCTATACCTCCAAATAGTACCACTCTGGGCAAAATATATACAAATCGTCACGATAAAGTGAGAGGAGTGTTTGATGACCATTAAAATATTACAACATTGAAATTAGTGTGAAAGGTTAACAAAAAGTTTTAAAAGAGAGTATATGCTTGGGGATACCGTCATTTCAAAGTATGTTCAGGTATGAGAAAAAATTTAGGATGCACTTTAATGCATTATGAACAAATAGAGATGTATTTTATTTTATTTTTTTTTTAACATTTTTTTTTATTATTCGATATAATTTATTTACATTTCAAATGATTTCCCCTCTTCTAGCCCCCCCACTCCCCGAAAGTCCCGCAAGCCCCCTTCTCTTCCCCTGTCCTCCCACCCACCCCTTCCCACTTCCCCGTTCTGGTTTTGCCGAATACTGTTTCACTGAGTCTTTCCAGAACCAGGGGTCACTCCTCCTTTCTTCTTGTACCTCATTTGATGTGTGGATTATGTTTTGGGTATTCCAGCTTTCTAGGTTAATATCCACTTATTAGTGAGTGCATACCATGATTCACCTTTTGAGTCTGGGTTACCTCACTTAGTATGATATTCTCTAGCTCCATCCATTTGCCTAAGAATTTCATGAATTCATTGTTTCTAATGGCTGAATAGTACTCCATTGTGTAGATATACCACATTTTTTGCATCCACTCTTCTGTTGAGGGATACCTGGGTTCTTTCCAGCATCTGGCAATTACAAATAGGGCTGCTATGAACATAGTAGAACATGTATCCTTATTACATGGTGGGGAGTCTTCTGGGTATATGCCCAGGAGTGGTATAGCAGGATCTTCTGGAAGTAAGGTGCCCAGTTTTCGGAGGAACCGCCAGACTGATTTCTAGAGTGGTTGTACCAATTTGCAATCCCACCAGCAGTGGAGGAGTGTTCCTCTTTCTCCACACCCTCTCCAACACCTGCTGTCTCCTGAATTTTTAATCTTAGCCATTCTGACTGGTGTAAGATGAAATCTTACATCAAAACGATCATCCACCATGATCAAGTAGGCTTTATCCCGGGAATGCAGGGTTGGTTCAATATACGGAAATCCATCAATACAATCCACTACATAAACAGACTCAAAGAACAAAACCACATGGTCATTTCATTGGATGCTGAAAAAGCATTTGACAAAATTCAGCATCCCTTCATGCTTAAAGTCTTGGAGAGAACAGGAATTCAAGGCCCATACCTAAACATAGTAAAAGCAATATACAGCAAACCGGTAGCCAGCATCAAACTAAATGGAGAGAAACTTGAAGCAATCCCACTGAAATCAGGGACCAGACAAGGCTGCCCCCTTTCTCCTTATCTTTTCAATATTGTACTTGAGGTACTAGCTCGGGCAATTCGACAACATAAGGAGGTCAAAGGGATACAAATTGGAAAGGAAGAAGTCAAACTATCATTATTTGCAGACGACATGATCGTCTACCTAAGTGACCCAAAGAACTCCACTAGAGAGCTCCTACAGCTGATAAACAACTTCAGCAAAGTGGCAGGTTATAAAGTCAACTCAAGCAAATCAGTGGCCTTCCTATACTCAAAGGAGATGTATTTTATAATGCCAACTTTCTGGGAGACTTGGATCAAGAAGGACAAATCGATACTTCATGCATATATAACTTTTCTTTAAAGAAACTCAAAGCCTTGTTTCTCACCTGACAAAAGTTAGAACAACTCTGACTGAAAATTTCATTTTGTTTTAATAAGGTAGTATAGATATCATATAACCTTTTCCTCTAATCCTGGTTAGGGGGCTCTAACAATTTGACTCTAGTTTTATATGGAGAAAGTCTAGGATGTTAAAGAATGTTCAGAATTGTTCAATATGTACTGATATTTCATTATTCAAGTCATAGAAAATTCAAGTTACTTTAGTCCTACATTTCTTCCCCTGCTGTGGTAGCCCAGTAAAGTCTGTAAAAATGATACTTTACAGACAGAGTTGAAAAAAGAAATGTCTCCTGGGAATAACGGAAGAAGAAATCTCACCTGGCAATTTACTATATTCTCTTACTTCCTAGCTATTTAAGATGGGCCTGTATTTCTCAAGTAGCAGTTTGCCCTGACTTCTTCCTTTTCTCTCTTCATGGGGATTCCTATGGCCTGGCTGATAATCTGGTCTTTGAAGTTGATTCACTAACGGCCAAACTCCCTTTTAAGAATTGCAATGCTGAGCATTTTTTGAGATGTTTCTCCACCATCAGAAGTTCTTCAGGTGAGAATTCTTTGTTTCACTCTGTACCCCATTTTTAATAGGGTTATTTGGTTTTCTGGGGTCTAACTTCTTGAGTTCTTTGTATATATTGGATATTATCCCTCTATCTGATGTAGGATTGGTGAAGATCTTTTCCCAATTTGTTGGTTGCCGATTTGTACTTTTGATGGTGTCCTTTGCCTTACAGAAACTTGGTAATTTTATGAGATCTAATTTGTCAATTCTTGATCTTAGAGCATATGCTATTGGTGTTCTGTTCAGGAACTTTCCCCTGTACCTATGTCCTCAAGGGTCTTTCCCAGTTTCTTTTCTATTAGCTTCAGAGTGTCTGGCTTTATGTGGAGGTCCTTGATCCATTTGGAGTTGAGCTTAGTACAAGGAGACAAGGATGGATCAATTCTCATTCTTCTGCATGCTGACGTCCAGTTGAACCAGCACCATTTGTCAGGGAAATGCAAATCAAAACAACCCTGAGATTTCACCTTACACCAGTCAGAATGGCTAAGATTAAAAACTCAGGAGACAGCAGGTGTTGGTGAGGATGTGAGGAAAGAGGAAGACTCCTCCACTGCTGGTGGGGTTGCAAATTGGTACAACCACTCTGGAAATCAGTCTGGCGGTTCCTCAGAAAACTGGGCACCTCACTTCCAGAAGATCCTGCTATACCACTCCTGAGCATATACTCAGAGGATTCCCCAGCATGTAATAAGAACACATGCTCCACTATGTTCATAGCAACCCTATTTATAATAGCCAGAAGCTGGAAAGAACCCATGTATCCCTCAACAGAAGAATGGATGCAAAAAAAAAAATGTGGTATATATACACAATGGAGTACTATTCAGCCATTAGAAACAATGAATTCATGAAATTCTTAGGCAAATAGATGGAGCTGGAGAACATCATACTAAGTGAGGTAACCCAGTCTCAAAAGATCAATTATGGTATTCACTCACTAATAAGTGGATATTAGCCTGGAAAACGGGAATAACCAAAACATAATCCACACATCAAATGAGGTACAAGAAGAACGGAGGAGTGGCCCCTGGTTCTGGAAAGACTCATTGTAGCAGTATAAGACAAAACCAGAACCTGGAAGTGGGAAGGGGTGGGTTGGAGAACGGGGGGAGAGAAGGGAGCTTATATTACTTTCGGGGAGTGGGGGACCAGAAAAAGGGAAATCATTTGAAATGTAAATAAAAAATATATCGAATAAAATTAAAAAAATGATGCACATTAAAAAAATGAATTGAAATGCTTTGCCTCATAGTTGTTTACATAATTACAACCTTCCAACCACATGCAGGTTTTTATGGCTGTGCGTATGTGTATGAGGATAGCTCTGGCACTCTAGTACTGAAAGCATTGATTAAGTCAAGAAATTTTGATTTACAAGGTAGAAGGCTAAATGTTAGATAAGGATTTCTCACAAGAACTTGTTAAGACCCAGGTGGTATAAGAAACTTCAAACTCTTTGAAGGTTTACTGTAAACTGTGAGTGACTCTGTATTCTAATCAAGAAGTTTGATGGCATCTGTAAATTGATCTTCTGTATCTGTTACTTGAGAAACTTTGTACCTGATTGATTTTGTATTTCCTTGTACCAAATGGGTATGATAATTGTGCCTGCCTCACTGGCTACATCTTTGAAATGGTAATACCAACTCTTTGTGTATAAAAATCCTTGCCTTAGGGCTCCAATATACTTTCAGATTCAAACCGCCTCTGTATGTGTGTGTGGTTTGTTCTGTCTGTCATCTCAGCAAGACCTGTGCCTTTCTGGACCAGAGAATCCTGGTTATCCCGCAGCAGACTCATGGTCTATAACATTCCCCTTTTGCTGTGCATGTGTGCCTTATATTAGAAGATGGAAACGATGAATTATACTAACATTCTGAAAGTTGTTCACCTATCATATCTCTACCAAAAATGATCATGTAGTGTGTAACTGAAAGACAGAATTAAATGAATCATATGAAAACAGCAAGCAATGAAGAATCCAGCTGTTTTAGAGCCAAGGTTTTACAGTCTTATAGAAGTATTACTATACAGAAAATTATAGTTATAATTTACTTTCTTAGTGATTTGGTTTGCTGTGCAAGCATTAAGCCTTACCTACTTTAAACTGTACTGCCATTGTAAAGGTATCAATAGGTACTTTGCAAAACAGATACACCCACAGCTGTGAGCATAGTTAACTACATAAAAAAGAGAGGAAGGAAACTATTTAAAAATGCCAAATTGTAGTCATAAATTGACATTAGTTGATGATTCATACTCATTGAAAGAATATTTTCTGAAAATGGAATAGTGGAGTATGGAAACATTATTTTTATGTTAAATGGAAAAACATGGAGTTGAGTGTCACTACAGAAAATGTACATTGTGTCAAGGGAATACATGAGAATGAGAACACTCATAGAGGTTTATGTGTGACCGAGGGGAGACTTCTGTTATGGGAATGTGAGAGTGTTTTTTATGTACAAGAAAAAGAAGACATAAAGAGACTCATATTTAGAACATATGTTGACATATTTTTAAAAGTTTACTTGGAGAAAGGTATGATGGGTTATACATGCGTTTGATAAAAAATGACATTATACACTATTCAATATACATGTTTGTATTCCTAGATAATGAATTAGTATTTATAGTGGCAAACGGCAATTCAGAGCACAGGCTTTATTTTTGTATACTTTTTTACAGAGCACATTTATTTTTACCTTATGTCTTAGCCCTAGTTTTGTGTAAGCAGATGATGAGGCTAGATGAATGTGCTAACATTTTTTTATCAGAGGGCAAACCATGGATTTGATAGCAAAGAATAAAAAGAGAATAAATGTAAAGAAAGATGTGAAGAAACATGAGACAGTGAATTCTTGACCTGTTTTTTGTTTCACTCACTCAATGAGAGAATACTGGCAAGGATGATTGTTTGACACTGATGGTACTGTAATTCTCTGCAGATATCATAGAGAATGATTATTTTAGTAACTTTTAGAAGTGAGCAGAATGGAGAGTTATGTCTAATTGGGTGTCTTAGTGGTATAGTTCAACTCTTAAGGGAATACTTTATATTTCAACATCATATCATCTAGCCACAAAGAGACTACTAATATTGCATAGCTGAGCAGCTAATCCCTATGAGGGGAAATGAGGAGATGGGCAATTGAACTTATGCATGTAGTGTAGAATTTGACAAGCACATATTCACAGAACTTTGATTTGCATTTATATTAAATGACTAATTTCACAAAGGTGTAGCTATGCTATCTCAGAGGCAGACAACACAATTTCAACATTTACTACTGATGCCTTTTGTGTAAATTCACAGGTTATAACCAAAACGATTTTCAATGACCCACTTCCAAGTGATATGAAGGGGAAACATATTTTTTTATTAAAAGAGTAAATTATAATTTGAAGAATGGAAAAAAGATGGGAAAAATCTAAGTAGGAATTCAGCTTTGCATCTGTTTTTTGTTTTTGTTTATTTTTAAATTTTCCAATATTTTTTTAAATTCTTTAATCCCTTTTTATAGTCCAGTCTTCATCCCCCTCCTTGTCTGACAGCCAACCACTTCCCATCACATACATCCACATTCCCAGTCCTGAAGAGAATGTCCCCAAATCCCTCACCCCATGAGACCTCCACACACAGTGGATCCTGAAGGCAAGGGTTAGGTACATCTTCTCTCACTGAGACCAGACCCAACAGTCCTCTGCTGTATGTGTCTGGGGCCTCATATCAGTTGTGTATGCTGACTGGTTGGTGACTCAGTATTTGAGAAATTTTAGGTGTCCAGGTCAGTTGAGATGGCACGTCTTCCTATGGGGCTACCCCTTTCCTCAGCTTCTTTCAGCTTTTTCAAATTCAACCACAGGGGTCCACAGCTTGCATCTACTAGTTGGGTGCTATTATCTGCATCTGACTCTTTCAGATGCTTGTTGGGACTCTCAGGGGCCAGCTGCTAGGTTTCTATCTGTAAATACACCATAGTATTAGTAACCGTGTCAGGACCCTCGGTCTCCCTTTGAGCTGGATCCTAATTGGGTCCTATCTCTGGACCTCCTTTCTCTCAGTCTCTTTTCCATTTTCATCTCTGCAGATACGTTAGATAGGAACAATCCTGGAAGAGAGCAATTCTTGGTAACAGTTTTGCACTGTGGGATGGCAACCCCATCCCTCCACTTAATTCCTCAGTCTTTCTACTGGAGATGGACTCTACAAGTTCATCCTACCCACTGTACAGCACTTCACCCAAGTTCCCTCCCTTTGAGTCCTGAGAATCTCTGACCTCCTAGTTCTCCAGTACAATTCTAGAGGGTCTTCCATCCACCTACCTTCTACCTCCAAATGTTTCCTATTTCCTTTCTTTCTGTAGGCCTTCAGGGCTTCAGGCCTGTTTCCCCCTGCCAATACCTGATCATGTTCCCTCCTTACCCTCCTTGTTCCCTCTCTTACCAAAGTCCCTCTGTCCCCCTGTCCCCTGTGATTGCTTTCTTCTCCCTCCCAAGTGTGATTCAGACATTCTTACTTAAGCATTCTGCGTTCTGTGGGTTGTATCCTGGGTATTCTGTACTTTTTTTGGCTAATATCCCCTCTTTTTCTTCTTCTTTTTTCTTTTTTTTAATAGTTTTATTTTCTATATTCTTTGTTTATATTCCAAATGATTTCCCCTTTCCAGGATCCCCCCTCCCTATATGTCCCATAAACCTTCTTCTCTCCATCCATTCTCCAATCACCTCCCTCCTTTTTTCCTCTGTCCTTATATTCCCCTCCAATGCTAGATCAATCCTTTCCAGGATCAGGACCTTCTCCATACTTCTTCATGGGAGTCATTTGTTATGCGATTTGTGCTTTGGGTATTCAGGGCTTCTGGGATAATTAATATCCACTTATCAGAGACTGTATTCCATGTGTATTCTTTTGTGACTCAGTTACCTCACTTAGGATGATATTTTCCAGATCAAACCATTTGCCTAAAAATTTTGTGAATTCATTGTTTCTAATTGCTGAGTAGTATTCCATTGTGTAAATATACCACATTTTCTGTATCCATTCCTCCTTTGAGGGGCATCTGGGTTCTTTCCAGCTTCTGGCTATTATAAATAAGGCTGCTATGAACATAATGGAGCATGTGTCTTTATTGCATGCCAGGGAATCCTTTGGGTATATGCCCAGGAGAGGTATAACAGGGTCCTCCGGAAGTATCATGCCCAGTTTTCTGAGGAACCACCAGACTGATTTCCAAAGTGGTTGTACCATCTTACAGCCCCACCAGCAGTGAAGGAGTGTTCCTCTTTCTCCACACCCTGGCCAACACCTGCTGTCACCTGAGTTTTTGATCTTAGCCATTCTGACTGTTGTAAGGTGAAATCTCAGGGTTGTTTTGATTTGCATTTCCCAAATGACTAATGATGTTGAGCACTTCTTAAGGTGCCTCTCGGCCATCGGAATTTCATCAGGTGAAAATTCTTTGTTTAGATCTGTACCCCATTTTTAATAGGGTTATTTGGTTCCCTGGGGTCTAACTTCTTGAGTTCTTTGTATATATTGGATATTAGCCCTCTATCAGATGTAGGGTTGGTTAATATCCTTTCCCAATTTGATGGTTGCCGTTTGAGTACGTACAATGTATGTCCTTTAGGTTCTGAGTTATCTCACTAAGGATGGTATTTTCTAGTTCCAGCCATTTACCTACAAATCTCATGATGTCCTTATTCTTAGTAGCTGCATAGTATTCACTGTGTCAATGAACAACATTTTCCATATCCATTCTTCTGTTGTGGAACATCTTGGTTGTTTCCAGCTTCTGGCTATCACAAATAATTTCGCACATATAACAATTATGTCTTGAGCACACAATGGCCCAACGTATTTGCCTTTTGATATATTATGGAAGACCTCTGTCTGCGGTAATCAAATAAAAAAAAAACCATGCACTGATTAAGGGTATGAACTACTGTTGCCTTTGTATATATGGCTATGTAATTAAAATAGGAAAATACATTATTTTTGCAAAGGGTCTTTAGTAGGTGCTTCTCTAATGTCAATAACCTTTCCATCCATAAGTATTTGGCCAGGTTAAAAATACTAGGTATAAATGTATTCCATTGAGAAGGCCTTCTGTCAAGAGCTATCTGCAATATGATAAAGGCTAGCAGGTTACATTCTTGAAGGTTGTCCACTGCTTTTGCATGGTCTTCCATAGGTGAGCTCTAAGAGGCTTCCACGAGACTTTGTCCAGTATGGCTTGTAGCAGGAAACATGCTATTTCTGTTAGTATTCCATGAGTATACTTCCTGGGCATTGGACCAACCTAGTGGTCAGGTTTTCTACAGATCAATGGAGATAGAGCCTTTTCTAGCAATGCTATGTAGACAAATTGATGATTTCATAATTCCTAATAATGGCTCTATAGAATTCTTAAATTTATACGAGTAATTTTGATCCCTTTGTAATTTAAAAACTGCAGTTAGGGCTCTACGAACCTTCATGTTTCACATGCTAATTGCAAGCATGTGGTAGATTTATGATCAAACATTTCTTTCAGGCTGGCTATAAAACTATTCTCTTATAACTAAAGGTAGTAAAAAGAGATGAACAGTTTACTGTAGGTGTAAGAACAGAAGATAAAATATTGTCTGGTTTAGCTATACAAAACGCCAGAACAAATGAGACACTAGGCAGATGATTTTCCTCTTGACAAAATAGTGATAACTTAGACATAAGAATTATTCTTTTGAACCCTTAATGACCTGTGGACGTAGTAGCAGTAAATGACTATTTAATTAGGTTAGTCTTAATTGAAACACAGGTAAACTTCTTTGTTGTAACTCCTTATTCAATTGATGATTTGAATTTATGTTTGAACTTGTGAACTTTTGAAAAACAGTTTCTTGGAATACTATACAATCTATTCTGCTGAAGAAATATAGGGACAAGGAACAATGAATACATAATAGAACATGAGAGAGAGGAGGAGAAAGGAAGGAGCAGAAAGAGTAGAAAGAACACAGCACAAAAAAACAGAGCAAAGAGAGCAGAAAGAACAGAGAGAACAAAGGGAGTAGAGAGGGCAGTAAGGATTATTCTTACTATGAGACTACTTCTTTTTACTTAGGTGCTTTTTCTTTTGGGGTTTTTCTACTAACAGAAATAAGAAGGTAAAATTTTTTTCCTTCTCTCAGGAAAAAAGGTTGGAGCTTTTGTTTCATTCCAGATGACTGATTTTTTTCTGTGCTGGCACTGGCTATATAGAGATTGTAGGTGAGGACTTTTTCTCCTTCCATCAAATACATATATTAAATAATGTATATGTATGAATATGTGGATAAATGTATATGTGTCTATGCATATTTGCTTCTGTAAGAGTGCTTCTTTCTGTGATTTTCTCTAGCTGAAAAGGAGTTAAACTCCCAGCCTTGGGTCCAGGTACACAAAGGACCTGTTGGGAAAAGAACAGTCTCCTGCTGTTTAACAATTGTGTGTTACTCACAAAAAGCCTGCAGTTTAACTTATAAGGACAGGTAAACAAATGCTATTAAATAATAAGCAATCCTTATTCTCTCTCACAAATCCAAGTTTTGACCCTGCCTGTGCTCCACCCCTTGGCTGCTTTCGAGAAAGAACCAGTGCTTGGGTAGGCTTCAACAGCCTTCAATATATTAAGACAAATTTTGTTTACAATTAAGAAAATAGCGAGACTATTGCAGCATTGAGCATATGTTGCCAGGCTAGACATTGTTGTGGTTCATAGGCTTTATAACTGGGTAAGACTATTAATTGATTTTTCCCTTGGCAGCTTGAAGAGCTTCCTCTCATATTTTGAGAGCTGGTCCTCATATAGGAAGCTTTTTCTAAGTTAGTTCCAGCTTGATTCTAGAAAGCCTTGTGTCTGATATAGCCCCTCTCACAATAGGATCTTACCTTCAACTTCTGAGAAGAAACCAAGGAAAATTGTAATAGGCTGTATTGTTTTGGAAATTTCTTGAACCCCAATAATTAACAACTTGATGGGAAGTTTCTTTTACCTGGTTCTGGGGTTCTTACAATTTTTTGGAGGCAACCACTTGTTTTTATTTTTTATTTTTTTGCTATTTTTTATTTTTTAAATGGAATGATGAGAGGCAGGGAGCTGTCTTACAGATTTCTTCTATTAAGCTGGGGGGAAATCTAAGTAGCATCAGGGGACTCAATTACCATATATACAGTCTGCTGAAAATATATGAACACAAAATCTTTCTGTGTCAATATACTTGATTTGAGTGTAAGCACGAAAAAGAAATACACATTTGTTTGGGGCTCCAACCTACTAGTCAAACTGTCAATGAAACCTCAGGCTCAGTAGTTCCCTGAGTATATGTTTTCTGCCACATCCCTGGGGCATGTATTGTCAGTATTCAGCTTATAATAGAAATTCAGCTAATTGACTAATTCATGAGTAAGTTCTACTGTGAAAGTAGTCACTGTCCACATGTACTTGTATTTTCCTTGAAGTATAACATGACATATTGGATCTGAGCCAAATGAGATGCTCGTTTCTTATTTGTTTTGAATGCCACTTGAAGGACATCTTGAGTAGAAAAATGAAAAGTAAAAATAGCTCTGTGCTCTAGTACCTGTTTTGACATCAATATTTAAAATCATGTTCATGTCATCAGACTAAGTTTATGAAAGAAAAGAGTTTAATTATGACTCATCAGGATTTGACTCTAAAGAATAAATGAATTCCAGAATATATCCATTCTAAAAATGATATCTGCTGGCAATGGTCAGGCTCGTTTTCTTTATTATTCATTATGTTAGCCTGGTTATTCTTTTTGGCAATGTTTGCCATTACAGACATAAAACTTCTATAAACATTTCTAATCAGGAAAAATATGAATCAAGTTGTTTTTCTTGTGGATTTAATTTTACAAATTAGGAGAGCTAACTTTATATTTCAAGTACCCTGGGATGTCTAAATGCCAGTTTTTGAAAGATAGCTTAAAGTTAATAACAAACAAATATGTGCAGATATAATACAGCTTCAAATAAACATTTAAAAAGGAATCCAATTTTCCAGATTTGTGTTTCATTTATACAGACTTCAGCGAGTTCTCCTTGCCTTTAAATTTTGATTTATCCTATGTTGTCTGTTTTCATAAGTTCTCTTCTAATATGTTTTTATTATTACCTTGTAGTTCATTTTTTCAGCCTTTCTTCTGTCAAAAAACAGGTTAAAACATGTGTGACTTCAAAATAACTACAGAATTCAGAAATTGAATACTATCCAATGATTTCTCAATGGGAGAATAATTACTGCTTTCCAAAACACACTATTCAAAGAATATTTATAGATGAATAGTTGCTGTTTTCATGGAATGTTCCTAATGTTTCACTAAAAATCTCTCATCCTGACCTACTATTTTAGTCATTTTTGCAGCAGCCAATTCCAAGAAAGATACTGACCTGCTTGATGCATGTGAGACCTGGGAATACCAAATCATGATGGGAAATTGCTCATTGTTTACATACATACTAGCAGCAAGTACAGGAGAGCTAATGTTTCTTATTTGAATGAAGCTTTGACAGAGGAAGAATTACATTCCTTGAATGAATGCTTTGCTCCTTCTTGTACTGATTATATCCTAGTGAATAGCACTTTCTAAGTTTCCTGTAAGGTTTAGCAACTGTTAATATCCTGTAATTGTAACCACTTGTACATGGTCTAGTTTTTACTACATCTCTGTTTTACTGACTCCACCTCATTTCAGCTGTATAGATTATTACCTCAGTTGTACCATAGTATTTGGTTTTAGTTTTATGGAAACTGTGGTCAAACTTCATTGTAAGTTCATTAAATGTAATCAAGCTCTAAGTACATATCACATCTTACTGGCTATGCTATGTTAGAGAGCATTTAAATGATAACTTTTGGAAAAAGAAATCTGTAATGTGTAGATTATTTTAAAAAGAAAAAGCCAGATGCAAAGGCACCAGAGGAATGCCTTGTTGGACATCAAAGGAAGGAGTAGCCCCTGGTCCTAGAAAGGCTCAATGCAGCAGTGTAGGGGGA
Organism: Apodemus sylvaticus; assembly: GCF_947179515.1. Taxonomy (NCBI): domain Eukaryota; kingdom Metazoa; phylum Chordata; class Mammalia; order Rodentia; family Muridae; genus Apodemus; species Apodemus sylvaticus. The sequence goes on along the minus strand of NC_067495.1, from coordinate 81,562,759 downwards.
TACCAGAACAGGGAAGCGGGAGGAGGTTGGTTTGGGAACAGGGGGAGGAGAGATGGGTTATGGGAAGTTTGGGGGGGACCAGGAAAGGGGACAACATTTGAAATGTAAATAAAGAATATAACTAATAAAAAAGAAAAGTAATTGTATTTGTAACATTACCATTTATTCAAAAATAAAGAATAATTAAAGTTTTAAAAAATTTATACAGAAATCTCCATGGCAAAAGGAGTCAGTATTTGTTTAAGTAATTATTCACTCACTCATCCACTCAAACCATATGTACTGTATTTATGTCAGGTACCATGATATACATTAAGAATGAAGGGGTGAATATATTTGATAGATCCCATATTCTTATAAATCTTATAGTTTCTCTGTCTCTATCTTCTTCTCAATATCTCCCATCTCTCTCCCTGCCTCTCTGTCTCTCTGTCTCTTTCTCTCTGTCTCTCTCTCTGTATCTCTGTATGAGTGTGTGTGGTCAGTCATTAGATAGTCATATAAGAATTTTAATCAGCAGAGGCAAAATAATTTTTTTCTCAGTGCAACTTCAATTTCAAACCTGAGTAACACCAGAAGCAAACTCATGGAGAAAGGAAAAAAGGAAGAATGATAGCAGTTACAAGAAATGGAGTCCATGGAAGAAATAAAGGAAAACAAAGAAAACCAACCAACCAACCAACCAACCAACCAAACAAACAAATAAAACCAAAACTGCTTCTAGTTTATTGAAACTGTTCTATATTTCACTCCATGCATTAATTTTAACCCTTTCCTAAAAAATTAATTTGGGACTGGCTCTACTCATAGGATTCCTTTCACAACCACTATCTGTAATTTTCCCCATTTAAGATTTGCCATGCTATTGACAACCCTTCACACAACATCTTAATTCAAGCTCAGTGAAATGTTCTTCATTGAACAGCAAGCAGAATTGTAACTGTGCAACCATGGAAACAATTATTTTGGATATTTTTGAAAGAAGAGAACAAACCCCATAAATTCTAAGTCTGTTAGGACTACACAGTACTCCAGCTATCTAGATTAATTTGAGACTGGACTAGAAATACCATCTAAATTATGCATCTGTGCTCTGGGATTCACTAACACATTTTTTTTTACAAGCTTCTAGAACTGTCACCTCACCTTAGTCTCATATGACTAGATGTGACTAACAATGTTCACTGTCTCTGTGTATTAGGACATTTGCATCTCCTTCTAAGTGTTTAATCCCAGGGCCTCAAAAGAACCCACAAAACAAGAAGCAAGTGACGTTAGGATGTAATCTTAAGAAAGAGTACTTTAAAAGAAAGTTTACTCAAGACAATTTAAATAGTTTGAAAATCTGACTTTATTATTGATTTCCCATTCTATTTATTGTGATATTGCAAAAATATATTGTATAAGGGCATGTCTGAGATATTTTTCACAATGAAATTGTTATATTCTACCTTGGCAAATACAATAAATATCCTAGTGTCTCCATTTTGTGGCTGAAATCTTTGATAGTCTTGCTTATAATGAATGGCATGAAATGTCTCAAAATGATATATTTTAAAGCTTCACAACATAGCAATGCAGCAGATACTATTATTGACCATATTTTCTGGTCGACTCACACAGGATATAGAACTTAAGTAAAGCCAATCAGCAGCAGAACCAGAACTTGACTCAGTAAAATATGAAATATTATGGCATTGACAAGTAATGATTCCTATCTTTTAAAGGTGGGATAGACTACTGCTGAGGTTGAAAGACACATATAATAAAAAAAATCTGAAATAACACAATCTTTCTCATTTCAGAATGGTACTCAAGCATGGTACAGAGATGAGCTCTTATAAATTGCATAGTACGAAAAAAATGAGGCTCATAAAATGGTTGAACTTCAAGGTCAAAGAATGAGATTTATAAGTACTCTGACAAAAAATGTGACTTGCATAACAGGAGAAAAATCTCAAGGTGCCCTGTCATTTCTCACTAAGAGTGAAATGTAAAGCAGAACACAAATATTGGTGAAGGTGTTTATTGAGGTGGGCAGGTGGGAAAGCACTCTCTTAGAAACAAAGGGAAGGGGGATCATGGAGGGGAGACCAGGAATGTGGATAACATTTGAAATGTAAACAAATAAAATGATCAATAAATAAATACAAACAAATAAAAGGAAATAGTAATTCTCAGTTATTTAACAATTTATTTGTCGATCATTCTTGAAGATGTTAAAACAACTTATCTGTTACTACTATTTTCGACTTTAATGAAAGTCTTTTATGCGTTTCTTGGGTCATTAATTTCTTGTCTGCTTTAAAAATATTATTTGCCAAACAGAGATTTACAGTAGTCCTTATATTAAGGACATATTTGGTTAGAACACAGTTTTAGGTTTTTTTATTTTTTTGGTTTTGGTTTTGTTGTTGTTATTGATTTTAATAATCTATTAATTTTATGGAGGTTAAGATATTAATATTTATTACCCATAAAATCTTAGTGAATGAGCTTTATTCATCAAATTTCTCCAAGTAACAGTTAAGCACAGGTCAGGCAAAGCTGCTGCATAAGAATTATAAAGAAAAGAACAATTTGGAAGCAGTTTACAGGGAGAAGCCTGAAGGCTTAAAAGCACAGCCAATAAAATTTTCTACATTTTTAAGACAAAATGGCTACTTGATAGCTTTAAGATGGACTCAGTGAAAGATGACGAATATGAAAAAATAAGCAAAATTTAGGAAGTGTTCTATATGTGCACTAGAAGTGCCTTTAAACATGAATGTTTGATATTATAATTTTCTGATTTGTTTCTCTATTTTCTCTCAAAAATAGAATTTAAAAACAATCTTATCTAAGAACTCTAGTATTAATATTTTATTTGATGTGAACTCTTCTTAATGCATATTCAGGTTGAACTACAAAAGTACATGTTAAGAATGATGAACCTCAGCAACAGAAACATTATCCGAAATGCATTTTTAAAAACCATTATTATTGGTGTACTCCTTGCTGTTATCATCAATTTCTCTAAGGCACAAAACAGTTTTATTATAGCTCTGATGATTGTAAGAAATTAAGTATCACAGTATAGGGACATCCATGCCTGTCACACATTTAATACAGAGATAGACTGAAAAATGTCTGGAAAGGTGACCTTGTCTTCATAGCATTTAAATTTTAGTACTATTACAATTTATTGCATTCTAATGAATATGTAAAACAGAATTTTAACTTGGAGCCCTATGGAGTCGTATGACTCTCAACAGCTTAGCAAAAGTAAGAAAAAGAGTAGGTTCATTAAAGAACTAAGAACCTAAATGATGCCCTTGTAGATACTTAGCACCGGGTCACATCATAATGTTCAAAAGGCTCAGAATTATGTATAGATAATAGCAGAGGTCAGCTCTAGCTGGAAACACAGGCATACTGCATTGTGAGAAAACACATTTGTTGAAGAGGAAAGAAAGCTTATTATTTATGAAAGGGCAAAAGCAAAATCCTAACTTACATCTCACCATTATTTCCAATTTTTTTTCCATGTCCCTTCATAGAGGGTATTCTATGTTACATAGGGTAGCAGTTTAATTTCCTAGGTTCAACTTCTATATTTCGCATGTAGTAGTGATTTGACCTTGGGAAATGATGTAACTTCCTTTTAACTCAAGACTAAAGGGCTATGTGTGTGCATAAATCTGCATTTTTATTTTGTTTTTGTTCTTAATGTATTAAAGAAGTAAAGATGCTAGATATTGGAATATATAATTAGCCCCTGTGTGTTTTAGCAATTATTATCATTAACTTTAGGTAACAAAACTTTATACTCTATTAGATATTTATAAAACTTTCATTAATATATAAATAAATCTGTGCTTTCCAGGAAAGATGGGATTCATCAAGAATCTGATATCAAAGAATGTATCATTTTACAATTAACTTAGTTATATATGAAGTCAATGACACCAAAGCTTTCTTTATGGTGGAGAACAGAAGAAGACCAGAGTGGGAATGTAGTCTAAAAACCCAAAGCCCCATACTGCCAGATTTGCTAGTATTTCTTTTAATTTCAAGGAATAATTTGATGAAGATGAAAATTAAAAGTTGTAGGGGGTTTTAATGGCTATATATTTAATGCATTAAAATATCTAACATAGATACTTATATAAAGGAAAATAAAATCTAGAATAATTATAAATATTACTTTCATAAGGCAATAAAAATATTAAGAAGTTGGGAGTGCTGTGCTAGTTAAAGCATTGTTGATATACAATTCTCAAATAAAGTGAAAACTTCTTTTTAAAAATTGCTGTTTATAGGCAAGCAAATCAGTACAATTTCATAGGTGTATTTCCCTGGTCATGTCTAGTAAAGAGGCTAGGAGCAGATGTCCTGGGTCTGGCTCTAACAATCTTTCTGCCCTCTCTTCCATTAATTTCTCTGAGCCTTAGATATAGAGGATGTTTTGCAGTTGGTTTAATCGGTTTTGTTCATTCCATGTTCACTTATTTTCTGCATTTTGACTAGTTGTAGATCTCTGTAATAGTATCAATCTGTTGTAGTAACAATATTTTGGTTAAGGGGTGAGAAGTATACTTGTCTTGCTTATATGCATTTCCAATTTAAAAGAAACTATAAAAGTATGTATTTTTATCCTACCAACAACTCATGACAATGATCTTCCTTAAGGTAACATCTTAGACATCCCAAGTAAGAGGAAATGACATGTGAGTAAACTTCAAATACAGTCTGCTTTTAATAATTTACTATACTATACTGTAATTAATACATACATTCTCTCCATTTTATTATCTTTTCATAGGCAAATGATTTTGTATCATAGCAGAAGCACCTTGTTAAGCCTATTTCTTTAATTGCTCAGAAAGATATTGATGACATTTTCCTTATCTCTTTTCTATACACTTTTTTCCTATATACAGATAGTATTATAGAAAATTAACATGTTACGCACCCACCCACTCACCCCCTACACACACATGTGTGTGTATAGTTATATGCATGCAATGAAAATTAGTTTTTTAAAAAGTGGCCATGAATATGCATTAGAGCAGGGTGGAGTGTATGGGAAGGTTTGGAGGGATAAAAAGGGAAGGAATAAATGCAATCAAATTATAATCTTAAAAAACCATAATTATCCTTGAGCTTTCATTTGAGTCCATTATTAATTTGTTTTATTAATGAAACTAAGAACCCCATGAGTGGCCCTAGTATTATCCAGGGTCATAAAGTTGTATCAAGGGGGCTTACTGAGATTTCAAGTTACAGTAATAGCCTGCTTTCAATTCTTTAATCAGTGGAAAAAATGAATCTTTTTCTTTACCATAGAAAGCATTATACACCCTATCTTGTTTTGTTTTTGGTTTTTGTTTTGTTGTTCCTCTTTAAAAAGTGCTCAATATTTTTATCCTTTTTCCATCTTTCCCTTCCACTGACTATTGTGTCTCTTTCTAAGCAAGAGCTTCCAGATGTTTTCTGGCTCCAAGTCTCCCCTGGGAAAAATGTTTGAACAGAGCTTTAAACTTATGTTTTGGAACACCGTCATTTTCATGACAGATAAACCTTTTTTCATCATTTTTCAAAAATTTTAATTTATTTACATTTAAAGTGTTATCCCCTTATCTGGTTTCCCCCTATCCTGGAAATCCCCTATCCTATCCCTCATTGCCCTGCTTTTATGAGGGTGTTCTTCTACCTACCTACCCACTCCCACATCCCTCACCCTGGATTCCCCTACACTGGGGCATCTATCAAATCTTTATGGGACCAAGGACCTCTCCTCCCATTGATGCCTGACAGGGCTGTCCTCTGCTATATATGCAGCCTGAGCCATGTATACTCATTGGTTTGTGGTTTAGTCCCTGAGAGCTCTAGGGGATCAGGTTGGTTGATATTGTTGTTCTTCCTTTGGGGTTGCATACCCCTTCAGTTCCTTCAGTCCTTTCTCTAACTCCTCCATTGGGGACCCCGCACATAGTGCAATGGTTGGCTGCAAGCATCCTACTCTGTATTTGTAAGGCTCTGGCAGGGCATCTCAAGAGATAGCTATATCAGGCTTCTTTCAGCAAGACTTTCTTAGCATCCACAATAGGAATTTGGTGTCTGTATATGGGATAGATCCCTAGGTGGGACAGTCTCTGAATGGCATTTCCTTCAGTCTCTGCCTTACACTTTGTCTTCATATTTGCTCCTGTGAGTATTTGGTTCCCTTTTCTAAGAAGGACCAAAGTACGCACACTTTGATCTTCCGTCTTAGGCTTCATACAGTCTGTGAAATTTATTTTGGGTATTTGGGGCTTTTGGGCTAATATCCACTTACCAATGAGTGCATACCATATGTGTTCCTTTTAATTGGGTTACCTCAGTTTTTTTTTTCTTCTAGGTTTGTCAAGATATTATTATGCAGTGGACCCAAACCAACAAGATTTGATCATAGATTTATCCTTTCTTTCTAAAAACAATCAAGCAAACAGAAATGACTTGTGTATTTTTATGCCTATTTCTATGTGCCCACGTGTACAAATATTCACCACACGTGTGCCTATTAACCCCAGAGACTAGAATCCTGCAGAACAGGAGTCCCAAGCAGTTATGAGCCTCTTGATGTGGGAGCTAGGGACCAAACTCTGCCCTCTAGAAGGTAAGTGATGTAAACTCCCAAGCTACTGCTTTCTTATTTTTAAATGATCCTTGCTCAATTCTAAAACTTTCTATGTACCTCATATTCTCATGGTAAAGAGGGCTGATAATATAATTCAAGACATCATACAACTGATGTGAGATCTGAGTTAATTAATCCATGCAAGTAACTTTGAATATACTTATCACACTATAAGCATCCAATTCAAAAAATGTTACTGGCTGAGGCTCAAATAATCTCATTATAACTTTAGGCAACTGTGAATTCCCAAATCTTTTGAGCACCTATGTATGCCTCCATGTACTACCTGCTATTTGTCCTAAGCAAACAACTCAGTAGCCATCTTCAAGTGTTCTGGGCTTAGTGTACAAAGCCAGAACTATTGTTAGTTTTGTGGGAATGGAGTTACAAACTAGAATGAAGGAAATTCTTTTGTCTCAAAAGAACTGATATTTGCAGGACTGATTACTGCTTTAGATGAAGGATCTAGAAACAAATAGTGGTTTACCATGAGAGACAGCATATTGGTTTCTCTAACATTCCTGCCACAAGATTCTGCCTAATCTTTGTTGTCAAGTCCACCATGTCTATTTCATCCCTTTCTTACTATTCTGCATGTCTTAATGAGTTCAATGAACTAAATAATTTCCAACCTGCAGTTTTTGTTTCATCCCGCTACCACTATAAGAGCTTCAGCACTGTTAATATTTAAAAAACTCCACTTCCAGGAAATTATTGTCTAACACACAAACACATACAAATTCACTCCTAATAACAGTGCCCATGACCTACTACTATAGGAATTGTCAATCCAGGATGATAGTTGAATCATATTCCATGAATGTACCTATAATAAATTTATATTTACAGAAATATAAAAAAGCCAGAAGTGAGATATCTTAATTAACTCTGCAATTTTATGGACCTTACTTGTGTGTCAGCTCTAAATTTGCATGGATAATTAGCCTTTTTGGATCACTTACTGAAACTGAATGGGAATCAAAAGAATAAATTTCAAGTCCTTCCACAAGGGGGCAGCAAATACTGATAGAGGGGTTGTGTATCCACTACCATGTGCCTGGGAGAGAAAATAGAAGGCAAGGTAAAGAGATACTTAATCTCTTCCCCATTGAGATAATATCTAATTTGCTTTTTAGGTAAAGGACAAGTTTCAGAATTATCAGGGTGCTTGCTAAAAATATGGATATCTCAGTACTCATTGCCATGAAACCACTGCAGATTTATATAGTAATTAATTTATAAGATTCACTAAGCACACATAGAGTAAAAAACAAACAAACAAAGAAAAGGATATATATAGCACTGTGCTTTTCATGATTTACACCATTTATTATAATGTTGTCACTTAAAAAAAATCTCTAAATGTGTTAAAAACATTTTTTTTTAACTTCAAGGAATTTATGAATGCAATCTTTTCCAGAATCACTTCCTCTATAAATCATTACTTCCAAGGTAATGGATTAGGTATGAAAAATTCTCAGTCTTCTAGGGGTACTGAATTGGGGTTTCTGTAAGGTGATATTTTATATGTTTACTGAAGATTGATCACTAATGTTAATTTAAGCTTAAATAAGCATGTGATAATAACCATCCAAAATATTTGCATGAAATATCAAGCCTCCAGTCAAATGGCATACTGCAAATAATATTCATGTGGGAAGATTCATAAACTCTCAATACCTAGACCCTTCCCTCATATTTGGATTTAATTGTTATGGAAGTTTATATTTTTTAGATCTCCCCAGAGTTTGTACACTGTTTCCCAAATTAAAAGCTCCTTTAAAAGAACAGCATTAATATGTCTGACCCATTTTAGAAGAAAGCCTGTGAGCTGTGTCAGGGCATTGGTGCTGGTGTTCAAAGAAAGGAGATATACTCTTTATCAATAGTGATTTACATAAAGAGTTATAAGATAATGTGGAGTGAAAACAAAGAAGTTACCTGCTTCAGCATATACAGCTACAACATAGTTTGTATAAGTGTAGATGATAATTAACATGATTGTACATAATGAAATTGAAAGGATTGTTAAAGTTTTTGAGGAGTTAGAGTAGTATGTAGAATTCAAATCCAAAAATCTCAGATGACTTTTATTTATCAGAATCCTTGGTTAGACTGCTAAGCATACATTCTTTGGAATCCTTTCATAGGACAAAAGTATGTGTTTGTTAGTGTTATTTATGGCAAGAAAATATACATTTTTTTCCTTTTCCCTGCCAGAAAAATGTATCTTCAAAGCCAAGGCTTTGAAACAAATAAAACTAGGTCTGACCTAGTTCAAGGTGATTTTTGGAAATGCATTTGAATCCGTAGTGTCTGTTTCTCAAAGGATCTCTAGAAGAGCTCTGAAGGATTCAATAGAGAAGATAGAAAATGGGTCAATTTTGAATAAGTTATCAAAAATCAAAGGATGAGAGGATTTTTTAAAGAACTGAGATGAGCTAGTTTGAATGAGTTGAATTACTAGGTATGGTAGCCTATACTGTGAGACACACCAGAAGCACAGGAGGATTACTATAAAATTTATGTCAACTTGGTCTATATATCAAGTACAAAGTTCCAGGCATCCTTGTGTTATATGATATGACACTGTCCCGAAACCAATAAGGAAACTGTAGTTGTAGATTCATATGTTTTTTTAAATATGTATTCAAAGAAGCATAAATATTCTTGAGTATTTATGGCTACTTGGAACAAGGTGACCATTGGAGTCAAGCAGGCTTCCATTCGCTGTTAGATATTTGGAGGAAGAAATGAAGAAACACTACCCTATTTTTTCTATTAAATCATAATTATGCTAATATCTAAACCAAACCAAGAACCAACAAAGAAAGAGAACTTCAGACCAATTTCCCTGATGAATATCAATCCAAAAAATAGTCAATAAAAGTTTCTCAAACTGAATCCAAGAACACATCAAAATAATCATTATCATGATCAAGAGGGCTTCATCAAAGTGATGCAGTTCAATATATGGAAATCCATCAACATAATCCACTATATAAACAAATATGCAAAGACAAAAACAATATTATCATCACATTATCTGCTGAGAAAGCATTTGACAAAAATTCAACACCTCTTCATGATAAAAGTCTTGGAAAGATCAGGAATTCAAGGCCCATACCTAAACATAGTAAAAGCAATATACAGCAAAACAGTAGTCAACACCAAAGTAAATGGCGAGAAACTTGAAGTAATCTCACTAAAATCAGGGACTAGACAAGACTATCCACTCTCTCCCTACCTGTTCAATATAGCACTCAAATTCCTAGCCAGAGCAATTAAACAACAAATCAACAGGATATAAATTAGAAACGTAGAAGTCAAAATATCACTATTTGCAAATGATATGATAGTATAATTAAGTGACCCCAAAATTTCCACCAGACAGTTCCTAAACCTGATAAACAACTTCAGCAACATGTCCTGGTATAACATTAACTCAAACAAATCAGTAGACTTTCTCTACTCAAAGAATAACAGGCTGAGAAAGAAATTAATGAAATGACACCATTCACACTGGTCAAAAATAATATAATATATAATGGAGAGACTGTAACCAAGCAAGTGAAAGATCTGTATGAGAAGAACTTTAAGTCTCTGAAGAAAGAAGTGGAAGAAGACCTCAGAAAATGGAAAGATCTCCCATGCTCATGGACTGGCAGGATTAATATAGTAAAAATGACCATCTTGCCAAAAGCAAACTGAGGAATGTTAAATGGCTGAGAAGCACAGATTTAATCTAATCCCCATCAAAATTCCAACTCAATTTTTCATAGAGTTAGAAAGTGCAATTTGAAAACTCATTGAGAATAACAAAAAACCCAGGATAGCAAAAACTATTATCGACAATAAAAGAACATCTGGGGGAATTACCATCCCTGACCCCAAGCTGTAATACAGAGCAGTAGTGATAAAAACCTGTATGGTATCATGTTACAGAGAGAGGCAGGTTGATCAATGGTATAGAATTGAAGATCCAGAAATTAACCCACACATCTGTGATCACTTGATCTTTGACAAAGGATCTAAAACCATCCAGTAGGCCAAAAGCATTTTCAACATATGCTGCTGGTTCACCTGGAAGTAAGCATATAGAAGAATGCAGATTGATCCATTCTTATCTCCTTGTACAAAGCTCATATCCAAGTAGATCAAGTACTACCACATAAAACCAGATACACTGAAACTAATAAAGGAGAAAGTGGGGAAGGACCTTGAACACCTAGGCACAGGGGAAATTTTCCTGGGCAGGACACAAATGGCTTATGCTGTAAGATCAAAAATAGACAAATAGGACCTCATAAAATTGCAAGGCTTTGCTAAGGCAAGGGACACTGATAATAGGCCAGAATGGCAACCAAGAATTTAGGAAAAGATCTTTAGATCCTACATCTAATAGAGAATGAATATCCAATATATACAAAGAACTCAAGAAGTAAGACCCCCAGAGAAACAAATAACCCTATTAAAAAGGGAACAGAGCTAAAAAAAAAAAAAACAAACCTCAACTGAGGAATATCAAATGGCTGAGAAGCACCTAAAAAAATAAATCCTTAGTCATCAGGGAAATGTGAATCAAAACAACCCTGAGATTCTACCTCACACCAGTCAGAATGTATAAGATCAAAGCTTAGGTAACAACAGATGTTGGAAAGGATGTGCAGAAAGAGGAACACTCCTCCATTGTTGGTGAGATTGAAAGTTGGTAAAATCACTCTGGAAATCAGTCTAGCTGTTCCTTAGGTTATTGTCCATAGTACTACCTGAGGGCCTTGCTATATTACTCCCGGGCATATACCTAGAAGATGCTCCAACATGTAGTAAGGACACATGCTCCACTATGTTCATAGCATACTTATTTATAATAGCCAGAAGCTGGAAAGAACACAGATGTGTCCTTCAACAGAGAAATAAATACAGAATATGTGATATACTTAACAAATGGAGTACTACTAAGCTCTTAAAAGCAAAGACTTCATTAAGTTCTTAGGCAAATGTATGGAACAAGAAAATATCATTTTGCATGAGGTAATCCAGTCACAAAAGAAAACACATTGGCATGCACTCACTGATAAGTGTATATTAGCCCAAAAGCTCAGAATACTCAAAATACTATTCACAGACCACATGATGCTGAAGAAGGAAGACCAAATTGCATATGCTCCAGTCCTTCTTAGAAGGGAGAAAATACTCGTGGGAGGAAATATGGAGACAATCTGTGGAACAGAGACTTAAGGAAAGGCCATCCAGAGACTGCCCCATCTACGGATCCATCCCATATTACCAAACCGAGACACTATTGTGGATGCCGAGAAATCCTGGCTGACAGGAGCCTGATATAACTGTCTCCTGAGAGGCTCTGCCAGAGTCTGCCAAATACAGAGACAGATGCTCAGGTGCTCTAATGGAGGAGTTAAAGGACTTATAGGGCTGAAGTTGTTTGCAATCCCATAGGAATAACAACAATATCATTTAACCAAACACTCTAGAGCTCCCAGGGAATAAACCACCAACGAGAGTACACATGGAGGTACCCATGGCTCCAGGTGCATATGTAACAGAGGATGGCCTCATAGAGCATCAATGGGAGGAGAGGCCCTTGTTCATGTGAAAGTTTGATGCCCCAGTGTAGGGGAATGCCCGGGTAGGGAGTGAACAGGGAGTGGGCTGGTGTGGCAACACCCTCATATAAGCAGGTGGAGGGGATAGGATATGGGGTTTCTGGGAATCCTGGAGAGAAACACTCCTGGCTTTCAAAGCTGAAAAGACATCTTTCACAAGATTGACCTGGTAAAATATCAGTCTTAGACATTTACTTATAAGAGTTTTCCAAGTGAATGATTATAAGAACAAAGGTTAAGTATCTAGTTTCAGAAAGCCTGCATATAGTTTGTTCCTGCTGAGGAGTATTAGAATTACCTTTGCAATAGATACTAGTC